>NC_140315.1:6318522-6748293 GCF_964211825.1 Aythya ferina | reverse complement strand
CAGCCATGCTTGACCTAGGCTGTAGTCATACTGGGCTAAGCCCAGAAATTGAAAGAAAACTAAGTAGGGGTTTAGTTCAAGAAGAGGAAGGACATCTGAAAACAAAACAAAACAAACAACAACAACAAAAAAACAACAAACAAACAACCACAAGGTAAGGAAGCTGCTCAAAAAAGGCCAATGAACAAAAAATCAAAGTACCAGAACAAACAAAGACGAGTGTAAACCAGCCTCAGCCTGTCACCTCTAATGGCACTTCCACAGTAAAATGACATCACTTAGTTCAAGTTTTGGAGGAAATACAATGGTTTTGGCTTTACATTTTGCTTTTACTTTTTGTTTTAATGAGAAAAAATAGCTTCTGTTTGTATCATAAGATGGCCAAACAATGAGATATGATGATTCCAATGAATACTCAGCCTGAGGATATTAGCTGCTGAAATAATGTAAACACTGAACATCAATAAATAATGTTTCATATTCCCACCAGTATATTAATTATATAATTAGTTTAAATGTGCAGACCTATAATAATACTAAAAGTTATCTAAATGGGACTTCTGGCTTTAAACCTAGATTTTATTTTTATAAGTTGTTCTTGTATTTATTCTTAATCATGTTGATCACTTAAGATTCATAGCAGTTCTCTTGGCCAATGGCTATTGTGCTGCAGTATCACAGTCAGTTTATTATGAAGAAGGAGACATTAAATTGGATGAATTGCATTATCCAAGGGCTTCTTTTGGCAAACATTTACTGTAAAGCTCCAAACTTTCTATAGTGCTTGTGTATCAACCTGTTTTCAAGATTTACTCCTACACTGCATTGACTCTATTCTAAATCAAAATCTCATTCTGTAGTGCATAATCACAGCTAATTATGTGAATTTGTTTAAAGAATCATAAAGCGTAAATTTAGTCAGGTATACTATGCTATTGCTTGCTGTTTAGATTCTTAACAAGTCATGTTTGTAGTTTTTTTACTTTTTAAAACTTGTTAATGTTGAAAAAACTGATGGTATCTTTCTCCACTGAATAAACTTTTTTTTTTTTTCCTGAAACAAATAAAAAATTCAAATTTTGAAATAAATAAATAAATTATATATATATTTTAAAGCACATTTGGGAGCATTTATCATACCACTTCCAGTTCTTTCATTTCCTCATGTTTAAAATACTTTCACAAGCTTCTGACTGTTTGTGTTAAATTCTCTCTTAAAAAGCATAACAATTTATAGGAAATTTTACATTGTATTTTGGTGGTTTTATTGTAGTAGTGTAGCATGTCTTTTAACGTGTTTCAATATGCATAGAGGGTTCCTTAAAAAAAAAAAATAAAAAAATAACATAAATGTTTGTTTCTAATCCCTATAAATCAGCCCAGATAGGTATGCTGGTACTTTTGGTTTAAAAAAAAAAAAAAAAAAAAAAAAAAAAAAAAACATGTTAAACTAAAGCTGTTCCTAATTCTAAATTATTCTTGTTTTATATTATTGTTTTGTAACAAAACAGCTATCCTTCTAAGGCAAAGAAATTCTACAAATTATGAAATTCTGCCCTTTCTCTTAAAGAGTTAAAATCTTCAGGAAAAGAGTTACGAAATCAACTAATGAGTAGATTGTTTCACTGCATCATCACTCCAAGAATCATCTCTTTTATTATTATTTCTTAGTAATATCCATTCTTTGTTACAAAGGCCTATGTCGTACATGGCTTTATTAAGTAAAGTTTTTGCTAAATTGTACTTAGCTTTTTATTACAGGCAGTTTCATATTATTCATGGTTGCCTATGAATTCTTGCTGCTAAAGCATAGAATTTGCTCTACAAATGGTTATTAAATGCTTATCTTTCCACAAACTGAGCAGAATAAACAAATAAACAAGAAAAAAAAATGAAGAAAAAAAGCAAAAACAAACAAACAAAACAAACAAACAAACAAAAAACAACAAATCAGATTTAGTCAGAAAGAGCATTACTTCTGCAAAGAACTTAAATCTGGGTTTATCTTTAAGTATTTGACTGGTGTTAGTGAACTCAACAAGAACCTAATATACAGTTAAGGATGTGCTTTGCTGAATCAAGGCCTTAACTTTCCATGACTTTCTGCCTTATCTTCAGAAGAGTCAGATCTAAAAGAATTAATTTATATATATATATTTATTTTTCAAAGCTAATGTTCACTTTTGGTTTTAAACAGAACCAAGAAATAATTTATTAAAAAACAAACAAACAAAAAAGTTTCCCTGCCAGATCAGGAAGATTTCCCTGTCAGATCAGGAAATATGACTGTTGTGTACTCTATGTGATATGTAGTAAATATCAAAACTGAAGGATAAAACTTCAAAAAGTTCATTCATAGATGAATATCTTAACTTGTGTCTGCTCTAAATTGCCCTTAAACTTTAAAATTCCTCACCCATTGAAAAGGAAGTTCAGTAAGATCTGAATAGCATTGCAACTTGAGTATTGAAAACACCAAAGTACTGTTTTTTGTGTGCTCTATTTAGGAGGAAAAAAAAAAAAAATGAGGAAGATTTAGGGGACAGAACCTTTTCTTGTGAAGTGCATTCATTTTTTTTTCAGCACAAACTATCTATGACAGAAAAGATTTTAAAGAACTTGAAGTTAAATATGTGAAAAACATAAGAGGAATTCCATGAAGAAGCCTAGGCAGGAACTTGTAATTACACCAAAAAAGGTCACTGGCAACAATGGTGTGCCTCATTCCAATTAGGTTTTGTTTTTGCTTCTGCTGAATGAATAATTAACATTCTGAACTTGTACATCTACTTAGCATTAAGTCTATGACACACACTTACAAAAGCACTGAAAATCCATGCTAATAAAATGGTTATTGCACCCTTGACTTCCATGTAGTGTAAATAAAAGCTGAAATCTCAGTGGAGTTAATGGTTTAATCCCAGACAATTTGAGGTTACTGTTTTTTTTTTTTTGTTGTTTTTTTTTTGGTGCATAACCTTAGAATCACTTCTAACCACTCCCAACCATCTTCACCTTTCTTGGTTTTGCAGTAAAACTAGCTGGCAACTACCTTGCAGTATGAGAAGGGTATTGCAGATGATACCATCACATCAAACAACAACTGAGGAGCAGGCTTAAATTTCTTTGAGCTTCATTGTCACTTTCCATTCGTCAAGCTTTTTTGTTCTTTCTTTGGGGTTTGTTTGGGGAAACATTCATGAGACACTGTGCAACCTCTTTTATCTTTTTACTAATTGTACAACTTACTCTAGTTTGTTTAAAACTTTTTTTTATTTTAGCTGTAAATATGAAAAAACGTTTTCCTTTTTTTTTTTTTCCATCAAGGATACAAAAAATAATTTCAAGAATCTTCATAAACATCTCTGTCAGTGAATTGGCAGAGTGGAAATATTTGGCAGAAAAAAAATCAATTTTCTAAAAGACTGTAACATGCAAAGAAAGAAAGAAGGGAGGTGATCGTCCCCCTGTACTCAGCTCTGGTGAGGCCGCACCTCGAGTACTGTGTTCAGTTTTGGGCCCCTCGCTACAAGAAGGACATCGAGGTGCTTGAGCGGGTGCAGAGAAGGGCGACGAAGCTGGTGAGGGGCCTGGAGAACAAGTCCTACGAGGAGCGGCTGAGGGAGCTGGGCTTGTTCAGCCTGGAGAAGAGGAGGCTCAGGGGTGACCTTATTGCTCTTTACAGATACCTTAAAGGAGGCTGTAGAGAGGTGGGGGTTGGCCTGTTCTCCCACGTGCCTGGTGACAGGACGAGGGGGAATGGGCTTAAGTTGAGCCAGGGGAGTTTTAGGCTAGATGTTAGGAAGAACTTCTTTACAGAAAGGGTTGTGAGGCATTGGAACAGGCTGCCCAGGGAAGTGGTGGAGTCACCATCCCTGGAAGTCTTCAAAAGACGCTTAGATGTAGAGCTTAGGGATATGGTTTAGTGGAGGGCTGTTAGCGTTAGGTTGGAGGTTGGACTCGATGACCTTGAGGTCTCTTCCAACCTAGAAAATTCTGTGAAAATTCTGTGATTCTGTAAATTTACATCATTCTTTCATTTCTAGAGAAGATTCAGACAGACATGAAGTGTTTGTCTCAATTTTTAGCTATGAACTTTAGTAAGTGAAATAAGTTTAATAATCTAACAATTTCTGAATCTAAAGGTGCTTATGTGTAAGTAAGCCACTCTGATGGCCACTAAAGATCTTTGATGAGGAGAAGAAGGTCACTGCACACCATTACTGTAAATGTTCCACTCCTGTGGAAAGAAAAAACAAAACAAACAAACAAACAACAAGGTTTCTCTAAGGGAGATACAAAACCTTTCTTCTTCTTATATACCCTACTGGAACAGAGCAGTGAACTCTGCAGCATTAGATTTTAATCAGCCAAGGGAGGGAGGAGACTTTAAGGCACACCACCAGAGATGTCTTATAAAAATGATCCACAACAGGAATAGAATGAACATAACTTGCTTTTACATGAGAAAGCATTTCTGTTGTTTGGGAGGAATGTAGGGGAACAACAACAACCAAAAAAACCCCCACAACCTACACCTGCATAAACAAATCTTCTCAATAAGATATTTATTCTTCTAGCAATATGCTGAGATGCTCACACTGAAAAATCAAGTGCTCAATATTTGCAAGCTCAAATATATGTCTGTTTACACAAACAGACATATTTTATATATATCAAATATCTTGGAGAGAAAAGCATACTTTATTATTAGTAGTTGATCTGCCTGGTTTGCCAATAAAGTAAAAAGAAAGCACAGTTAAAATAATTGATTAGTAATTTATTACACACATATATATAGTATAATTACCTGCAAAATATGTACGAAAGCATTATGATTTGTATTTCCCATAAAGGGGAAGAATAGTTTGCTTTTGCAACAATGAGAAGCATCATTTTCCAATGCCAATTTGTAGCCAGGGCTTCCCAGGTAGGACACATCAGTGCTTGCATTCCCAGCACAAATGCCCAGTTGCAATTTTCAGACAAATACTGATGTATTTTTTAAATGGGTGCAAACACAGGTAGTGTCAGATGGCATCTATGGCTTTTGTGCTGGAGGACCTCCTGAACATCTACTGCAGGGGCTGAACACAAAATCGTTCAGTCTGGACGGCACCTCTGGTGGTCTCCAGTCCAGCTTCATGCTCCAAAGGGAACACTAACTTCAAGGCAGGGCTACAGGGCCTTTTACAGTTGGGTTATGATAATCTCCAAGGGACTTCTTAAAAAATAATAATAATAATTAAAAATTCTTAAGAAATTCTTCTGATCTTAAAATTGGAATTAGTACCATGGGTTTGCACATGTTTGTGTGTGTAAATGGGGGCTTTTAGAGGAGAAGGTGAAGTAGGGCCAGAAGTGTTCAGTTTAAATAACTGTCTAAATATCTGTTCACATCGGGGCTTACTTCAGCATACTTTAAGATATATATGAGTTCCTTGTAACCCATAGCTATCCACTCACCCTTCCCATCCATTCCCCTTATAAAAAAATGCAAAGGTAAAAGTTTTTTAGTCATCTCCAGAAAAAGTGTATTTTTTTTTTCCCAGCTCCCAGTACAAAATTAATCTTAAATGAGTTTACCATTGTTGAAATGTAATATCCAAGGAAAAGATAAGCATGTTATACTTCTACCATTATAACTCTGAAATGAAAAAAAGGGTACAAGCAGAAAAAGATGGAGGAAGTCCGTTTAATTCTTCACTATCTTTTCACCAGGACATTCTGCAGTGCAACAGGTGTAATAGAAATGCTTTGCTTTTCCAGATATCCACCCAGTCCTGATAACATTGATCATAAACTTACAAACAGCCAAGAAGCAGAAAATAATATACTTTGTCATTAGCAGATATTTGTCTGTGTTCTGTGTTCAAGAGAAAGAAAAAAGATTTGCTCCTGGTGTTTTTTCACCTCCATTAGAAAATGCTGTGGGCATAAGTAAGGGGTGAGAGGCAAGAGCAATGGGTAAGCTCTGAAAAGGCAAAATGGGGAGGGGGTGCCACAGGCAAACTTGTTTAAATACACAATTCATCTTTCAGAAGGCTACACCTTTAGTGAGTTCAATTTGTCATTCACAAAGGTGCAGCAGGGAGGCACAAAGGTTAGAGACTTTCTCTACCAAAGAGGTATTTATAAGCTTTTAAGTAAAAAGAGAGAAAAATATTTTATTAGAGGGAGGCTGCCAGGAGGGAAATTGATTCACTGGCTCTGTGTGAGAAAGTAAATATGTCCCTTTCACCTTAAATCGGTGCATCAGGCTCTGGAAAGTCCAATTATCTTGACAAAAATGATTTAACAAATAACTGAACAATAGGAGTGGAAGGGAGAAGGCGGAGGGGAGAGGCTCTGGAGGTGGGCAAAGTTACTGCAGGAATTGG
This sequence comes from Aythya ferina, assembly GCF_964211825.1. Classification (NCBI taxonomy): domain Eukaryota; kingdom Metazoa; phylum Chordata; class Aves; order Anseriformes; family Anatidae; genus Aythya; species Aythya ferina. Next base: position 6,741,913 of record NC_140315.1, on the reverse strand, counting down.
GCCTTAGGCAGCAAGTGATGAAAAACTTGGAGGTGGAACAGAAGATGGTCCTGGAGGACTTTGTACTACTGGAGATTTATTTGGCAGCAGAATCCCTGTGTTTCACATTTAATAATAAGATGTATTGTTACAGTTTCTGGCTTAGAAATGAATTCTAAACCATTTCTGAAGTATAGCTGAAGGCATATCTATACATTTTAAAAAAGAAGCAGCTATTTTTTCTTAAGCTTTATTGAAGTTATAGTCTTGCCAAATTGTTCTTAAACTCCCCAACCTGAGACGGTGATTAATGGTCTGAGAACAAAAGAGGCTGTAAGTATTGTCAATGCTAAGTGTTTCTTTGCTTTTATTTACAATTCTCTGGCTTGAAAGCTAGGCATGCTGTTGTCTTAATCAGACTGGTAATTAAAGTGATATCTAATGATGTCTGCTTAACAAAGTCACCTGGAAGTATTCTGGATGGGCTGAGAACCATAATAGGGCTAGCTTGGGGTGATTGTGTTGTGGGGGGGGGATTGTGCTGCCCCAGGTGTGGCTGGGGGCAGTAGCTGGTTTGGCCATAACTCTGATAGGGGTCTGGGGCCTCTGTTTTGCTGTCTGCATGGCTACATCTCATGAAAAGTGTAGTGTTCTGCTGCTGCCACCAGAAAAAGTGAGTGTGAGGGAGGAAGAGGGCGTTAATAGTGTTTTCCTCCTTATTTTTTTCTTTTTTCTTTTCTTTCTTCATTCCTTCTAGTAGAAGAGGGATACGGAAGGTTTTCTAATAGAATTGGTTTAGAAAGTAATAAAAAGAGGTAATAATTATGTTCCTAAACTGGCTGGAACCAAAATATTCGGTAAGCCCTGCAGGTACTTTCCAGCTAGCTCTGTAAAGTTTGCCTTTTTTCTTGATGATGTTCTAAAACAAAATTCCATCCGTGTGTGTTCAACTTCAAGACTTTACAGTTCATGGTGTGAGTATGTTGCTTGAGCTGTTACAATTCAAGTGGTTGTTTGCATGGAGTTTCAGTTTAATTCTCATTTTCAGATGTTCCCAACAACAAAGCTGCCACTTCAGACATGCAGTTGGGTTTAGGCTGCTGTGTGCACCCACAGTTGCCTTGTTTCTTTTTGTATTCTGTTTTGTGGTCTGCTAGGAGAAATTAGTAAGATGGGCATAATAAGCTTTAGGAGAACCCAACTCAGAGATGGGGAAAAATAACTTGGGTAAGTTTTACTGAAAGCCACCTCCTTGATAGCAAGTTTTTTCTCTGCCTGCAGAGAAAGATACATAAAGTAATCCTGACCATAAAAATATGATGATCAGTCTTAAGAACTCAGTTTGGTTTCCTATCCCCGCTCATTCTGCCAGGAGACTGCTCCTGATTTTGCTACTCTGATGATTAGAAATCAATTTATTCATTGGCCATTTGTAAGCAGTGTAATAAGATAGAGATGCTGCAATGACCAAAAGTATGATGTCTTCCTGAGGCTGTGCAATTTTAAAAGACATCTTGAAGTACAATTCTCTTTATTTCTAGTATCTCATGCTTCTATATGGCTACAAAGAAGTAAACTCTCTTCTTATCAAAATATGGTCTTTTTGACTTTCTATTGAAGCTCTTTGGAAAACTTGACTCTTATTATGCAAAATAACATATATTCTAAAACCTGAAAGTTATTGCTAGAATGAAGGTCTTGCCTTCTTAATTAATATTTTATGTTAATATATTTTTCTGGACTTCTACCCAACCTCCATGGACTTCATTATACAATCTAGTTGCAAGCCCATTTTATTGCTCCCCAGCCTCCTGTGCAATTCAAATAACTCATATTTTACCATATATTAGAATAGCAGAGAATTCCTGCTGTGCTTTTTTGTAGTTTTGTGATTGTCAACATATAAGTGCCTGAAAATTAACATTTTGCATTTAGTAACATGGATAATCTGCCTATAGAATAAATGCATATTATACATGCATGTTTATTCCTCAGTATCAGCAGGGCACAAATATTAAAATTTCTAGGCTTAGATCAGTTTCATGCCAGTTTACCCTTCACTCACATTTTAAATAAATGTACTTTTTATGCTTTTGCCTTAAATTTTCATTTTAGTGAGCTATAAACCTCTGCCAAAATCTCCCTGAAGGGTAAGCAGTAGGTATACCAATTCAGTCAAACTGAAGAGTTGATGAAAGTCACCAGCGAATCTGGTACACCTCAACTTCTGGAAAAAGTGAAACACTATAAATTTGGAATATGGTCAATCAAATCTAGTTCTGCTCTTTTTTATTAAAAACAACAAAAAACAAACAAAGAAAACTGAAACCACAAACTTCTAGCTATGTCTAGAGGAATTTGCTTTTGATATAAAGGTACAAAATCTGTGAGAACAACATACTGTTCCTAATAACTGAGTAAGAAATGGTAAGAAAAGGCTTACTGATTCTGCTAGATCCAGTCTTTGTTGACTATTTTAAGACTGGGAAACCATGGGTGCTATCCACAGTGTGCCACTGCAGTGGAGGAGAACTCAGAGAACGTGGGTTGGGCTATGGTGTCCACATCACCATCTGGATGTGTACGTCAGAAAGATAATGCCCTAAGTAAGAGGCGTTTAGGTGACATTAATGCCTTGCCTTCGTAAAGATGAAATCCCATCTCTTTTCATTGTGAATACTCTATTTATAAAATGTACTTCTATGTTATAAGTCTACAGAGGAAATTGTGAGTTAACAGAGCATTTCTCTTGCCTGTATATTTACACTTATTGTCTACTATCTTATATACTTATATACAGTATCTGTATAAACTCTTAATGGAAACTAATGGTAAACCTCAAAATTCTGGAATAAAAGAAACCTGGAGGACTTTGATGCTCAGCATAATTTAGTGGAAAAACTGTCAGAAATATGGGCTGTAAATATGGAAAGCTAATTTTGTTGCTCTTGTGGTGGCAGATAAAGAATCAAATATTCTTATGTGTTCTTTATATTTTGTTGCCTGTCTGACATGAAACTTGCTTACAAGGGGAAAAAATTCTGAAGGTATATTTATATTGGCATAGTCAGAAATACAGGTATGCTGTTCTAGTCTGTGATTTATTTATTTATTTATTTATTTATTTATTTTGATAGCCTGACTGCAGATATTACTTTTCATGTTTCAAAGTAAAGTCTATATGCCTTTCAGCATTCCTATGCCTTCCTTTAAACTATGCCTTAAACGGACAATTAGTTTTGATTTTTCTTTTTCATTCTCTTTCCTAATAGGTCCTTGTGTCTCCCACCAAATTCAATAGATATATTGTACTTTTTTTCCCCTAAAAACAAAGTTGGAAACCCTGCAGTAGCTGTGTTGCAGGTCATGCCTGGAATGTCTGATGTATGAGTAATCCCAGGTCTGAGGGGGGAAAAGCCCTGCCCAATGACAAGTGATAGGATTTACCTATTTGACTAATCACAGAAGATTTGTGAAAGAAATAAAGAGAAAAATGCAATCAAATGTGTTTTATGTTCCCTCAGGTTTATCAAAACATATATCTGTTTTGAAAGGCTCACTTTTTTTTGCTATTGAAATACTCTCCAGATTTTCTCTTTGCAAATATCTATGCCTATATTTATAAAAGTAAAGAGGGGTGGTATGAATGTTGTTTCTTTGAATCTGAGAACAAGACAGACTTTTCTCCAGCACAGATTTTGCAGTGCAGTAGGCTTTTACAGAAAGATGACTGTCATTTAATGTGTTAGCTGTGTGCAACCTCTTCCTGTGATATACTTGTGAAGGCGTGCCTTGGAAGTGTATATTTGTGTTTATTTATTTACTTATTTATTTATTTTTGTACAAATGCCTTACAAAAATCCTTGTCTTGCACTTTTGGTGGGTGTTTATTTCTAAGCAATGTGGTACTGCGCTGCCACATCAAAGAGGCTTTATCATGTAAAAGCATAAGTGTGCCACTGAACTTGTGCTAGCGAAATAAATGTCTCTTGCCTTTATTTTTAGGTATGAGCTTGTGCTTAGAGAGAATGGGGAATAAAATTTCTTAGAATGGAAGATACCTTTGTTCTGATTTCTAGGGGATGTTTTGCCAAAATTTCTGGCCGTTGACTAAAGAGACTCCCTAGTCCCACAGAGAGCCCACAGTCAGCCTGCACCATAGCAGAGAGAGAAAGACAGAGATTAAAAACATAGCCAGGAAAAAGCTTGAAGAGAAAAAGTAATTTGCTTTGACCTAAGCAATAAATCTACAGGGCAATAATGACCATCTCTTGACACTCGTCGTGACATTGATCAAGTGCACTGTCCCAAGCTTTTTCTCCTCTGAACCTTGAAGGGCTTCCTGGTTGTCTGTGCCACTGTTCAAGGTATGTTGTCAAAGATCAGCCATAAACAGATGACTAAGAGCATCTTCTAATTTAATGTGATTGCTTACCATGGTAATTAGGAATGTCATTCTTATTTTTGTGGAGAACACAAAGTTATGTGATCCTTAAAACAAACACACACAAAACTGAAGGCTCAGCTAACCTCAAAGATCTGATCTGAGCAAATAAACAGAAAGGGACACAGAGGGATTCAATTAATGAAACTCCATCCTTAACTCACCTGTTCAGGACTGGGTTTTACAGCAAATATTGATTGCTGTTTGGAGAACTTAAAGCAAGAGAAGAAAAGCCAGAGAGAGCTGACACTTGACCTACAGAAGTCTTCTGAACTTTTCTTCTCTCTGCATAGCAGAATGAAGTGATGGTTTCCTCTTGTGAGGAAACTGGGTGGGTTTGTTTTTAAACTCAGAGACATTTTAAGGTAAGAGGAAGGGGAAAAAATAAATTAGTCAACATGCTGAAACATCAGGTTGCTAATTCTCACTCCTTCAATGTGTGAGCAAGGTAGTTTTCAAGCTTCCAGGGCACAGTTATTTGTTAATGGGTGAAGTATTCAAAGGCTTCAATCAACAGAATTTCTGGATATTTATAATAAATAAATGAATTAGCTTAGTAGTTTCAAATTTTCCTAACACCTTCTGGAGCCCTTCTTTCCAGAAATGGCCTTTGAGAGTGGGGGGAAATATGGAGGAGCTGGTTTCTGCCTCTTGACATTACTGCATGGCTCCAGGTCCATCTCCATTCCCTCTCTGGGAGGGTGGTAGATTTTTTTTAATTTATTTATTTTTTTTTATCTCCCCTCCGAGTTTAGGATATATTTTCTTCTCTTTGTAAGGACGTAGTAATCAGTGTTCAGGCTTACAGTTCTTCCTTGATGGGAAGTTAGTACCCTGTGTTAAGTCCTAAATTGAGTCCTTTCTCATGGACTCTTTTTTTTTCTTTTTTTTTTTTTTTTTTTTTTTTTTTTCTTCAAGGTGCTTGAATGAGTTTCTTCTGCAAACTGAGCTTTTTGGCTGGACACCCAGTTTAAACATATAGCATGGCATGGGGACATTTAACTGTATAAACTCTGTGTAGGTTTAGAATAATTGTTTCTCAGTGGTGCTTTTGGTATTCTAGTCCATTTTTAAAAGATGTTCAGATAAATAGGGTTAATTTTTTTTTTAATGTTTGTTGAATGATTTTTCTCCCAGCTCTGACTTGTCCTCTTTCACATCAGTGCTTTGCCAGGCCATGTTGTAACCCTGTGCAGATAATGCTTTATCATAAAATGCTGACAGACCCTTCATCCTGGCTGTGCTTGTCTCTGCTGCTGCACTCTGAAATGCTGCTGTTATTAAAAGTGCAGCAGGAATGCATAATTAGCCTCCAAAACAATCCTACCCCTGGAATGATATTACCTTCCTGGAAAACATGAAATAGAAAGAACTTGTCCTTCTTTGTAGATTGTCTTTCAGAAAAAATGGCATCCTAAATTGTTTTACATACACAAGAGCCATAAGCTTTTGACGTTAGCTCTTCTAATGAAATGCTTGAAAGTAGCACTTTATTGGCATTCTGGTGGAAATCAAATTGAGTCAGAATCAAAGAACATGAGTCTAATGTAATTCTTCCTTTCAGGCATGTCAGACTGAGGCATCAGGAAGCAAAATTAAAGCTTGTCTGCTGGTCCTCAGTGTGCACGGGTATGCAGACAGGATCTCTCCTCAGATGTGTAAAGAGCAAGTTGCTTGAGAGAGAGGTAACAAGTGAAAATCCTTGTGAGGACCAGAGATGTTGGTCTGTTCTCATTCTCTGGGCTCCAGAGCCCTTCTGGTCCCTGTAAGAACCAGCACCGTCAGGCAGGTTCACGAAGTGCAGGGTGGCTGTACTTCCTAGCAGCAATAAGGGGAAAATGGTCAAAAGCTATACACATTTGTTATTTAAATGTATTATTTAATGCTAGTTTTTGCTTTGTATAATGAGTTGGCATAATGAAAAAAATCTCCTGAACGCTGTGTAGTTTGATTCATGACTAACATCGCCATGATGTAGGGATGTGTGCAGAGGGGGAAGACAATGCAATATGTCTTTGTTTTGTGCTGAAATTAAAATAATGCTGCTGTAAAATGCTGAAAAACTGTCTGAAGCTGCTCAAGAGTGGATTTCAAGGAGCTATAATGGGTATATCCTGATAGCCTTTGTTATCATCAACGTAAGAGAAATCTGTCCTGAAAAAAGGCTTTGAAATAAAATAACAACAACCTATTCTTCAGAAGCATGTTAATAGCCAGATAGTGCTCTGTAGGCTTGATTACAAGATGTTTTAAGACACTCATAAAGTTCAAGCAGTAGCTTGTCAAAGTGAATTTTCCTCCATGGGTACTACAGGTAAAAGCTTATTGTTTCTGTATGGAAATGTTATTTTCTTCATCTTCACTAATGTTTTTTGGGGGAGGAAACTTGGTAAACAGACTCTTTACAGAAGAGGAGCTACAGCATGTGGGCTAGGCAGAATGATAATGAATAATTCAGTATGATGGATGAATGAAATGATGGATGGAGAGAGCTGAAACTCTTAGTGGTATTTTACCTGCCATTGCCACATACTCTAGATGTTTCCAGTGCTAAGTGGGATAGCAAATGTTGGCAAGCTATGTTTCCTTGATCAGAACTCTATAGGTCTAGAATAAAAGCCACATCGGGTTTTTATTTTTATTTTTTCCCTTCACCATGATGTCTAATCTCTTTCTATTCCCTTGCATTTGACACAAACAAGGTTTTTGGTTACAGGACACTGGTCTGTGTGCTTGAGCTCTGGACACTTTTTTGTTTGATGTTATGGAGTTAAAATGGGTGCACAGCAGTCACAGGAATATCAAATACTTTTTTTTTTAGGTGGTAGAAAAGTTGCATCTAGTGGAGTCATTTGTCTTGAACCAAGGAACACCTACCATCTACCAAATGTCCCATTGACCTTCTACTGGGCTGGTAGAACAGGTATGCGTGGAGCATGATTTGCGTATCTGCTTTTTTTTTCTTTGAGTTATCTGGGTTTTCAGACACATCTGATCTAGTGCACTGGACACGAGAAGATGTCAGAAATGGTGATCACTATCACCACCTCCGTCACTGTCAGCACATTCCCCTTTCTGCTCCAGGTTCTCCTTCTATTTTGGTATGGTATCACATGGCAGCTACTCTGCGATATCTAAAGAGCTTTCAGAAATGTAAATTAAATGTCTAACATGCTTAAGTATCAAGAATGTGGTTCAGATCCTGCTAGGGACATAATTTTGTATTATTAGCAGTTGCTGTTTTAGTGTGACCTTATTGTGACAGCATCTTTAAACTCTCTCAAACTGAGAGCAAGAGGAAAAAAAGTTGCTGATTTTTCACCAACATGGTTTAATGCATTTTGAAAGATACTGGAGGACCTTAGCTAACATTTCTATGTATTTGCTAGATTTTTACTGAAATATACCTTTTTAAATGTATAATTCAGGGAGAGCATTTATTACAACTAGTTAAGAACTTCCCTATACATCAAACTCAACATTTTCTTAAAATTCTTTTTTTTTTTTTTTTTTTTTTTGTGTGTGTGTGCAATCTTTTGTACTCTTAGAAGTTTAGCTCTAATCTTCCATGGGTGGAAAAAATACCTATTTAAATCAGTTGGTCTCTCAAAGTGAACACATGTGACTGTAACTTGACTACCTAAGCAACAGTCCTCGGTGGATGTCAATTCTCTGTATATCAGAAACTTGGGGTTTAACTCAGCTGGCATGGTAGGCTTTGGCTCAATTTTGTGCTTTCCTGTAGTGATAAAATCCCTCCATGAGTCCATGATAACACATAATCATGATGTTCAAAGATGTCTGGTAAACTAAAAAGCATTGATTTTTTGATTTTTTTTTTTTTTTCCTTTCAATCCTATACGCTTGTCCTATTCTCCACCTATAGGATACTTTGTGTAAAAGGGATGACTTACAGACCATGGGGAGACATTTTGTTTTTTAACATATCTGTGTGGTACTGACACAGTATTTGAATTCAATTGTTTACTTCTGATATCGCTCAGTTGTCTGATCAGTATTTCCTGTTTGGTCTTCATCAATATGAATTATAGATTTGAGATTTGTTTTTCTTCAGATAGCCTCGAAGCCATTTTATTTTTCTGCTATGTGTCATCATGATTGTTCATTTTCACTACATACGCTTCAACAGTGTAATTAATAAGGAAACGATATATTTTTATTGTCTGAAGTATAAAGAACTTCAAAATGTTTCCAATATGATGTTCATTCAGATGAAGGGACAGAGAAGGAGAATATGACTAGTTAAAAAGGAAGCATTTGAATATTTGCAGCCTGTTCTTCAAAAAGAAGCATCAATAACACTTTCAGGTTTTGCTCCACAATAAATCATTTTGAAAGGAGCATTATTGAGGAAATTGTGATCAGACATAACAGGAAAAAGCAGAGATTCTCTGTGTAAATATCTGTCTTGTGTTATTTATTTCTCTAGTCCTATTTTTCTGTGATTCATGGCTGCTGTTAATAGGATTTCTGAACATTTAATAGAAGATATTTTTATAGTTCTGCTATCCTTCTGCACTGAGTAGCGTCTAATCTGTGCATGCTCCCAGTGAGACCATAGAATAAAGCTGTATTCACCACAGCACAGCAAAACAGGCCTTTCTTTGTGAACTTACTGGTACCTTGGCCAGGGGAATTATTTTATGATAGCTTTTACTTAAGAATACAGAATAAAGTACCTCTTTTTAATTAAACCAATACAAGGTTTAACAACAGAGTGTAATCTTGGCAGTGTAATTATTACCAGTGAGAGAGCTAGCTATTAAACAACTAAATATTTTACTTAGTGCAAGCAGTGTGGCTAAGTAAGCTCTGCATTTCCAGGAAATGCTGGAGCTCACCCCAGGTGCAGCTGCAATGCTGAAGGTCAAGTGTCTTGACATGCTTGGGCAAAGCAATGATTCCTAAAAACCATTCCCAAAGCTCCTTCATGTGGTTTTGGAGAGAAGCTTTCTTGAAGAGAATTCAGGGTTCAGGCCATTTGAGTATTTGACCTGGAGACACTAAAAGGTTTCCTGAACTTCTTCAGGATAAAGTCAGGCTATCTCAAAGCCTGGAATTGCCATATTATGCTACTGAGTTATGGGGGAAAAGACCCTTCGGGAACAGTTTGCATGATGCCCTTGTTGCATTCAGGTTACCAAAAATGAGGACTTTTGACATCATTCTGAAGTCATAAAGATCACAATTAAAAGCAAACAAAATTGTGGATATTAAGACATTCATAGTCTTAAGAAACAGAGCAAGCTTACCGATATTGCTTCTGTCTGTTAATAGTAGCAGTTGAATGAGTATAATCTGAAATGTATGCTGGTCAGAAAACCCAATACATCTGAGGTAGATCTGAAATTAACGTGCAAAACTGTTTTATTTAAAAAAAACTCATTCAAGCTGGTCTTGTCTGAGTTTTTTTTTCCTATGTCTAATTAAAATAGCTGGCTATGTTTGTGTGTTCATTTTGTGTATCCTGAGAAACAAACAAAAGTAATAAAAACTGCTGAAAAATCCCTCAGCTCAGCAAAAGCATGGGTAGATGAAGGAACCTGTCATAATGTTGTTGTCGTTGTTTTAGCCCAAGATATGATGACGACTGCTTTGTTCTGCTGTCAAATGCTTTCTGCAAATACTGCACAGCAGAACGTTGAGAGAAAACAAGTTATGTTCAGATACTCTAATGAAATGTGAATGGAAGATGCAAGCTCCTTGCAGTCTGTTCTGACAGTTAAAATAATAGAAAAGTTTATATCTGCTTTGAAAAACAGTGCATGCTGTGCGTTAGATGACTTAAAATTTTTAAGCAGGGTGTTGCAGAGGGAACATCAGTGCTTATGATTATCTGAGGTAGGGATGCTAACCTCAGCGACATGTCACTCTATTCAAACTGAAGAAACACATACTACTAGTAACTCCTTAGTGCTTTTCCCACTGCTCCACCCAACTCTTGCCCTTGTTTCTTTCTGGTAACTACAAGAAATTGCTTGGCAGGACAATTTTGTAATTCTGATATACTGCTGCTGATCAAAACCACTTGTGTTTTACTAATCAAAGCCACACAACCCATCAAGTAGATTACATTTTACCCATCTGAAATCTTTGGAGGAGTTATGGTGGCAGGTATTAAACCTGCTGAGGATTAATTCTACAGCTAATAAAAACAAACAAGAAGAAAACCATCAGCCTGGGGCTCCCATACATCTGCATTAATAGACAATGCAAGCTCTTCATGTCTGTGGGAAGATCTCTGTTAATATTAGATGTATGTGTAAATGGCTACAGGCCACACTACTAAACTTCCTCTGAAGGGGCTGCATTCCTCTTCTAAAGCATTGGCATCCAGCTGAGCACGGCATGAAGTAAGAGGAAGGATGGTACTGTGCCAGGCAGGGGAATTTGCATTCCTTAATGTATTGCCTGCAGATGATGTGCTAAATTGGCTCTGAGGTTTTCTGGTGTGTGTTTTTTCTTCTTTTTTTTTTTTTTTTTTTTTTTTTTTTTCCCCTGGTTAACAGTGGGAGCTGAGTGCACTAACTTCCTGAGGTACTTTTCTAGAATGAGATGGGAAAGGACAGAAGAGGAGCAAGAGGAGCGGAGAGGGAAGAAAGAATAGGGAGACAATAATTTGAGAGCAGGGAGAGGGAGGATTCTGGAGGTGAAAGCAGTTTCCATCGGACTCTGCAACAACAACAACAAAGTATATGAACAATTCATCTGTTTTCTGAGGTCATTTGGGAGAAAGTAACAGACCAAAATGTGTAATGGTGAAACTTATTTGCCCAACTTGCATAGACAGAATTCACTGTAGTTTATAAGTCTTTTGACAACCACTCAAAGACTGTTAAGAGAGGTAATTTCAGGGTAAATGGTCAGTTATGAGGCGACAGTGTTTAGAGTCCTGCACAATGCAGATAAAACTCTACTGATGGATAGGAATTATCCTGTTTGCCTGGTTGAAGAGCACTGAATGGCTGGTCAGTGGCTCATTGGAAATGCAGTGCTAGCCTCAGGCACTGAGGTAAAACTTGTACCTGCAACTGTCCTGTCAGAAAATGTCTGTATTTTTGGAAAGAAACACCTAGAAAATTGGAAGGGAAAGAAGGAATTAGAGGCTTGCGTGTGGTTTATTTTATTTTAAAAATGTTTTGGCTCATCTAGTTACGTAAGTGAAGTAAGCAACCTGATGTGGTAATCCTTTATTACACAGGCAGAAGTGGAAGGAAAGAATGAGCTGTGTCCCAGGGTCGAGGTGGGTGCTCTGCCTGGACAAACATGGTTAGAACAGTGAACAAGCCATGAGCAATGGGCTACCAAGTCCCTCCTGCTGAGCATGAGATGTTGCCCAGCTCTACCCTACCCTTTTGGCTCCATCAGTCCTGTAACTTCGAGGTCTGTTGTCACCAAGCTGACCTGGTGCTTCGGTATACAGCTTCCTCCAGAGGCTAAAAATGTGGCCATGCTTCATGATTACAGAAAACTGAGGGGGCTGGAGTAATCCATCAATACATGCTAACTTTTTATAGATTGCTCAGCAAGCATTTTATGGTAACTTTTGTCAGGTAGTGGCACTGGTAGGCTATTCACTCCAAATTGTGCAGCATGACTAACAGAAAAGTTATAGTTTGTTATCTAGATGTATTACAGCCTACAGCTGGCTTAATTAAATCTCTCCACAGTAAAAACACATCAAGGCAGCAGGAGTAACATTTCAGGTCGTGGATTGTCCAAATAAATGGTATTCCCTACAAAACTGTTGAAGTCTAGGGATGAACGCAGCTTCAGCGCTGAAAAACCAGACCGTGGCCTCAACCAGCATGTGGAACCCCTGTAGTTTGTGATGCTGGATGTGCTGCCACCATGGGACATGGCGGGCAGAGCCTGCTCACCTCTATGAGAGTTACCATACTGTGGGAAATGAGACAGCGAATGCTTGAAATTTCTTTTCAGTTTGAGTTCATGACACAGGCATGAAATTGAAGTGTTATGTGGTTTGTAAATAAGCAACAAGTCATTTCAAGGGGTTACAGATCAGCCAGTAGATTTTACAGAGCTATGAATGTTATTCTCTTTAGAGCCATTTAAAAAGAAAAAAAAATCCGTATATTTCATTTGTAAAAATATTTGCAGTAAAGATCTGCGTACTTAAATAATTTTATTTCATGAGGACATAAACCTTGAGTTCTGTGGAAACCCAAATAAATGTTTATGAACTGCCACACTCCAAACAGGACTTTAGTTGATGGATAAACAAACAGCTAAGAATCCATAAACGTATTTTTTCCATAGCAAACACTGCTTTTGAAAATATTTTTGGCTTTCTGTATAGAAATCATGATCTCATTGTTCATCTTACACTAGTATATGCACTTTTACCCATTATTGAAAATAAGCCTTTGATCGTATTAAATATTAAGGCAGACTTACAGTCCCATGAAGAAATTTTGATTTTGCAGTAAGAGTAGTAAGAATTAGGATCATACATAGGTTATCATGATGATAGTATGATGCCATCATTGCAGTTATTTTCAGTTTATTTTCATGGAAAAAGTACTAGTTTCTCAAGTCCTGGAGCAGATCACGTGTTGGCAGTATGAACTTCCATGTTGGCTGCCATGCTTTTGTGACCCATCAGTGGGCAGAGCCAGGGGATGTGGGGGAAATGAAACCAACAAACTTCACCAGCAATTAAAGGCATTTTGTAGAATCATTCTTAAGCTCTTTAAAAATCATAGAGATTTAAATAACTGTTACTAGAGTTGTGTGAGGATTTTAAAATTTCATTTAGAAGATTTGTTAATATAATATTCCCTAGGATTCTCTTCATTCAGTTTGCAATATATGCTCAGAGCCAAACCACAGACTTTCCAGTTATTTCATGCTGCTTACATTCTGGAAGTGGTTAAATTTTTGAATGTTCTGTAGTTTAGGGGGGAAAAAATAGCCACTATAAGTAGTGTCCTAAAAGCAATAGCCTTTGATTTGCAATAAAGTGCATTGTATAAAAGTTTTTGTATTACTGATTTCAAACTCTTAGGTTAGTGACTATTCAGCTCATCTTTACTGTTCTATGGGGAAAGATAAATTACAACTGAAGTATTTTGATTTCTGGTGTTTGTACAGTCTGAGCATGTATGCTTTGAATACAGCATTTGTGCTGTATATTACTAATGTTCTTACAAAAAAAAATAAATCTGTGAGAGCTGAATAAAATTTCCTCTGTTCTTAGATTTGCATATTTTTGTCAATTTTTTTTTTTTCTATAGAAGTTCATGATTCAGTGGTCTGGCACAACTTTTTTTGTCTTTTTAATCTATCCACAAAATACATTTAACATCCTGATTTGAAAAAAAAAAAGTTCACACATCTCAGTAACACTTTCACCTTGTGAACAAGGTCTTAAAATTAAATCTGTCCACAGTTTAAAATGCTATCACCTTTTGTTTTAAGGACAGAAAACACATTATCTGAGTTTCCTGTATCCGAGGAAGCTGGAAGTTGTCTACCCACAAAGAGATTCTGAAGTAATGGGAGGCAGGCTTCATCCACCTGTGAGTTGTGGTGCCTTCCTTTAACTGGTTGTTAGTTCTCCTGTATATGAAGAGAGACAGACATTTCCAGAAAGCAATTACTCCTATCCAAAAGAACCAGTACAAATCACCCTCTCAATTTTTCTCCCTCCATTGACTATAGAGTGTCTTTCTTTTTCAAGATATGCTTCCCTATTAAGGGCTCATAGTAAAGTGAATGAATTAATCTTTGTGCACCTAAAGTAGATTGTGCAGATAATCACACATCACTGCAAATCTTATTAGAATTATTTACTGTAGTTGCTGCTTTGTGCTTGCTGTGCAAACCATTAAGTTAGCGTCAATAATTTGCACCAAGGTAGCAAAGCTACCTTTCTTATTTTAAACCTCCATGTTTAGTCTTTTGGATGTTGGTCTTCTTCTTGTGCTGTTTCTCCACAACATGAATTTCAACCACGATTATTAGACCCTCTTAATGTCATGTTGAGAATCTCAGTTTGAAACATGGAGATGGGGTGTAGTGTTGGCATTATTTAATATGCTCACTTGCTCTCTGAATGTACTTAAGCTGCCTGATTTTGAAGCTTGACTTGAGTGTGTGTTCAGAAAATGACACCATATACAGCAGTGTGAATAGCTGCTGACTTTTCTCAGCTGAATGTTTGCTTTGGTTCCTCAGATTAATTTTCCAAACTCCCTCTGAACTACATACTTTAACAAAGCCCTAAATATACTCTAAATCTTCTATGATAGTACTCTATCTCCCTTTGTTTGTCCTTGTTACTCATCCACAATTAGTAAATTGTCCTCAAATAACATCGATCTTCACTCAGCCTTAATGCTGCTGTTAGTCAAGGAGAGCTAAAAAGAGTATTTATGAACATGTTCTCTGCAAACACTGTTTCCTGAAACTGCAAGTGACACAAAGAAGTTGTGATCCACTCTGGGGAGATGAACGCGGGACTTTGATGAAATACAGAGACCTGCACTTTAATGGATTCCTCAGGAAAGAACACTTCACAATCAGGGTTCTTTTATCCTGCTGTGGTGACAGAGGAAATGGGATCATGGGATTTTCAGTATAATATGATACAGCAACAGTTTTATTTTCAAACCTTTAGATTATGCGCAAATGATTCTGAAGGCATTTCACATGCATTTTGAATACGTTATAAACTCAGGGTTCCACAAACTCTTTCTGTGAAATAAAATAATTGGCAGGTTACAGTATGAAATGTTTAATTGTCCCTGTCTTGAACATACATATATGAAAATTCTGGAGAGAAATGCTCAGAAAGAAAGGAAAAGGTCTCCATGAGATTATTCTTTTCCCCTTCTCTAGCAAGATTGCATTGAAATCGATCAGGCTTGAAGAAGTCAGGGTTGTGCTCTGTGATCAATAGTGCCCTTATGTGTCATAAATGGTGCCGTGTGTTTATGATGTCTTAACGTGAGATCATGTGTTTGCTTTCCTAAGTTCTCTTTCATGAAATGAAAGCAATGACCGTACTGAGAAAACAGGCAGACAGGGAAGGTATGTGCTAGCCTGTATCCACAAGGCATACATGCCTGACCTTTGCTCTTGGATGGGCAGATATACCAGCTGGTCAAAAAAGAAAAAGATTAAGTGGTCCAAGGAATTGTAATATAAAAAATAGACTTGCTGCTACTTGTGTTTGTTGTCAGCTTGTGCCTTACACTAAATTAAGAATTAAAACCTTCCTCTCTGCTGGATTGACTGCTTTCTATGCTTTCTTTGGACTGACATATGCTTAAAGCTTGTGTCTACATTTTTCTTCTCAACATCAGACTTTTAAATATGCATAAATTTTCTTTAATAGTGAAAAGAATAATATTAAAAGAATAAAAGTCTGCAGTGTTTACAGTATATGTCTCAATCATTCATGAAATGGTTTATACTTCTTTTGTTAGTCAGTTAAATTATACTTTCAAAATGAAGCATCCACTGAACAAGCTAAAAATGGTTGAAATAATATATAAGTTTTTAACTTAATTTTTTCCTTTTGTTTCAAAGCTGATGTTACATATCTGCAACCTGAATTGGGAGATTTCTTGGATAGTTGACTCCAGGATGCTGTTCCTACGGAAATTATTTCACCCAAAGACTTGCTGATATAATTACCTGTCTTTTTAACTTAGTATATTAACACTGATGACTGCATCTTGCAAAATCAGCTTTTAAAGAATCAACTTTTTTTTTTTTTTTTTTTTTAAATAAAAAAGTACCATCTGATTCAGAGGCAGTGCAGAAAGCCTGTTTCTTACAAAATCCTGTGGTGTCTGTTACCGTGTATGGATGCAATTTCCAATAAATTGTCTTAAATCACTTTTCTTTGGGAAATTATTGTGAAGGCTTCATAAAGATACATTTTTGAAGTAGAGGAGTTGAAAACAGTGCAACCAAATAATTGAAATCCTCCCTGATTCATTTAAAATCTATTTAAATTGAGACTATTTGAAGGTCATCTAAATCATTAAAGAGCATTGTAGACTTCCAACTACTTCTTTACAGTTGACACATATTCTGAATATACTATTAACAAGTGAGAAGTCTAAGCCTTGATTTAAAGAAATGAAATATGGAAAAGCAGATCTTTTCTGCCTAAGTCCATTATAGTACTTCTTTTTGATTTCTTAAAATCGCTTGAATACTAAAAAATCTTCTGTTTGGATTTTGAAATGAGTAACTGCATATCTAAAATACTTCTAAGTAATTCCTGGTTTTGTACTTTGCAAGTGTGCTTTTATTATAACAAAGACTTCATGCTTCCAAGGCTATATACTTTTTCTATTCTTTTATTTTCCCAATGGATTTTTGTATAAATTATTTGGTATGTTCTCAAACAATGCTGTAGTTCTGAAATGAAGGATGGAGAGGGATGAGGATAATCCCCCTCTGTCGTTGAAAATAGAGTTTGTGGTTTGCCATAGAAAGCCTTATCATGGGAACTTTTCTTTTATTTTTCTTTCATTTTTTTCTTAAAGATTCTTGACAGAGTTTCCCAAAGATTTGAAATGTTCAGTTGTTAAAGTGATACCAAGGTTAAGAGGAAAAATAAAGGAACAGTTTATGTAGCAGGTAGATTACAAAAATAGCTGCATAAATGGCTCCTTTAGGATCAATGTGGGACCGATTCAGTTCTTCTGTAGTGGCTGAGCAGTTCTTCATGGCCTTGAATCATGAATCTATTTTTGACCGACAGAAAAAAAAAAGTACCCCATCTAAACTTGTGATATTAAAATATTTAGCCATTGAGAATGGCTTTTTTATTTAACCTTTGAAGTGTATATATGAAGCATGTTTTTAAAATAAATTGAATGTCTCTTAATTATTTGTGTTCCAGTAACACAAGGTGGGAACAGTCCCTATCGTTTTACGTAGCTGGACACAGAAAATGAAAGCATGGTCTCTATCCAAACTTTAAAATGTCTTTCATAGTAATGCAAAAGGACTGAATAAAAGCAGACCCTTTGCACAAATCTTGAAGTTTGCTGCTGACTCTCCTGTGCCAGTTTCTTCGGGGAGAGCAGAACAGATAGGCTTTAATCCATTTCCTGAGGATTAGTGCACTAAAGCTAGTTATGAACTTGGAGTAAATTCACTTTCTAGTGGAGACGTTGGCTGCTGAGCTCCTTTCCCTACCATAACTCTGATCTTTTGCTAGTGAGGCGCTGACCTGGCAATTCACCGAGCTGCAGCTCAGTGACGAGCTTTGTCTTCACACCCTCCCTGGACTTTCATGAGCTGCCACTACTCCATGTTTGCTCCCCAAATTCTTGCCACAAGCAACCTCACTGAAGTCAAAGAAATATTTTGTTGCTTCTGATGGTTTGAAGATTAGGTTTCAATTCTTCAGAATTTTCGGAAAAAAAATCTAACAAAACAGGTCTTAAAAGTGAGATTGTAACTTAAAGTCACAGCTCTTGTGAGAGGACAGCAACCCAAGGGGGAGCTGGGACATCTGAGAAGAATAAATGAGAAGGTGCAAGTTAATGGCTCTTCAAGGTTAGTGGAGCTGTTTTCTCATATTAGCAGTCCCTATTGTGGTTGCTGAAGGTTTCTGTCCCACAGGAACGAATTAAGCTGGAGGAAGCTCCTGGAATGTAAATTCTGGGATTTGGAGTTTTGCATGTAAATGCTTCATTACTGTTTGCCCCACCAGGTCATCAGCAGACACTGCTGGGTCAGGATGTACATGTGTGTCTTTTCCTTCCCTCCTCTTTCTTCATATTTACTCTTATTTCATCCACCTGGACTTACGTTATCATTGTGGCTTCTCAAGATAGCTTTCCTCAGCAATCTAAAATGCTAGCAGCTTTTCTACTGTGTTATGTCTAAATGAAAATTCATATGAAAACATGATTAAAAAAGGGAGTGCTAAAGAAATCACAGTTAATTTATACTCTGCAGGCATGGCCATAACACCTGATGAGATGTTGCTAACTACATTCAAATGACACTGCTGTAGTTTGAAAAAAAATTCATGCACTTTAGCAGCTCTTGACAATGGCTGTTTAACAACCCGACTAATCAGAAGTGGATTACAGCAACAAAACTAATGAACCACTAAAAGCCTTTAATGAATAATGGAGGACTTTTCATTCTCTTATGCTCTTATGTTTATTCATTTAAAGACAGTTTGTGTAAGAATTGAAATCACATCCGTACATTTGATACTGGATTTATTTAAATGCTGCATTGGTATGGACATTTAATTTTTAGGTTCTTTACTCTCAGTTTTCTCATAAACAAGACTAGACCCCAGGTGCAAGTCTCTTCAGTCTGCATTCTGTTTATATGACATATATTTTCTACTTTTGTATATAAAAGAAATATTTGAAACCGCGTGTGCATTAGGCTTCAGATTTAGAATACGTATAATTGCACCTAAAGCAACAAATTTGAATAAGTAATCAAGCAGGTGTGTTTTTCCATAGGATTTCTGTGCTGTGCTTTCTGGGCTTGGGTCTCTAGGGGAAGTTAAAGTGAACTAAGAAGTTTTAGTCCTGGTTTGCAAACCACTTTAAATTTAGTGTCGGATAAGGGAATATAGTGATATAAAATGCAAACCCTGGCTGCTTTCTCAATTTCTGACTTCTGTCTTTAACCTCAGTTTTGCAGATGTGACAGAGATATATAATTTTTTTCTCCCTTGTGAATCTCCCAGCTTGGAGATCTGTTTGTCCTCACTGGCTGTATGAATTTTCAGCTGGGAAAAACATCCTGGATGACACCTCTGCCAACTGTTCTGGCTGCAGCATTGGTATCGGCTCCCTGCCAAGTTGAGCTCCCTCTTTCGCCTTCCCTTTGCTCCATTACAAAGCTATGTTATCCTTTTGATTTCCCTGCCTTCATTTCTTTAGGATAGGTAATTTCATAAATTGGCCTCTGCAATATGAATGAGTACAAATCTAAAAATTACTGAACTCAATTAGGAGTGATAGGAGAAAGT
This sequence comes from Aythya ferina, assembly GCF_964211825.1. Lineage (NCBI taxonomy): Eukaryota > Metazoa > Chordata > Aves > Anseriformes > Anatidae > Aythya > Aythya ferina. The sequence continues at coordinate 6,722,474 of NC_140315.1, read as the reverse complement.
ATTCAGGACTTTTTGCTGATGTATGTGTAATAATAGTATTTCTTGATATTTCCCTTTTTTTTGCTCTTCTGGATTTTTTCACTAAACATGTAAAAACTGGTGGAAGTTTAAATCTTAAGGGAAGGAATAGAATGCTACAGATGTCCAGTCTGAAGGCTGAAATGTTTCACTGAACACATATGTTATTAATAGATATATAATTAATCTTGCTATCTTATGGTAGCAAAACTTTTTTCCAGATTATTTACAAAGGAAAATGATTCCAACAGTAAGGCCAAGCAGTTGGATTACCAGCCTCATGTCTTCAATCAAAACAATTTTTTTCTGTTATACATACAGTGCACTAATCCAGAGCAGCAATTAGTAAGTAAAACATGGAAAACGTTCATACAAATAGTGAAACTGCAAGTGGTACAGACAGGATTAATACAAATAGTTACATTTACATAACTGAGTATTTTAATTCAGTCTTTTTTTTTTTTCTCTTTTGGTGCTAGTATCAGTTTGGAAGCTGCTGGGATACAAATTTTAGAAATAACCAATGCACGTGCCTATACATTTTCAGAATTGACATGTCAACGTTAGACTCCAGAGATTTCAGTGTACATTGTGTCAAAAATTTCTATTCAGCAGCAAAGACGCAGTCATTTTTAAATATTGAGGACAGAACTTTGAAACACCATATCAAATAAAAACAAATTCCTTTTGGAGTCAGATTCAATTAGCAAATGACTTTTTGTTCAAGAGACAGTTGCATCAAATTGTCATTGTGTGTGTATTCTTTGCTCTACCTTAGCTCCACAACTGTGCTTGCCGCTGTCGATGTTTTGCTGTATACTTTTATGTATGATTACTGAGGAAGACTGATTAGTTTTTTCCCTGTTTGTTTGTTTGTTTGTTTGTTTGTTTTTCCCTTGAGCAGGGGCAATCAGATGACTGTACTATTTTGTACATCTTCATTTAGATGTGATCTGTACAGATTTGATCTGTGGAGTCTCTAATTATGATTAAAATAATTAATGTGTTTATTATTTGCTTTTCTATTGCAAAGGGAGATATTTTTACCTGTACGTGTCTGGGATTACGTTATAAAAAAGGATCACAGTGAGAAAAAAAATCTTAATTACTGCTCGTGAAACTATGCCAAGTTATACTAGCACAAGTGCTTTTGATCATATTTCTCTTACTTTAGAATAAGGCAGCATGCAGTTATATGTGTTGCATTTGTTCACATGTACACAGAGTATTGTCTGAACTGTCTTAAATATTGCTATCTAATCCCAGAAAGAAGCCAGAATCTGGCTTAAATATCTGATTCCAGGCAAATATCCATCTGATACGCAGAGCTACCATAAAGATGATAACCATTTAAACCTTCACAACAAGACTTACATGGAAGTTAATGGTTTGTAGCATTGCAATGCTTTTTTGCACATGGTTGAATCACCCTGAGCAGCTGAAATGCTGATCACTTTTCCTGTCTGATGGAAGCACTGTTGCTGACTGTGAAGTTGACTAATAAGCTAGCAGATGTTGATACTGAAAGAATTATTTGATCTAAAGAGCAACACCAATTGGTTCCCCCAGTCTTTTTGTTTCTTATGTCATGCTGAGATAAATATGGAGATGATGCCTAAATAATATCTTTCTAATGGAGAACAGATGACTGCGTACCTCAAAACAGAAACACTTTTTGTAATCCTGCCGGACACTGTTTTTCTGTTTCATTTAACGTCTTGGTGCCTGAGGCACTCTGCTGGAGTCAAACTTATTCTGCAAAAACAAACAAACAAAATCCATACCTACAAGTTCTTGTACCTTTACTGCAACTCTTCAGTGGATTGTACTATAAGTAGTATAATTTTTTCTCTTCACACTCAATATATATCTCAGGAACTCTGTCAGACTATCCCCCAAGCTCTGCAGATTTATGTAACTTTTTCCTGATGGCTGTGAGTGGGTAAGTGTGCTGTTAGAGTTCTGGTTAAACTACATGTATGCCAGGGAAAAATGCCTTATGTAAAGCACTGTGCCACGAAGCACATGGACATCCAGTATTTGCAGGAGGCTGTGATCCCTGTGCAGGAATGCCAAAGCATTTCAGAACTGTGTGGGCACACCAGTGCTGATGAGGTTTGTGTCCAGCCTCTGAGGTTTAATGTTGAGCACAATTTCTCGGATCTTCTCCTGGGCTAGATCTAGAGAGGCATCTTTCTTGGGGTATGTGTGTCTCAGTCCCAATTAATCATGACTTCTGATGTCACATGACAGTTTTGTTCAGGATTTTGTGCTGCTTAATGCATTTACCATTTCTAGTGCACCATATTTTTCTGGTCACCTTCTTTCTTGTTCATCTCAGTCTTTGAAAGAGAACTTCTTTGTCTGTCAAACCTCCCCCTTCCTTTGAGCCTTCCCCACTGCTGTCTAATACCTTTTGTTCAGGTTTGCGTTAGTTTGTCTAGGAAGCCAAATATTTTATTTATTCTGAATTTTTCCTCTGGGATTTTTTTTTTCTTTTGAACCAAGTGGAACACATGATTTCAAAGGAACTCCAAAAAGATCAGCAGCTGAATAGTGCTGCATATTTTATGTGAATTTTAAACAGTGTCCCTGGTCTGCACAGGGAGAATGATTCAATCATTTGTATAACTTAGTTGAAGTATGTCATATCCACATCTAATGGGGACATAACTTGCACACAGCAAAGAGTAAAAGCTGCTTGTATGTCTGATAGTCTACTCACATTTATGTTACTGGCAATTCCTACTTTACACTAATGGGCAAGTGTCAAGAGCAGAGTAAATACAGATTCATCTTTGCTTGCTTGGAACTCGTTGTAAAATCTGGACAAGCATTTACAATAAGCCACTCCAAGCTTTTCTTCTCAGCATTACTGAGAACAATTGGCTATGAATAAATACCCTGTTACTGGATAGTGTACTGAGCTGAAATATTAAGTCCTATCAAATCCTTCCCATCTTTTATAAAATACCTATCAAAACTTTATTTAAATTAGCAAGCTCGGATCAGAGAGAAAAAGAAACTGGTAATGAAGCAATCATACATAAGAGCGAGAGCCTGGAAATCCATTTCAATGTCCTGCGATGCTTTGGAAAAAAGGAACCCTGACTTTTTTTTGGGAATGCTCCATTAGTTATACATTTGGCAATTAAGGGGACGTGTCTTGAGTTTAGTTTATATACACACACCAAATTGTGTTTAATTTAATGTCTTGTTATTTTCTATAAAATACAAAATGTTACGTGTCATCTTTCCATTCCACCTGCAAAACCTGTACAGTTATGGGAATGTATGTATTAACTGCTCTGATTTCTCTTTTCCTAATGTCATCAGTAGGCTGTTTGACTTTCTGCAACTGTCTTATCTTCAGAGGTGTTATTTCTGTTTTTGTTCTCTAATTATCAATTTGTACATACAATACCAGATAGCTCTTTCAGTCTCCTTCAATTAGGAGAAAAGAAATATTTAATTTTTCTTCTATTATATGATTGCTAGATCTCAGGGAAGGGAAACAGGTAAGGAGAAAGTCAGCTCAGGGCACTGATCTGCTATGTAGATCTTCTCTAATCTTGATTTATCTGAACTTTCTAGGTGTAAGTCTAGTGCAGTGCTATCTTAAAATATCCAGGACAGCTCTAAATTAGATAGTTAAAATTTTAGAGAATGTGATCGTTCCAAGATTGTGTTCTGTCCAGATTAGATGCAACTTCTCTGGCAGAGCAGACCAATTGCTCAGGTAACAGGTAGCTTATTTCTGGTGCTTTAGCTGAGTTTTGTCCCAGCACAGTGCTGTTGGGACCACGTATTCTTCTTCATCTGTGAAGTGGAGGTAAGGGTTCTTCCCCATTAGGACCTGTAAGAATAAATGCAGTGAATGCTGTAAGATGCTCTGTTAATATAATAATAGAAAAGATGCTCTGAATAGATTTTAATATGCTTATTGTGATATATAGCCACTTGTTATAAGAGCAATGGTGATAAAATACCTAATAAAATCCAGACAGCTTCAAATAACTTTTGGACATATTTCCCAGTACGCTTGGCAAGATCTGTGTGCAGATATGCCTGAAACACTGACTGTGGTGTAGATCCACAGCAGCTTGATTGAAATCAATAAATGTGATTTACATTATTATTGTAATTGTTATTGCAGGTTTTCACATCTCACACAAATAATTAATTGATGACTACAGTCTAATCCATTAGTTTTAGCAATGATATTGTTTATTGCCAATTGAAAGCAGAATGGTTATTTTAAAAACAATCCAATATCAGAATCATAAAAAGATGAAAGGATTCATTCTGGCTCATATTTGATCTTTCTTCTTTATTCAATAGAATGCTATATAAATGTTAATGTTGAAGAAGTGGAAGTCAAAGCACAAGGACATATGGATGTTGTGTACTTAGCTCTGTTCCTGGAGCTTGAGAGCTGCATCGCAGCTGTGACAGCAATTCTGGCTGCTTGTATTGAGACTCTCTGATGACACTTAGTCTTTGGAGAAATAGGTGCCATCTTCTAAAAAGTTGGGCAGAGTCGTCTGCTGAGGTCTCACCATCCTGATTCTGTTTCACAGGCTTGTGTCTACCTGCCTGTGTCTGTGATTTGCTAGATAAGAGCCCAGAGTGTGACGGAGGACTTTTGTCACTACTTTTTTTTTTTTTTTTTTGCTTTTGTCACTGTCACCTGGTGCAGTTGTCGATCAGTCCCTGAGAAATGCATGCACGGTGGCAATAGCAGAGAGTAGCTGTAAGCACAGCTGTGTGTGTGTGAGAAGGCTCCTGCATAGATAAGGGGCCTTTTAGAACAGCATCAGGGTGCACTGAAAGCCAAAGGCATAGTCTGCCTCCAGCCTCCAGGACCCTACTGTCTGTTCCTGGAGGCTCTCTGATTGTCCCAAGCTCTTTGCCACTTCCAGCTTCTGTTTTCTTAATCTCTGTGAAATCAGACTGATCGCTGATCAAACAAATTAATTTCATAATGGTTCCACCATGGCTTCTTGCATACAAAATTAGGTGTCACTATATTAATAAGGAACACATTGTGATAACAGTATAAAAGCATCTGAGAAATAAGAGAATAACTGTAATTTCAATTACTTTGAGATGGCCATACTGTTTCTAATTAGCTAATTGCAGCCTGAATATAATTAGGATAAATGGTAAAGGTTGAAATGCTTATTGGAAGATCCCCATTATGGACAGAAATATTCCTGAATAAATTGCATTAGACAGTTGGTCAGACAGGTGGACCTGACAATGCGATGTTATCTACCCTTCCCATACCGACTGAGATAATTGCAGTAATTGTGCAGTTCATTTTCATACAAAGAGTAGAAACTACTTGAAATCAGTTTAATCTGGAAGAAACAATGTGTTCCTCATATAGCAACAAAACATCTATTTCATCAAAAACTTGCAAAGTAAAGAAAGTGTTTTGATTTAGCTGCCAGATGGATGCAATGAAGAACCCATTATTTGCTAGCCTATAAAGACAGCAGATATTTAAAGAAAAAAAAAATCTACAGGGGGATGTGTTATAAAGGTACTATTTCTACATAAGATAATGTTTACAGACCAGCTTACTCCCAGAGAGAACAAATCCTGATTTTCGCAAGGAATCTGAGGTCATAGAAGGCAGTGACAGGAAGAAACCATGCCAGTATTTAAGCAAGAACCAAAGGATTTATTTATGTTTATTTTTATTTTTTTGGTACCCCGATGTAATAGTCTATACATCAAAAAGTGTTTCACTAGAAAGAAGAAAAGTTCTGGTGCAAATGAAGATTTATTGTTACAGTGAGGGAGATAAGCAAAATGAGAATTCCTCCTTCTGTCTGTACCTTCCTCTTCCTTCTGCATCTACCGTTTGGCCTTCATCCACATTAACTCTGCCATGCTAGCATTAGTTAACTGCTTTGAAGGAGAGCAGCATGAGGAAACCACTTGGATATAAATATAGGCATACAGCATGTAGTCTTCAAAATTGTTCTAAAAAACGGTGATGATTTTGACAAGTTATTTTATGAGTGAGTGAGAAGACACCGAATTAGTTCAATGCATTGGTTTGAGAAGTATGTCATAGTTTATTTGTAACTGCACTGTATATAAGCTAGTAATTATCCTATGGTATTTTTTACTCTTCCATATGCTTTAGAGCAATTAATTTAACGTATAATTACATACAGACAGATCATGGAAAGAATAGAGATTTCTCTTTTTAATTTGTTTTAAATTGGCACTGTTTATTCTGTATTTCCCATTTTAGATTTTCCTCTGAGAAGTTTTAACTGAAAATACTGCTTCATATTTATGAGGCATCGCTTCTTCCTCCGACAGACGGCTGAGGAGAGCATGCCACTTTATTGGTTTTGAGAGATGAAATATGGAATAAACGCTGGTTAATCCTTGAGCTTCCAATCTGACCTCTGCTCAATTGCTAGATGTCAGCAAGTTATAATATATAATATGGCCACATTAGACAAATTCATCAAACAAGCCAAGTTGACTAATAAAAGGACAGGTTCTTCTTTACACAAATCAAATTCTGAACCCATGGAAAGCATTGAAGACCTTGGGAAGGATTGCACAGTGAAAAAACAGCTTATTTTGATTTCTGCTTGGGGGACAAGTGTAACAGCCTCATAACTTCAGCAGGAGCTACTTGTAGGAGTTGCTGATGTATGGTGTTTCTATACATCAGTAATGTGTCTGTATACTGATGTATTACTGATGTCTGGGAGGGGAAAAGTAGAGCAAGATAACTAAGTTTTAGCTATTAATTTTGAAGAACATCTGTCCAGATATCTACATTGGGAATAATGTGCATTACATCTGTTTGGTGGATCTTCAGAGAACAAAATGGGGTGACACTCTTAAAACTGTTGAAGTTTGGACAACATTCAGTTCTGGCACACATGGTTAGAGTTGTTAATTGTTGGTACAAAAGTCTTTTAGAGATTGAAGATCTTGAAACATTACCTTCAATGGAAAGATAACAGCTTTACCACAATTATTCTGGGAGGAATTCTGTGATTTCTCAGGTAGTCAGGTCAGTACCAGTGACAGCCGGGAGGGTGGCTGGAGGGCTGATGCTCTTGTAAGAGCGAGGAAGTGAATGTGGCCTCTGGAAAACTCTGAAGGGAAACTTTTACCTTTTTCTGGTAAATAGAGTTAGAACCAAGTTTGGAGTGTCAGTTTCTCTGAACTGAAGAAAAAAGGTAATTGGGTAATTCAACTGGTTTCATATTTTCTTACTGGCTCAGGTCTTAAACCTTTTAAGTGAAACTGGAACAGCTTGATAGTTTTTCAGGAAACCTAAATGAAACATGTTGATCCAGTCTGACTTAAGCATGAAATTGTGTCTCTTGAGCATTGTAAATAAAATCTCAGACCCATAGAAAAAGAATTCTCGTAAGTTAGCACAAAGCAAAAGCAAATTTTGCCTGTTTTGAGACTTGGATAAGTGATATTCTAGCTACTTATCCATTTAAAAAAAAAAAAAAAAAAAAGAAACAGCCTTCCAGTACTTTGATTTCAAGAAAAGTGCTAAAATTGCATAGGTCTGACAAATTAAGATTGCATTACATGGGTAGTGATGTCTTTGCATTCTGCTTTGTTCAGGTCACTGCAATCTTTTATATGCACAAAACTCAATCCACAGTCAGTCTCCATCTAGAGAAATTCCGGTATTCCATTTCCTAGCTGTGTTAGCATGAATGGCTGGTGCTTGTACAGACCGTACAAGGACTCACTGTCCTTGGCAATATTAAACGTTTCCTTTTTTTCATACGGATGAACTTTTTTTTTTTTCCTAGTGTATTAAATGAAAATAGTCTTATCTTCTAAATTAGGCTTTTCTCAGAAGTTTTAAACAGTTTTTCTTGAGACTTCTGTGGTTGTCAGCTACCATTTTAAGAAACTCCAGGGGCAGATGGCCTAGAGAATTTGCTTATTAGTTTGCTATCCTGTTCAAAGTTACGAAAGAGGGACATAAAATAGGGTAGCTTTAAGAATTATTGAATTGATGGGAGTATCAATTTTCACTTGTTGCACTTCTCACTTCTCTAAGAGCACATTAATATGGTATCTATGGACCTGACATATTAGAATACTCTTTCTGTTATTATTATTGTTGTTGTTATTATTATTATTATTTGAAAGTGATATGAAAATTCTCCAAAAACTGTGCTCCTTCAACTTCAAAAAATTTTCAGAAGATTTGACTTAGATTTGATATTTAGCCTCTGGATAAAATCTAACTGTAATAATATCAGGGGTATACTATTAAACACATTGAAGTTAGGTTTTCACAAAGAGCTCCTCTACCACTACAAAAGACTTTCTCCCTCACATGACAAAAGGAAATAAAATGATGATACCTGACAGGGAAAGGGTTATCAGTATAACCGCTGTTCATCTTTAACTGCATAATCTGTTAGCACACTTAATTAACAAGCAACCAATCTGATTTTTCTGGCTTGAGCAGAGCAAAAGGGAAAAAAAAATCCCAATATTTTCTGGAAACTTAAGAGTATTTTCAACTTGTCTCAGTCTCACTGTCCCAGCTAGTGTTTTCATGCTGGAAAAAAAAAAAAAAAATAATCTTAGACTGAACTGCAGTTAGCATTTCCTTTCTGCAGGGAGAATGGATGCTGACCTCCTTTTCTAAGCTTAATTACAGGAGCTGTGCTGCACCCAGGTTTTACATGAAATATTGCTGAACCCCATGGAAGGGGAGGCAGGCAGGACAGGTGGGAGCCCTGTGCTGTAAGTGTGGGCTTTGGGGAGGAAGAGGTGGGAAACACAGAAGAGGAGAGAACGAGCTCTTCCCTTGGGCACTGAGGGGCTGCTGAGGACGTTTTGCAACCTGTGCAACCACAACCTGCTAGCAGCTGCTTTCTCCTTCAGTGTTATTTCCCAGCTGTGAGAAAAGGGCAGTAATCCTTTGTTGATAAGGAAGAGACTCATGGGACTTGTGGAGTCATTTCTCTTATTTTTAACCCATTTCCCAGTCCTGCTTGGAGACAAGTTAGACACCATCAGAAGCTTTTCAGGTGAGGAACACATGCCTGAATTTTGTCATACATGAAGTAAAATGTATGACTTCTGAAGGCTTCCTTCCCTAATCTTGAGTTTTCCTTTGAGAAGCTCAGACTTTATTCTGTTTTATAACAGTATCTATTTTAGGTTCTTCTGAATTTTTCTTTTGTTATTGCTTCCTTCTTTGTCTTCTCCTGCACTGATAGTAACTGTCAGGCAGACCCAGGCCTGTATTGGTTCTGTTAACTTCAGCTCAAGTCTTTATTCTCTGGCCTGACGTGCTTGCTGTTATTTTAATGAAAAATACTTCATTTTGGTGGAACATCTGTCTGTATTGATTTTTGCAACCACTTATTTCCTGAGGTTTTATCCATTCTTGTGTGAGTTGCACACTGTGCAGAAGCAGTCCTTAATTCTCAGATCTTCCTCCAACTCCAGCAGAGTTGCCAGAAGAACTAACCACCAGCCATAGGAATTTCATGAAACAGCCCTAAAGTGGCAGGCAGTGATTGTGTGCTAAGATCTGTCATTCACCTGGACTTCGTTAGGGAGCACAGACCTTTGCATTGTCTTTTCTTAGCAATGAAAGGTCTTCAAGCATGCAAATGTGGCACTAAAAGTTGTGGGTGCTGTAACGTTGCTCAGTAACTTTAATAACAACTACCATAGGGGGAAAAAAGGAAAGAGGTCATTGTTTTCTACTCTTGTATGAGCCCATTTCTATCCTGAGGAAATAAAAAGTGGTCTTCATGATATTAATTCCTTGCCTTCTGTATATGAAACAGAGGTTAAAGGACCCAGAAAGCTGATAATCCAAAATTCTCAAATAGATGCCGAACACTAGCCCCAAATCTAATAATCTAGTATTAACAGCAGGCATTAAATAATAATAATACTAATACTAATAATAAATCACTTCTGGAACTCTGTTGTCTGCAGAACTCATTGAGTTCTTTTGAAAACTACAAAAATGGGGAGCTTTTTAATTTTTTGTCATGTAGGTTTGGTGTTTTCCATCAAGTATTGCACAGCTAAAATCTGTAAATCCCAATAGTCTCAATTTTTTATAATTGTCTGGCACTTAATGCCTTGTCTTCTGATTTTAAAACCAGGAGAAGAGCAGTTTCAGTGAGAAAGCTATATTAAAATCATGGCCTATTCATGTCTTACAGTAATATAACTACATGAAAGAACTCTGTTAGATGAACGCACACTCAGATGCTTGCTGTTACCAGGCATCTCAGCTTGGCTAAGCCAGAAAATAGCAAAGACCAACACAGAAAATCTATCACGAAGAGCAGAGGGGTTTCCTGGCAGAGCAAGAGCACATGAGCCAGAATCCCTAAAAACAAAGTGAAGATTTATAACGTCTTCACCAGCAGTTCTCTCCATGCAGCAGAGTGAAGGCTCCCCCACATCACCAGAGGCATGATTAATACCTAGTTAAGAAAGAAATGTTGTGTGCCCAGCGATTGTAGGGGGAGCACTGCGCAGGATTAAGGGCTTCACACACTTGAAGTAGGGTCCATATTTCACTGTGGTCTGCTCCTGCCCTTCCTGCACTTGGGAAATGCAGTGAGGTGGTAGCAGAGGAACTTGTATTGATGGGCTTGTTTTGTTTGCCCAGTTTTTCAGTTCACAACCAAATTTCAAGATGCTGTACTGACGTGCATTGTCTAAAGAAATTTTTCATCTGTGTGAAACTTTCTGATTTGATTTGTAAGCAGGTGTAGCCTGGCATTTTTCTCATATGTGATTACAAGACCAAATTCCACCTAGTTCACTGATAAATATTTTTGATAAGAAAAATATGCCAGATTTGAGTCTCTCCAAATAAGGTAGCTGTTGGAATAGCTACCTGTTGATTTCTGCTATAAGGAAATTCCTCTTATGGGATGAAAGCATTTGTATAGCAAGAATTAGGGAGAGGGATGGGTCTCAATGCCTTGCCTAACTCCTGTTGGGAGATGGCCGTGTAGAAGAAACTTTGGCAATCTGCATCACTCGGATCTCCAACTTTCAGGAGCAGTTGGTTTGTGTTGGTTGAGCACTCCTGCTGCCTCTCCGCAGGGCAGGGAAAGAATCCCTTGTTCGTCTCTCACAGCTGTATGGAGCAGGAAAGTGGATTTTTCTTGTTGTTGGGTGTTGTAAATGTTTTGTCATAAATAGCAGTGGATAGTGGATTCTTAGGGCCTTTAAACTTATCTATAAAATGTCTGGCAGTGCTGTCAAGCCTGGAAAAGCTTTCCCAGGTTTGGGGTACTGTTAACTGCAGGTTAATGTGTTCTCTGTATTCTTCAACCTCACTGCCCATTTTCTGCAGACAAACGGTGTCGTGGTATCCTAGAAGCAGAAGGTAATTTAGCAGGATTTCATGAGTAATTTTTTTCAATAGTTCAGAGTAAACGAACTGAAGTCAGCAGCAACAAATCACAGCAGCAGTGTTTGCTAGCTGGTGAGGTAGCCGTATTTTGCAGGCTGCTGGTAAATCTCTCGGAAGTTTCCTCTGCACCCGGCTGCTAGATGGAAGACATAATTGGTGCTTATGATGGCCACATCCCATAAAAGGCCAGAGGTTCACAAAATTGCTGTAAAATCACTGGGTTGTAGAGAATTCTATGGGTAGTAAATCTCTGCTTATATGGTGGAGGCTGAATTCTGCAAGATCCTTTTCAAACCTTGAATGAATGAAGTCATAAGAGACTTTGAAGGACTAAGTTGTGAACCCAAATCATACAAATAAAAGAGCTAAAAGCAAAGCTTAGAGTAGGAAAGAACAAAGCTAAATGATCATTTATAATGCAAATGGCCCTGGACTTTTGAGGCTTACCATGACTGTGGTCTTCCAGCAGTTTCAGTAGTTAGCAGCTGGGTCACTAGCCTACTAGGACTCAAGCCTGGGAAGCTTTGAATAGCTAGTGTAAAAATACTGGATCTCCTTGGCCTCCTAAAGCAAACATAGGCTGGCAGCTTGAAAGCCTTCAGCTCAGGGAAGAGAAATGCAGCACAAAACAGAAAGTATTAAACTTTTATGATTGGTGAAAGTGAAATGTTGGTGTGAGAGGAGAGTGGGACCATTGGTTTGTGTATGCGTGCCATCATCAACAGAAATTAATATTTCCCTCAAAGACCTGATTTCTGGAAGACATCATTTTTTCCCAGCCTGTTCTGGGTGCCTGATTCCCATTCTTCAGACAACCAAACTAAAAACCCCAAGCTTCTCACTGCTCTTGCCAATATGAAGTGGTACAGTTTCATTGAATAAGCTGAATTATATCTTCCCCCACCCCAGGCTGGGGATCTTGCCATTTGTTTGCACCAACTACAAGGCAAAAGGGAGGAAAAGCTGCTGGGTTTTGTTTCCATGATAAGTCAGGAAGGAGACTCAAACTGTACAGTACCTGCAGTCCTCCCAGGAGGCTTAGACGTTATGCACAGCTTGAAATGTTTGTAGCCAATGTAGCATTTAAATCTTCAAGTCAATTAAGCGTAATTATTGAATGAAAGGTAATACTTTTCTTCAACAATATGACGGTTAAATTTAAATTGGTTTTTAAATTAGAAGGTGACACCTACTAACTGTCAGTCAATTAGGTGTTTATCTGAAGACTACTGGCATGAAATTCTTTTTCTTTTTAAAATATATATTTATATAACCCATGCATCTTACTGAGGGCTGGAAGAGCTTTCAGTGCTTTGTGCAGAGATGGTAAATACACAGAGCACACATGAATAAATGAAAAATGAAGCAACGGATTTGCTTTCCAGAAAATTTCCGGTTCTATTAGTAGTTATTGATAAAATCTTCCTATTTAGTCTACTCTATTAACTATCAAAATTAAACTTTTAGACTAGTATTTCCAGAAAGTGTTTCATGAAGCAAATTTTCTATTTCCTATCTATTTATGGGCCTGGGTTATTTCATCTGCAACTGAAATTCTCAGCTTCCTTGCAGCATTTCTACTATATGATGCCCTCTAAACCTTTGAGAGCTTTGGGCCAATTTTTCAAGCTCAAGGGCACATCACTTGGCTGAAGGTGCAGTTTGACTCCCGACATGTGTCCTGCTCTACAACATCTCACAGATTTAGTCAGAGGGATGCTGAGAAGTCTATTCATGCAAAACAGAACACCAACTTGTTTCCATTTATCAAAAAGCTACAGTTTTCCATGGGAAACTATTCTTCCTCCAGCATCTGTAATACACAGATTGCTTAAAACACAATTGCTGGATCATAAAACACAGAAGTTTCATTTGATTAAAAAGCAATTTGAGGTTATAATTTTCATACTCCAAGCTACATTATTAGATCTTCTCAGTGATTGGAATTATAGGCTGTTATTACTTTTAAAAATTAAGTATTTTTTTCTCATTTCTTCTTGAGAGGAAACTTGTTGAGGTCTTTCTGTTTGTGACAGCTAAAGCAGCATAAATTAATAGTTACTGAATGGTTCTTTTTCTAAGCAATTGCTGATAACTTTTATTTTGGCATTTATGGTAGGAAAGGGAAAAATATGATGGTGTGGAAAGACATATCAACACTGGTAATAAACATCTATTCTGAAAGCAATTGACATAACTGTATTAAGATTTTATTTACACAATTAAAGACATCAGGTGACATGGATGTGTGGGCTTTAAAACATGTTTTTTTTTCCTCAACTTAAAAGCACTGTCAATCTCCTCAGACTCTGTGACTCATTCAGCCATAAGAAGCTGTGGCAAAGAGCAATAGGGCGCTCTCTTGTTTTATAACCAGAGATAGTTATTAAGGCTTAGTTGCAACTAGAGACTGAGAGAACAGCTGTTCTTTCCCTCAGAACAGCTTTGCTAAGGTATTTGATGATGGTGCTGGGTAGACGGAGCTGAGAGATGGAGCTGTGTCCATCCAGATGAGCGAGTAGCTCCCATCAACCTAGGCAGCTCTGGCCCATGTTTGTCACAGCTCATGCTGGGGGATGCTGGCTTTGCATCGCATTGCACAGAGACCTGCAGCCCTTCCCCGCTGTAGGAAATGTGCTGCCCAACTTCAGAACACTTTGAAACTATCAGGCAAAAGGATCAGAATTGGAAGTCTATGCTTAGCCAAATGTTTCTCTGTATTAACAAAATTGAGCAGAACTTGTGTACTACTAAGTGTTAAAATGGAAAGCCAATGCACAGCACACAAAGCATCTGTACTGTTAATATTTTGTATGTGAAATTGGTTGCTTGTACATGCAATGCCTGCTGGAAATTTGCAAACTTGAAATGACTACTTTGCATGTAATTGCATGAAAACACAGCAGTAACTGCCTGAAAATGCAGACAATTTTGTTCTTTTTTTGTTTTCCAGCCTCTGTCAGAACTGGTATATAAGACTTTTTTCCCTTTTCTTTTCCTTTTCCCAGCGTTTAATTAGTAGCTGTTTCAAAGAAATAAAAATAAAACACGCACACAAAACCCACAAAGAAAACATGTTGATAGTTGCTATTTTTGCTAGTCTTTTTTTTTTTTTTTTTTTTTTTTTTTTTTTTCTCCTCTCTGACCTTCCAAGGAAATTAGTGCAGTACTTCATCACGCAAAGGGGGACACTTAAAACAATTATCTCAGAAACATTTCTATTTACTTTCCCTTTTAAAATGTTCAGCCTTTCAGCGTTGTAATTATGTAGACAAATGTTTCTGTTGCTGCAGAAGATGAAAAGGAATAGCGAGAGGAGGGGAAGCCCCAAGAACCACACAACCACTTGAATACTTTGGGCATTATGTACATTCTATTCCCGATTCATTGAACTGAGCCCTGCTTTCAGGCACACATCGGTAGCTCTGACAAAGACTTTGACTTTGCTCAGATGTGAAGGGCAAAAAATTGCTACCCTGAGCAAATTGGTTTGGTATGCAACAGGCACAGTCACCTGGGAGGATAAGTGGTGTAATTGTAACCCTGACCCATACAGCAGCATTACGTTATTCAGCCATTTAGCTGAATTGTAAAATATCCTGGAGACTGGTTATGCACCAGGAGAGCCAGGTGCTGTGCAAAGCCGACACCTTGCTTCATCTAAAAGTGGTCAGCTCTTCATGTAGCTAGGCTAGAGTGAAAAGAGTTTTATTTTGTATTTGATTTTTTTTTCTTTTTTCTTTTGGTGTTTGTAGTTTTGTTTTGCTTCTGTCTTTATTTCCCCATGGAAGGGTCCAACAAGCTGTTGTAACCTATTTGCTGGATGGCAAACAAGCATGTGCACAGTGTTCTCCAGTGAGAGCAAAAGCAAATATGCAGTGTAGGGAGGGAAATTTCTGACCATCTCCGGCATCCATTGCTCAGCCTGTGCAGACAAACAGAGGTCCAATCCCCTTCCCAGCTACACACTGTGACTACATTTGGGGTTGGGTAGGATGAACGCTGTGGAGTGTGCCAGGGAAGAAAGGTGGAGCTGAAATGCCTCTGGCACTTGACAGTGTGGAGAAAAGGAGTGGATGAACTACCCATGAGCTGCCAGCCTCTGTGCTGGAAGCTGCTGAAATAGGGATAGAAGCATAAAAAAGGAGTGTTTTTTGTTGTTGTTGTTGTTGTTGTTGTTTGTTTGTTTTCCTCCACTCTCTGGGTGATCTAACACTGGAACAAGTTGCCCAGGGATGCTGCAGAGTCTCCATCCTTGGAGGTACTCCAAACTTGACCTGAAGTTGGCCTCACTTTGAACAGTGGGATGAGATGACCTTCAGAGATCTGTTCCAAATTAGATTGTTTTGTGATTCCATGAATGGTGTGAAACAACTTCAAATAAAATGAGGTTGCCATGGTAATGGTATTTTCTATTGTTTCCTTACATATCTGAAAAAGAGCATGCGGTGTCCAGATTTGATTCATCTCATCCATAACAGATCACACATGAGGAAGTTGTTTTAGTTGAGGGTTAGAATAAGCTCTTGATCAGAAAAGAGTATTAAAACTCCATTTGCTTTTTGGTTTAGCTGAGGATTCAGCCCCTGTTACACGTTGTTTTAAATGTTGTTATTTGGCTACTTTTCTGTTTTTTGTGGTCTATGCAGTTATGCTTCAATAATATGTAGTTTCACTTTCTGGGAGAATTTTGAATTCTAAAGAAGTACTACACAGAGAGCATGTCTGGAGGAGGTAGTAACTTGTTGATAAAATACTTTATTGCAGTATTTCTACATCATAAAATGTCATTGACTTAGATAGGCAGTAACTGTGCCCTCATTTTGACTGACAGACAGTAAGACAGTATTGCTATTGATTTTGTAATCAGAGCAAAACTACAAAATCTCTGAAGCTTTCTGAACCTAATTAACATGTGTATCTATAGACCAGAATTAGTACAAAAGGTTAATCTTCAGAGTTGTGAACGACTGAAACTACCTTGATTCCCTGCGATAGATCATGGGAAGTACCAGTGCTGTTTTAAAATTTCATTTAACAATTCATAAAGAAATTCTGTTGTTGCCTGTGAAGTACAATAATAATCATTTAATTACATTTCTAGTATATTAAATTTGAAATTACTTCTCAGTCTCTTTTTGAATGTGCCCTGTAATAATTGGCAATAGCAGTACAAACACTTTGCTGTGTTCTGTTACAAGATATTGTCAGAGATCTTTTGGTGTTCCTTCCAGAGGTAGGGAATTAAACTATCAAAGCACAAAAGGTACGCTTGAGTTATTGCTTCAATAGCTGAGTTAATTTTATAGATATTAAACTGCTGATTTTTTTATTTTATTTTATTTTATTTTATTTTACTGCTAAAAATGCAAGGGAATGGAAATACAGATGTTTAAAACAATATGATTTCTACAGTGGGATATTCTGATTGATGGTCAGAAGTTTTTGCACAAGAAGAATTAGATTGAGAGTGACTGTATTAAAAACAAAACAAAACCAGTAATGGTTACAAACAGGGCTTTCTCAATGGGGAATAAAACCAGAGTTATCAGTGCAAAATAATAAAATAAATTAAGAGGTTTGGCTCAAGCTTACTAGGAGACCGAAGTATTGACATTTGTGTTTTGAATTCTTCACACAAGGAGGTGTCAGAGATCTGTCTATGACATTCTATAGCTGTTTTATCTGACAAAGAGTGAAAATGGCATTAACTGTAAAAATGGTTTTGAAATTTCCCAGTTGCTGTACACTAGCATTTGGCTTTGAAGTTGGCCTGGCTTTGTGCGGGGGTTTGACCAGATGCCCTGCAGAGATCCCTTCCAATCTAAGTCACTCCAATTCCCCATTTTCCATTGGGGAGGAATCTTGGAAGTGACATCTCTAAGGAATATATTTATTAGTCTGAATTGTTAAGAGGCTGTACTAAGAAGATTAGATTGATTTAGAGATTGAAAACTCTTGGATATGTGCAGACAACTTTTGTGTTTGGATTAAGCACACTGCTGCTATCTGCTCATTCGGTGATTATTTGCCTTTGATAGATCTGTTGTCTTTTCTGCTGTCCTTTGCATGTGGAAAAGGCCTTCCAATCAATCTTTCATGTCATTTTTGTTGTTCTTGTTGTTGAAGTCCCATAATAATTGGGATAATTGAGACTAAAGCTTATGATACTTGTGACTTATGATACTTTATTCTTTGGTATTTGATCCCCAACAGATAATGTACCTTTAATATAAATATTTGTAATGTGTATCTATCTTTTATTTATTTTTTTGTCAACTCTACTTTAAAAATTCATAGGACTTTTAGTGTTGGATAACTTTTTAAGAAATAATATATTTTAGGTGTTGAGAAATAAACCATCTTTGTCAGTTGAGCAGAAATCAGGGAAATAGGAAGGAAACTGACAATCTTGATAAAAGTTTTAGTGGTTGTAGATCATTGGATGGTGGCCAATGTATTAATACAAGTTCATTCTTAAAAGTTGGTTGGTCCTCTCTTAAAACCAAAATACGTGGGTAACATACAGTGAACCACCAGCAAGTGATGAATGTTTTTATAATCGTTGCTGAAATGTGAGGAGAATGATTTCTCAGAGCTCATAAAGAAGGGATATAAAAAGCAAACAACAATATTTTAGCAGATCTAAGGTATCTAATTCTGGAGATGAAACCAAACAAATGGACAGTCCTGCCACTCTCCCATCCTCTGTACAAAATGGTATTGTCTCCTTGGTTGTCCTAATCCTACCTTTCCTATTTGTTTAAGCTACTCAATGTGTTTCTCATCTCCCTCATTTCAAACTAAGTTGAAAATAGCTCCACTGAGTTATTGAATTTGAAAACAATTTCAGCAGACTGTAGTTTCTGGATAAAAATTATTGAAAGGAAGGGCTTGTGGAAAATGGATCGTTTAAAAGAGGTCAAGTAGCGATTTCTGAGTGCAAATAGGGATGAACTGTTCTGTTGATTCTCCTACTTGATGGTTCCGGAGGTTCCCAGTGTTTGCTGTGGTCCCACAATGACCTCTAGCACAAATTCCCTCCTCCAGCAAATTCTGAAATTGGTTTTTGGTTTTGAGGGTGTGTTCTGGCATGGCCTATAGAGCAGCCTCAGGAGACACTGCTTGATTTCTTTGTGGGTCCGTTTCTAGGGCTACCTCAGGGCTGCCTGTTGAACAGTTTCTCAAACAATTTCTGGGCCGAATTCCAGAGCCATGTCTACTGCCACTATTCTCATATAATATTGAACAGTTTTTAGAACTGCCTTTAGACTAATATCTATAGCAATTCTTCAAACTTTGTTAAACTAATTGCTATTTAAACTTCCTGTTTCAGGAATAAAGTTCTTCTGCAGAAGCATACCATGTACAAATTACTTGATTTATGTTATGAATTTGAATATTTGTTATTTCATATGGTGATTTTTTTTGTTTGTTTCATGTGGGATTACACCCATGCATAAAATGCCAAGAAATCAATGGTATAAAGAAAGGAATTGGTAGCAAGCTGCTAGAGTAGATGGTAAACTAGAGTCCTCAAATTTAAGAACACCTAGGTAAATATTACTTATTTATATTCTACGTGAAATGTCTAGATAATTAGAATAAAATCCTTTGCAGAACGTTTGGATAGAAATTGTTCTGTAATTGAATGATTTTCTATATTTATATAAAGATTAGTTCTAATTTAAAGCCTAAAGCCTCAGTGCTGTTTGCACATTGGACATAGCATTCCACACTTTGTGTTCTGCTGAGGTGGCTGCTGGTGACTACACCTTACATTGCAAATTCCATCCATTTTACAAAACTCCTATTGTCAAAACAATTCAAACCCTCCTTTGGTAATCAGATAAATGAGACTATAGTAAACTGGCAGCAATTGCTAAATTAATTTGTGAAGCAGTTTTAAGTAACAAATAGGTGGGAGAAAATCACAATCTGATTATAGCTATTGCAGAAGTAAGAAACCAGATTAAATTCATTGGATAAATTATTCATTGTGAATCACTTTCTCTGTACTACAACTAACACCCTGGGGAAAATATACTGTAAAGCTTTGAAGAGAAGCTTGAGCACCTTCTTTTGATTTCTAATAAAAAGTTTTAGATGACTGCAGGTGCATTGGAAGCTTTCTTGAAACTATTCCAATTTCAGTTCAGCATGTCAAAGGCAGCAGAATTGAAGGTTATGGTACAATATTGGAAGATTCACCTGGGAATCAGATCTCTTGATTCTTCTGGCCTTCTAACACTAACTTTGCTTGTGATGTTGGGAAAGTCTACAAATCTTGTTGTCTTTTTTTTTTTTTCTTTTTTTTTTTCTTCTTTTTTTTTTTTTTTTTCCTTTTTTTTTTTTCTTTTTTTTCCTAAACATCAAGAAGACTACAGAACAAAACAGATAGGAAATGTTACTGAAGTTCATAGGAAAGATGAGTTGTGGATTTCTCAGGAGATGTGAAAATCAAGAAAATATACTATGGGTTCTTACTCCATGTATAATCACTAAAGTCAACCCTGGAGAAGAGGCAGGAGAGAAAGTAAAATGTTCTGTGCTTCTCAACATTGCATGAAAGCTTTTGCCTCAGTTACACAAGCATTGAGTATGCAGGTCATTCTATTTCAGTGCACATTTTCAGAATTATCTGTGTGGTTTTTTTGGTTGTTTTTACATAATTATGAAGGTCAATTAAGCATTTAAGGCCAGAACAAGCTTCTAGGACTGAGACCTTGATCTACCCTCTGTAACTGCAAAATTCAAATATACTTTTTCAAATGAATATATAGGAATTTATAAGCTTCCAAATTCTAGTTATGAACTCAGGTAAACGAAATTTGAAATTTGTTCCATTTGTTCATTGCAGAAGCTGCCCTTGATACTTATTTCCTTCTGTCTGATTTTGGTTTTATCTAAACAAAATAAAAAGTAGTATGAGGCCAAAGCATACTGATTAATAAAAGCACACATTTTAAAATTAATTACATCTGACAAAAAATTTGATGAATGCAACCATTTACCTAACAAGAAAATTAAATAATATATTTTTTTTCCTGATCCAAAATACAAATTCACTTTATAATCTATACCCAGCTTTGTATGATAGAGACAGCCATAGTGTAGTTCTTGTGGATAGCTGGCTGATAAGAACTGTATGTTAAAAGAAATGATGAATAAGATGAAAATTAACATTGAGCTTTACCTTATTTTAGTATCTTAGAGCACTGGATCAAGGATGATACTGAGATGTGGGAATTAAGCTGTCAAAGGAGCTTTTTCTTTCTTTTGTTGCTTTCATCTACAGCTAGTAGAGTAATTATTATCAAATAATGGATTAGCTGGACTTTTGTGGTGCTTTTAAATAGGTAGCTGAGCAAGTATTTTAAAGTTACCCATTTTGCTAGAGTGATGAACTGATAATTTAACAAATATGCATCTGAATAATCTATTTATTAAAGCAATGTGTATTTTTCTGAGACTACTGGAATGATTCATCTGAATAACTCATACAGCCATGCTACCATGTTATATAGTACAGAATGGTAAACATTTTAGTAAAATAGCTGCTTGCATAGTTTGTGCAAGGAACACTGTAATTACACATGACAATTTAGGGATGATATCTGCAGAAGTCTATATCTTCTCTCATTTCTATTGAAGTATCAGCTGCAAAAAGTAAGCTCTAATCTAATACTGTGAAAAAGTGAGGTAGTCTTTTCCAGTATTGTGTTCTGTCTGCATGTATAACTGCTAACAGAGGACTAGATCTTCCTCACTGCATTAGACTGAGTGCCATATCCACAGCTCTTCTGAGAGCATGGCCTGAGCAGGGCAGCATTCTTGGCCCTGATGCCCATGTCACCGTCTCTTGTGAGCCTTGCCTGTGGCTTACAGAGTGTTTTCCTTCTATATTTTTGGACCTCAAGCTTTCTTAAGCTGTGATTTGACTGTATGTACTCCTAATTGCATGAACTATACCTTGTAATTTGTAATCAGGTTACTGTGGAATTCCAAAGTTTAATTTCCCATCTATTTTAAACCACCTGCCTGGAAGCTTCTGATAAAGGCCTTTTTCTTCTCCTCCATGCATGCAGTTTGTTTCACACAAATTACTGTATGTAAGTGCTATATGTAAGTATGTAATTTATGAAATTTATAATGGAATGAATCGTTTGTGACCTGCTACACCTGTTTTCCTCTGAAGATTGCACGGGGTTGTTTACTGCTCTTCAGGGATTCACTGGTTGTGGGTATGGATGCTGGCCTCATATCGGACCAGACTGGACTATCAGCTTTCAGCTGGCCTTTAGGCACTTTCTGGAGTTTTCAAGTCTTGATTTTAGAAAACAGACCCTCTCTTTCCTTCTTCCTGTGCCTCTCTGCACACCTGCACAGTGCAAATAGCTGTTATGTGCATGGTCTACCTAAACTGCAGCAGCATTGTGGAGCTCTCTGGGGGTGACCCCAGTGTTCACAAGGCTGGATATGCTCCCTACTTGCTCCTACATGTCTTCCTGATGCTAGCAGTCACGTAAGACTTTTAGGAAGAAAACTGCATCGGTAGAGTCAACTATCTGATTGACCATGAGGCTTTTTAAATCCCATTTTATCACTCTGGTCCCTTGTAATGCAGCTGGAATATAGATGGAAATTTTACAGAGCACTTTTATGGTAATGCTGCCACATACTTTGTCAGTTAGATTTTTATTTATTCTCTAGGCATGTATAATGATTTTTTTAGACGTTTAAGTAGCATTTATCTTTGAAAACAAACTAAAGTTCAGTACAGCTGTGATTGATACAAGGCAGGTATTCTCACTTCTGGGATTTAAGGAGCAATTCTCAAAGCTTGTCAGAGACTCTCTGGAAGACTACTCTCAGTTGAAGGATCATGTGGAAACAAATTGCTCATGTCTGCTGTCCTGGACCCAAGGTTAATTACTGTAATGTAGAACAGACTGAGGAAAATGTTGTGTACAGATCTCCTCAATTAACCCCTTGTCTGGAAAGGAAACATTGTGCAATAAGCAGTAGACCATCTAGGCATTTAAATAGCAGGTGTTCCATAGCAGTGGAGTGTCAGGAGGGAGTGTGAAATAACCTTCCAAGGAACACAAGAAGAGAAAGTGGAGAAATTGAGGGTTAACCAAAATTCTGCAGTATAAGACAGATGGGTAATGGAAAATAGTATAGGCCAGATATTTATAGGACAACCTTTGATTTTCTGTGTACAGTTTTGCATACTCAAACACTGTTCCTTGTATGTGATTGATTATCTGGGAGTGTATAAAGTCACCTGCCAGCAATAGTTGTCTAAAATGCATCTAAGAGCGCCTTAGAGGAATACTCTATTGCAGAGAGTAATTAAACTCCGGAACTAACTGGCAGAGAAATTCATTGAAGGCAAAAATTGGGGCAAATAAATGGATAACGGGCCTGTCAGGAGTTATAACTGGTGGTGAAGAAAAGCTTCAGAATGAATATTAAGCATTACTGTTCAGGAATTAGGCCTTCCTCTTCACACTTGGAGATGGGGCAGATGGGACAGACTGTCAGTGTCCAAAGGCTTGTGAGGTACCATCCAGCATAGCTCCTGTGTGTAACCAGAGGCAGGTCACATCCACTTGGGAAACAGAATATTTATTAAGGGCTTTGTACAATATTTTTTCCCTATCATACTAGATGTCCCTTTCTGTACTTTCACATCTGTAGTCTGTAAACTTCTCATTTTGCAGCATTGTAGAAACCCAGACTGAAAATAAGAATAACATTCTTAGTCGCCTGCAGCAGAGGATATAAGGGAAGAAGGAGTTATTATATCTGTTATTGTCAGAGTGACTCGATTGGCAACAATATTGCTTCCGAATTGGTAGTTTTTTGGGTTATCATACCATATCACAGATGATGCTGAACTGCAGAACTGAGGGTTGTTTCTGGGGAGAGGGGAAGAAGGAGAGAGAAAGAAGCTCACTGATGAAAAGTGCTTATGATTCCCTTTGCAGGTAACACATCTTCCTTAATAAGGTGAGCGTTGGTATTCTAGACATGTATTCTTCATTTATCTGTTTAGTCTTTTACACAGAAACCTCCCTCATTTTTTCACACACACCCCATGTGATTCCCTCCTCCATTCAGCTCAACACTGAACTTCAGGGAAAAGTGCAGATCATAAAGCACAGGCTTTAAGCTTGGCTTTCAGATCTTCACAAGCTAAAACAACTAGGCAAATTTTCAAATGCACTTTAGAAGTTTGCTGGTAATTGTATCAGATGAGTGCTTTGAAATTCTGAAAACCAGACACTGTATTTAGAAGCCTTAACATTGACCTAAGAGTCAGATTTTGGCAGTCATCTGAGGATTTTTTTCAACAACTTGTCTTTAGGATATTAATTTATTTTGGCACATATGGAGAAAGAAAAATCAGCTCTATGAAATTCAGGAAGAGTCAATATGCCAATCTACTTTTAATGCTTGTCATTGCCAAAACTCTGTATACAAAGAACATGAAATTCTTCTTTTAGAATTTCACACTTTTTGTATAAATATTTCGGCAGCATCAAGCATTCATATATTGGGGTGTTATGAATGGTGAACAGTAGCCCCAGGTATGCCACCTTCAGAACATGGAAAACCAGGATGTTTTTTTCTGCCTATTAACCAGGTGAATTGTACATGCCTTATACACGTGTAGCAACTGGTTTCAGTCATGCCAAGTTTTGTCTGAGAGAGACAACTGCATCAATGCGAGCAGCAGAGGTAAAGTCTGTACTGTCAGAACCACAGTGTGTATTATAACCCACAAGCAAAAATAAGGAGATGACTTACCAAACCCACTTAAGACTTAAGCTTTTACCTTTGGCCTTGGAATATTATTTTTTTAAAACAGACAGACAAATACATGCTAGGGATAAGCTTGCTGCAATGGGTCAGAACCGTCCCTACTCAGCTGTACAGCACAGTGGTAGGGACAAGCTGGGCAGCTAGCATGTGTCTCTGCTCCTGCAGAGAAAAAAAAATTGTCTGTTGAACCTCAGGTCTCTTCACAAGTGACATGTGTGACATTTTCCCCACGTTCCTACCAGGCACCACATTATTTTCTCTCTTCTGTCTTCACAGAATTCCTCTTGTGCTGGTGGTACTCACAGACTTAGTCCTGGAGGGGGAAAATATTTTTCCACAATAGAAAGAGTCAATCTAGCACTATTTCCTTTATATATTTGCAATCAAGAGAGGGACATTTTAGATTGGTCATCTATGGAAAAGCAAGTGAAGGTTCTTGCTACAGCATGTTTGGACATCCCTCATGTAAGGGTGTAGGATCTCGCCCTAAAGTATATAGCAAGATCTGTGCTGCCTGGTGCCTTAACTGGAACAGTTCTTAACTTTTCTCTTGTTTTTTTTTTTTTTTTTTTTTTTTTTTTTTTTTTTTTTTTTTTTGAGTAAATATGTTGTGGCAAGTGATTAATGCATTAGTTTGAAACTTCAGCTCATGCAGGCTGGAGTGGTTTGGTTCTAACCAAAATCTATAATAGTAACCAGCTAAAGCATCATGCTTTTAAACTTCCTGAGCTCAAGAAAAATGCTATTAGGAGAGGATATTGCACAGCTTTTGAGAAAAACTTTATTTATTTTATATATATATATATTTGTCTTGTTAAGATAGCAGGCATAACTTCTTTAATCAAAAACTCCTCAAGATTAAGGAAGACCATGAAATATGAGTACAGTAGCAGCTATAATGACTTTCCAGTAATTGTTGGGTGCTCAGAGTGACTTCCATAGGAATGATAACGGCAATTTAACAGTAGATATCTTTGGTCTTCCTCTCCCAGAAAAACTTCTGTAGCAGTGTTCAGGAACAGATTTCATGTTTTCTCTAAACAATTTATGTATGGTGCAAAGCAGCTAGTGTAGAAAGTGAACCTGATATTTCCACTGAAGAAATCAACATTAATTTAGGTGATGTTTATTTTTTCTTTTCAAAAACCTTGAAAATGTAGAGCAGGAAGTTTTTTCATATATACAAAATTTGTTATGAGAAAAATCAGAATATTTTCAGAGGAAACTCATTATTTTCATAGAAAAAAAATAATTGTTCTGTTGAAAAGCAACTATCTACTGGGGAGAGAAAAAAGTTTGATGGGAAATTGACCACCTATCAAAAATTGATCAGCTTTGCTAGCCTGGCTGAGAGAAAGAATTAGTTCAAGCAAAATAGGAAGCAGGAAAAGAAGGGGCATAGAGGCAAAGGAGAGATGCTTATCAAGACATTTCATTCCTTATCAGAATCCCTGCTCTGCAACCACTTTACCTAAATAGGTATCAATTTAGTTACAGTCCCTTTCCTCCTCTTTGGGTGACTAAATTTGTGCTGTGACTTGGCTGCAGTGAGACCTCAGCACCTGTGTGCTGCTGTGTTGTGCTTTTTGTCCAGGGTGTTGGAGCCATAGGAAAACACTGAAGTGAGTCAGGATTATTTTTTTTTAACCTCACCTGTCTTAAAATAATAAAACATGGGGTAGGAAATGTTAGATTTGATTGAGCTTCTCAGAAAATTCTGCTGAGCTCAGTCACTTCTTTCAAGCCACTAAATATTGCTGTCATTTATACTTGCCAATGAACAAGGCTCTAGCTGCCAATCCCCAACTAATTTATGGTACCAAAATTTCCTGTTTCAAGAAAGGTACACATTTCCTTGAAAGAAATGATTTGTATTTCATACTCTTCTGATTACTGTCCTTGTTGCTTATATTTGCCTGGTATGTTTTTCATTTGTTTGTTTTTAATTCAGTGAAGCACAATAACAACAGACTTGGTGGGAAAAGGTTTGTGGAATGCCAAGAAGTGATATATAGAAAACAAAGTTTTATTGCTCAGGGCTTTGACAAACCAGCCTGTTTGCTGATGGGATCAAGCCCTGGTGACTGAGGGTGGCAGCACCCCTCAGAGAGACACAAGTGGCAATCCTTTCCCTCCTGCAAAAAGCCAGAAGGAACCTAACGTTTGACATCTGGGAAGAAACAGATGGGCAAAAGTAGCAAACAGGAAACATACCAGGTTCCTGTTCCCTCACTTTACGGATATAAGGGCTTTGTAGGGTGTTGTGCTTCAGGGCAGAGCCTGCTCCTCCTGCCTGGAGCTCATCCCCTGCCCTTCTCCAGCCATGCCCTCCTGTCAGTGCTACTTAAATATGTCTGCAAATCTGCAAAGAATCCAAGGGCTCCCATTTGGGCAGGGGGATTTCTAACTTTGCCAAGTGCACAAGTCAGAGGCAAAACTAATTAATGTCATCATGCTGTGGGGTCTTCCCTAATGAATCCCCCTCCTCTTCAAATTAACTGTAAATGAAACAAACATATTTTGCAGATGAATCGTTAGTGGTGTTATCTGGCACATAGGAGTCTGATACTGTATTTCCTCACCATTTCAACTGGAATTACCCAAAGCTGTAGCACAGAAACAAAAATTAAGCCATTGGCACCAATAGCTTCTACATATCACAGCCAGCAATTGAAACAGAGCCATTGCTGTTGTATTGCTTCAGTCATGTCCCTGAAACATCCCCTATCTGCTTCCTATCTGCTTACTTGATAAAAGCAGCAGTTCTCACAAAGTGAAGGAGTGGCAGAAGAATTTAAACAGGCGTTAGCATTAACTTCATCTTTTCTTCTATTCGGACTGGATAGCACAAACAGTTGCAGCATGTGGAGGTGATGTTTAAGCCAGCCTGGATGGAGCTGGTTTGAATGCCAAGAAGCATGAAGACAGCAGCAAGGGACTGCTGCCCAAAGAAATACCCTGCGCTCCTCCTGCATTTAAATATTAAGAAACTAATTTTGTTGCTGGCAGGCATCGTTCCTTGGGACAAGCTGTGGCAGGGACTTGTTGACAGTTTGAGTGTTGTGGAGAGGTGATGAGCTGCTCAGAGCTGGCGACAGTTTTCCAAAAAAGCTCAGCTGTTATTTAGAGATCCAGACACCTGGCAGGTGGGCATGTGGCACACAGTGGGAATTGTTTGAAACAGTCCACCTTGGTAATGAAAGCTTTTTTTTTTTTTTTTTTTTTTTTTCTTAAGTTGCTTTCTGGCCTTTATTTTTGCCAGTAGAAAACAAGGTGCAGCACAAGTGAGGAGGACTTCATGCTCACTGTGCTGCCTCTGTCTGCATTCTTTGTGCTCCTTGCAACAGCTAAAGTTACATGTTAAGAACAACAGAAAATTAAAACTGCACCACGTGAAAGCTGAAACCACTCCCAAAAGTTTCATTAGTGCCAGGAAAAAATGAAGCACTTCCATCAATCTATTAAAAAGATAAAAGGGTATTTTTGGGAAAAAAAAAAAATAAGACTCCTTTGTCCATTAATGAAGAAGTGATCATTGCCAATAAGAATGTGTCTGTTATTCAGAAAAGGAATATGGGATGATGCTTCTTTAGAAACAAAAGTCAGTGTCTGGAGGCAGAAACAGGGAAAAAGCCTTTGAACTGAGAGGGGGAGGACAAACTGGTATGTCACGAAATGAAATCAAAGGTGTACTTGCAGGAAGGAAGACAAGTGCACCAAGGAGAAAAGAAACCCACACAATTGAAAGGAAAATAGTATGGTACAGAAAGTCAGGGAGAGACATTGACACTTGCAGATGCATTTCTGCCCAGGAGCTGCACTCGTCTCTTTAAAATGTCAAAAGCAGGTGTTTCCTTTTGAAATGTGAGCTAATGTGGGCATTCAGCACAATCTCTCCCAGGTGCTAGAACAGTATGGGGCTTGGTTTTTCTGAAGTAATTATTGCTGAATACATTGTACAGCCACTGCACCTGCCAGGTTAGAAGGTCTATGCTTAAAAGAGAAAGGATGGATATCTTGGTAGCACCAGGAGCAAATTTCTGCTTCAGCAGGAACTTTTAAAAAATTGTAAGTCCTTTCTTATTTATATGTTTAAAATTGGGGACTATAGACACACAAAAAATGTAGTCACCAAATATGCCTGTTTCCAAATGTGTCTAAGAATACAGTAAACAAAGTAAGAGAGATACAAACCCCCATTTTTAAAAAGAGATGGAAATGAACCCATGAAGAACATTGTCATCATAGCTCAGCAAGGAGCAGCATTTTCCTCAGGTGTATGAGAGTTCAAGTCCTTTATTGGAAGAGAGGGTGAAGGTTGGTTTTGGTTCTGTATTGTGCAGGGGTTAACATTCTGATTTATGCCCAGGCATCGGAACTTGGGTAACTTTAAGGTATGTATTCCTTTCAAAGTAAAAAGGAAATAGATCCTTAAAATTCTTGCGGGGCCTTCTTTATCCCCTTGTATGGTGTCTGATACCATCTGATGAAAATACATGTATGCTACTAGCTCAGAACAGTACATACCCATTTGTTTGTGTGCATGTGTAAGTTGGTACTTATTGAACTTGCATTCCTCCAGTGAAAATGGCTCACCACAGAGCAGGAAAATGACTAATTACCTTATAGGTGTTGTTCATTAGAGATGCCCTAATAATTTTTTTTTTTTTTTTTTTTTTTTTTTTTTTTTTGAGAAGTAATTAGGCTAGGCCCATTTGGAAAGGGAATTGTAGAGGTCTCCCAGAACCAGGAGACAGAGGGTTTGGTGAGAGTTTGGAGTGATTTTTATTTATTTTTTTCCACTTCTAACTGCAGTCTATATTTACTGGGACCTTATTAGTTTTGATGTTTGGAGTTGATTTGACCTTCCAGTTAGATGAAAGATCAGGGAAAATGAGTTCCACATATACCGGTTTTGTGGAATTTAGAATCTACTTGTTGCTCTGCCCTGTGCACTGAGATTAAAATTGGGAGTAGCAATTATGTGTCTGTGTTTGGAATAATTATATTACACAATATGTTTCCTATATATGGAAAATATACATTTAAACAGCTTTGACCCTGAAGAAGATCGTATACCAAAGAGAATCCTTCCTTGTTTAAATCAAAGCTCTCTAGGAGGGCAGGGTATCTGTGGGGAGTGGTAACACGATTGCCCTGTGAGTACTTGTGCAGACAAGGTTTTTTGGCAAGATTCCCAACTTTGACACATTTCTGTTTGATCTATGCTGTGGTGCAAGTAGAGAACTACACAATATTTTCGGAGCAACTTTTCAAAGTAGATTTGGTTGAGACTCTTTGTAATTCATTTCCCTGTTTAACTCTGTGGTTTCACGAATGATCTAGTCCCCTAATTCCCCATCTGATTTGGGTCCGTGGTTCTCTGCTCGCACCCAGCAGCAGGCACCTTACACTAGAGGACAGGTATCTGCTGTACATCTCTGTGCTACACGAGAGGTATCATAGCAACACGTTGCAGGCACTGTGATTTCCAGATTACAGATGGTGCAGACATGCAACAGGTAGTTTTAATTAGCAGCGTAGCTGTGGCAGTACAGAGCTCAGGATCTGGGCAACTTCAGAGTACTGAAGCTGGTTTCTGCGGTGGTCATCAGCTGGTGTTCATTTAAAGTTACCTCAGGTACATCCATCTAGGTTGCAGTCATAGCAGCTGGTGCAGTGCAGACATTTAGCTCAAAGCTATAGGGAGTTTTTCTTTGAAAATAATTACCAATAAAAAAAAAAATAAAATCACACTGCAATGATCTAGCAGCATGTGTTGTTCCTCAGCAGCCCTGAAAAGCCATGGTGCTGCTGCATGACCCAAAGCAATGATAATGTCCTCGTGCCGTCTCACAAACAGAGTGAGGTCTGGAAGCCAGGATGCCTCTGGGCTTCTTCACCCCGTTAATGCTTTGTTTGACCTTGGATAATTCATTGCAGGTTGCTGCCTCTAACTAATAATACATACACAGTAATATTCTGATATAGATTTCAACACCTGATTACATGTTTTAAAGCTGTACAAAAATCTTGCAAAAACAGTAATACAGCTCTTATGGTTACATCTCTGGTTGGGATTAACACTTGATTATTATTACACCCATTCAACCTTGTTTAGAGTTGTCATCTGTTCTGCTCACTACTTTGGATATTTTTTTAATGCTAGATATTTGATATGATTTTTAATAGATTTAGTAAGCTGACTCCTACCCTGTTTGTATATTCATGCCATTTGTATAACTCGCTTTCAGCACAAGTTAAACTCTTCTCCCACCCACAAAAGAATGGACCAAATCATCCACACAATTCAGATTCAATAATCACAAACTGTTTAGCTTACGAATAATTCATACTGCCTCGCTTTCACACGAATGTGGATATGGTGCATGTCTATATTATTGGATTATGCAGCTAACAATGGAAAACATATGTTCTATGTAGTTTTTTTTAACAACTTGCTGAAGTGAGAACACCTGCTATGGTTAGAAATCAGACGCAAAGGAATTGTTTCCTTTTATTATTTGCACTCTTGAAATTTTAAGTTGCACCCGAACTATACTCATGTTTTTAACATTACCATTTAACAATACATTTTAAAATTCTTTGAAGATTTATTTTTTAATGCAAATATATTTGTTTCTATTTGTGATAAAAATACACTGCATGTCTCAAAGAGCTACGTTGGCACCATTCAGAAATGAAAACAGCTGTATATGGCAGTTGCAATATTTTGCTATCTTCCAACTTTTTAGTTGCTGTTCATATTGTCTAAACCAGGGGTGAGTTATTGGCAGCACCTTGAAAGCAATATTCCATTAATCGATAGATAGGAAACTTTGCTTATGGCTCTTGTGTTAACAGAGGTCTGTGCATCAATGTAAACATGACACGGGTTCATTGTTTGCATGGAAATAGAAGTGAATAGATTAGAATTGAGCCTATTTCTAAATTTCAGAAACAATCTGAACTTTCAGCCATAAACTAAACTTTTTTTTTTTTTTTTTTTTTTTTTTTTTTTAATCTCAAAAAGCTAACCTAGGTTCTAAAAAAAGGGTTACTGTCTGTTCCATACAGTTAGCAAGTTATGAAGCATTTTCAGAATAGTCATGGTCAAAATAAATTTATGTGCATTTCTTGTAGCTCTTTCAACCTTGCTAAAACAATGTGTTTGAATTTCTGTTCATGCTCTGTAATCACAAAAGGCATTGTTGCAGCAAATTTTGTATGCATATACTTGAATCCCAGTGATACTGGTAAGGTACAGTATGCACGTGAAAATTATGAGGATGATTGGTGAACTGGGAACAAAATGATTCATTTGCTAAAGTAAAATGAAACCAAGTATTCAGAGCAGGTTTTAGGTGGGGAGTTTAGATGGTTGACTGTCAGGCCCATCTTGTTTTGTGAGAAACAGTTTACAAAAGTACTGTCAAGTACAATAGGTAGTAAGAAACCCGTTATCAGGTATAATATTTCAGATGGGGATGACCTTTGATGGTATCATGCTGCTGACATCTGGAGTGCTTATGCTACAAGCAGAAATTCTGTTACCACGGGGGGAATTTGTGTGTGCGTGTTACCAAAAAATGGCAAAATTCAAACACATCATGTACTTTGGGTTAATACTTGGGTGCTCTGAAGAAACAGGGAAAGAACTAGGAAAAAAAAAAAAAATCCTTTAATTGTAGGGGAAAAAATATTTTCAGATGATGATATTATTCTTAGAACCTCCATGGTTTAATTTTGAGTATAATGCCTTGATGTATTTCTTCTAAGTATGGGTAATTGTAAGGGTTGCTTTGCACAATGTTTTTTTGGTCCAGTGAACTGCATCAATGGTTGACTGAGAAGATGGTGAAGCAGAAAACAGACTTGATAAATCAGATCATGTAAAATTGAATGGCCCTGCTGGGGCCTACCCTACCCCAGCCCAGCACAAAATTCTTCTCCTGTCCTCTCCTGATTCCCATCAGATCTTTGACTTTCTCTTTAAGCCTGTTGTCTTCTCTCTTAATGAAACTTAATGAAGTGACATTACAGAAAAGATTGGGAGCTTTGTGAGGAGGCATCCTATCAATTTGGCATTGGTTCTGTCCCTTCCCTGCAGACCCTGCCAGCCTCAGCAGCACCCGTGCCTGAGCAGAGCAGTCATCAAGTCAACACCTGGGCAGATTGACCTGTTCTGGTAAAGCTGATTCACATCTGCTTGCTTGCTGCTCTAGTTTCAGAGGTTTTTGTTCTTTGATGAGCTTGTTCTGTCTAGGAAACCTTTAGTTGGCAGTGACAAACTCAGAGAAGGCAAGGAGAGAGTATTCTAGCAAAAATAATGGGAACAGGTTATTTTATATCAATTATGAAACCAGTACCATTACTATGGCTAGTGATGACACATACTGAGATACAATTAAACATAATAACATATCAGTCATGCTTTGCATAAGCCAATATGACTCTTGGCATCACTTAAAAAATATTTCTGGCAATAAGCAGTGCTGGGAGGTTATGCATGGTTAAATACCTTTCATGAACAGAGCAATCTTCTAGGATAATGACAATAACGAACTGATTTAAATGTAGAGCAAATTCAATAAAACTGATTAAATACAGATTGCCAGACTGTTTTCTGGTTTACAACTGGGCAATGCTTTAACAGTGCCAAATGTGTTTTGTTTTTCCCTGTTACAAAACGACATGAAATCTGCTACTAATTTTGTTAGGATGAAAAACGCTCCAAATAGAAAAATGGTGTTCTCCTCGAGCCACTTCTGCTTCATGCCTCAGGAAAGTATTCTCGTGTTGTAAGAAATATTGGTAGTTCATGACTAAAAACTCCTTTTTTTTTTTTTTTTTTTTTTTTTTTTTTTTTTTTTTCCTCTCTTTCTTTTAGGGAGGAGAAACAGTGCAAGCTACAACCAATAATTGGCTTTTACAAGCAAACTTTGTTAAGTAGATTTTGGACTGGTCAGCAGTTAGTGGGATTGTTCCTTTACAAAAGAGAGGCGCAAAGTTCATAAAGATGGGTTGTTTTATTTCTCCCGTGTATAATTACAACGGTTAGTCCAAACTACTCAGCCAAGTTCTCCAGATTTGTGTGTGTATGTTCAGTGCTGTTTGATTCTGGATTTAGTGTGGATCCAAGAATTATTTTATTTTTTTTTCCTGCCAAAATTCTTAGCCTTCTCTTGGGTTTCCCTTTGCTTTCTCACAGGTGTCCTTGACTTAGATGCATCAGTATGAATCTGAGTTGGCACATATGTCTAATCAGAAGTATTTTGTTTTCATGTTTTTATCAATGTGGTATAATGCAGTAAGGGATGTTCAGAAGATTCAGAAATTATGCCATCAACAAAAAGAATCAAAATCTTCAGAAACTCATTGGGTGGGGGGAAGCCCTTAATTTCTGTAAAGGCAAAACACCAACTTCCTGCTTCCACCCATGCATTTATTTCCCCATTTTCTTGCTACTTTCTATAGGAACAGGCAGCAGGTGTTTAAGTCTTCACTTAGGTGTTTAAGTCTTCACTTATATGTAAGCTTTAAGTTGGTGATTGGAATGTAAAACTCCATTTCTATTTTAATGCCACTGGCACCAGTGGAATTTAATTAAATTTTTCTTCCCTGGATTTTTATTAATGACAGTTATTGCTCCTGAGTTTTACTGAAAAAGCAGACAACATCAGAAAGGCTTCAAAGTCCATGATGAACAGAAAAGAAACACAAAGAAAAACAAATTCTGAAGATTTCCCTAAAAAGATCAGATAGAGAGGAACAGGCAGGGAATCAATTAATAGTAATTATGACATTATTTAATTATCATTTTTTATCATTAAATGTCATCATCCACCTCATATATTTAATTAAAACTTAACTTTGTTTTTCTCTTTTACACTTACACATACAGTTAATCAGCCTAAGAAAATAATCAGGATTTTCTTTATCTCTTAAGGATGTTGCATTGTTTTGTGTTTTAGTATTAAGCAGTGTGTATTAAAGAATCAGAACTTTTAAAATATGCATTTACTCTTTTATTTACTCTTTTACTACTCAGCAAGCTATAGGAGTTGTTCTTTAGAACAAACCTGCAGAAGGGTTGTATAAGCCAAAAGGAACATAAAAAGTTAGCTGAGTACACATACCATATTGTACCCAGGTAAAATAAAAATCTTCTTCATCTGCTTATTCTGTGCTGCAGGTGATGTGTAGCTTCCTCAACCTTTTCTTGAGGCTTTGGTACAGAAAAGGGAACTCTGTTAAAATGAAAATACTTCTGAAATGAAACTATGGATTCTTTTTTTTTTTTTTTTTTTTTTTGTTCTTTATGGGTGGAGTAGTGAGATTCAAATAAGCCTTTGCTCTTTCATTGTTCCAGAAGCCTTGCTGGTGTTTATCTTCTTAGAAAAGAGAGAAATTTCAGGAGACTAGTGATTCTCTTGCCAAAATGACACTTCATTGTTAAAAAGAACAGCAGAAAAGCTTGCTCTGGGAAGATCTTACATTCTGTTTAATATAATAGAGGGTATTATTTTCTTTTGCTACTGAAGTATGCAACAAGAAACATTTTCAGAGTAATAATGTCACCAAAATTCATATGAGATTATAGGATACTTTTTTTTTTCTTTTTTTTTTTTTTTTTTCCTTTTTTTCTTTAAACAATGACTCTGCCTCTTGAGAAAAATCTTACTAAAAGAGTTAAGAAAAAAAACTTCATAAGCTCTTTCTTTTTTCCCTCCGTGGAGAGGGAAGGGAATGTTTTTTGGTTTTATGTTTGTTCATGAAACTGTGGAGTTAGAGTGACCAGTGCTGTAAGATCGGATAGCAGTCCCTGTTTAATTATTCATACCTGCTTATTATTTAATTTAATTTTGTAAAATCTGAATCCAGATGAATTCTGGCAAAGATAGATCTTGACCCTATGTAGTCACCACCCATGGCTTTTGTGTTCAGAAAGTGGTGGCACAGAGGGATGGGTGGGGAGGGAGGCTAAAAGCCCATTTTTGTCCTGGTGCAGCTTCTGGGCTGAGAAGCCACAAGAGATGTGAGGCTGAGCCCAACCTGCTGTTCTGTCTGCCTGTGGGGGTCTGGACAGGTAAATCTTAATGTGGACGCAAGTGAGAAAGGCTGGAATAAACACCAAGATAAATAAACTTCCCTTCTTTGTCTACAGATTGCTGTAAGTACTGTACAGGGCACTGAGTACCCAACTGAAGCTGAGGTCTTTGTGCCAGCACTCACAGATCTAAGCGGTCCAAGGCAATAACATGATTTCCTCGAGTGTGTGGAGGTGTTCGCACTCAGTGGAAGAAAACCAAGGCAATCCTTTGCTAGTGCTAAATTAGCCTGGGGAAGAGAGGAAAAATCATGCTGTTCTGAAAACAGTGCTTTTTCTATATATATCTGCTCTGAACTTAGTCAGAGCTTAAGGGTTATTTAAGAGTTTACTTTGCATCCTTGTGTCCAAGGGACATTCCCTACTGGTGTAGCCAGTGGAGTTAGTCAGGTACTTAAAGTTGTGTAGGTATTTAAAGGACAGAGTTTTAAGGTATAGATTAATGATGACCATCTACACAGATATGCTTTTTCTTTATTACTAGTATAAAAGAATATTTCATCACTGAATATGTTTTCTGCTGCTGACAAAAGGCAGC
This sequence comes from Aythya ferina, assembly GCF_964211825.1. Lineage (NCBI taxonomy): Eukaryota > Metazoa > Chordata > Aves > Anseriformes > Anatidae > Aythya > Aythya ferina. Next base: position 6,686,546 of record NC_140315.1, on the reverse strand, counting down.
AATGTGTAAAGACAAGCTGTTGTTTAAGAGAGGTTAAATAATGAAGAGTAAAATATTATCCAAATAGTAGCCTCAGCCTTACAATTAAGAGCAAGTCATTCTTCACTACTGTCCTTTTAAAAGTTGCTACTTGATGATTCAGCAGTAAAAACAATGTGAGCTTTCAGGCTTTGTTTTTAGCTTTGTTTTGCTGGTGTTTGGGGTTTTATATTATTTGAAGTAGTATTAGTATTATTGTTGTTGTTTTGGGAGACTGATTTATGTCCTTGCCTGAAACACACACAAATTCTTTATGTTTTTGGGGGTTCAGATGAGTGTCCAAGGGCAAATTCAGTGCACCAGCAAGCTGGACAAGACCATGAGAATGTAAAGTTATTGTGGCATTGCAGAGGTCAAAATCCCCTTGTTTGCTGTGGGGCTGAAAAGAAAAATGGAAAGTAAGCTTCTAGTGAGAAAGTGTCGGAAGGAAGAGAAACAAAGATTTTTATTTTTATTTTTTTAAGACTAAACCACATACATGCATAGGATTGTAACCTCTGAAATCTGTATCAACCCCAATTGGGAAAGCAGATTTTAATGCTGAGTATCTGGCAACATCTGTCAGTTTGAATTCTGTTGAAATAAGAGTTTATTCTTTCAGTTCTCTGTGAGAGAACAGTGAGATCAGTAATAAAGTTTTGTTTTAGAAACAGTGTATGAGCTTTCTTCAGATTCACACACCAGATTTTAGCTAGTGGACAATGGCTATATGCATACATGTGTGTATGTATCTATATGTGTGTGTATATATATTTATATATACATCTCCACATATAACTTGAGAACTGGTTGTCAGCAGAAGAGGAATCTGATCTGATTTTGCACTGATGCCTGCTGGTACAGGGAAGCAGTGGGGCTGAGAGGAAAGCTGTAGGTTTGTTTGCAGCTTGGGGAGCTTCTGGGCACAACATTGCCTTGGCACCCTGCTCAGCAATCTGCCAGAGAAACCAGAGCTGAGGCAGCTGCAGCGATGGCTGTGGTAACCATGGTGCCCAGTGTGGCAGCAAGAAAAGGATGAGACTGAAAAATGGCAAAGCAGGATTGTGAAACCCCCTGAGATGCTGCCCCCAGTTTCTTTTCCTGTGCATGCAGGAAAAGAAATCCTAGAGCAGGTGAGCTCTGGGAGCTCCTCACCCAGGTCATCACCAAAATGGATCAACAAGGGCAGATAGCAGTGCAGCTCCATTATGTGCTTAGTTATTTTCCCTTGCATGCTCAGGGGCTGTGCAGATCAGTCCAGTAGCACTTAGAGGTCCCTGGAGGAGCAGCAGACGATAGGGTTTGCTCTTATGGCCTGAGGTACTGCCCCGGAGGCACTGTGCTACCAGGAACCCAGTGCAGGGAGCCAGCCGGGCTCCAGCGTGCAGCTGCATTTGTGCTTGGGTGTAGAGACAGGCTCAACTGATGGTGTTTTGGGAAGTAAAAGTGACGGGTGCCTGTGCCTTATCAAATGATCCCAATTTAGTTATTTCTCTAATGACAGCTCATACAGAGCCATACAATCTAGACTCTGAACTGTAATGGCATAGCTGGGTTACAAATCACTTCTGAGGAATAATAGTTCAGAATTAAAGACAAGCAAGAAAGCCTCAAAGTGAAGCGAAAGCTCTCCCGAGGCTCTCATGCTGCGCTCAGTAGCGAAAGTACCCAGGCGATGCCTCAGCACTTGCACAGGGCACATTTAGGCTCGGCATTTCAGCTGTTAGAAGAACAGACGTGTACTGGAAAGGAAGGGGCATATGTTTGCAGAGATAAAGATAAAACAACTCTGCTTCTGTGATGTGTTTGCTTCTTAATTGAAACTTTGGGGTTCTTCTGTTTTCAAAGTAGGGGTTCAGCTGCATAATCAGATGCTCAAGCATGGTTTCTCTGAACTGTGCAAGTCTATACAAATTGGATGGTGTAAATTTTCAGAAACTGTGCTTTCAAAGGCTTTCTGGCACGCTTGACCAGGAGAAGTCCTCCCAACTGTGCTATATCAATTCCAAGTGTTTTGTCTTTCAAAACATGAAAAGGTGTGGGCAGCTTGAAACTATCAATGAAAGCGAAGATTTTTTGTGCCTTTTCTTTTCCTCCTCAGAAGAGCAGTGTTTCATTCTGGATTTGAATTCATTCCCCAAAAAGCAATATTCACGTTACTGCAGGTTAAGTCAAAAATATTTTATATTTTGCATGACCATATTCTAAGGATTTAAGCCCAATTCTGAAAGCTTTTATATTATTTTATTATTATTATTATTATTATTTTTCCCTATGAATAGGCCATTTGAAATCGCGTTTATTCAGGCTGGAATTCAGACTTTGTACATAAATGACAACTGCTGAGGAAAACATAAGGATTTTGAAATCTGTTTATCGTCCTCAGTGTGATCTGATATCACCTTTAGGTCTGAAGCCCCAGTCTTGGTGAAGTCATTGGCAAAACACTCATTGAACTTGCTGAAATCAGGATTTTACATCCTTGGCAGAATTGCCCTGGGACTGTGTATACAAAAGAAAGTTTTCACCTGATAATATCCTGGGGAGAAATCTGAGCCCCTAAACACACTGAGAAAGATGGTAGGGTTGCTGCTGCACCAGCTCATGCCTGAAACTACTTAAAATAACTGCTAAAAATTCTCTTTTGGGGGCAGCTTAGCATAAAACAAAAAGGAAAACCCAAATCACCTTGTAAAGACTTTTTGGTTTTCTACTGACATGTCACTGTATTCATGTTTCTTGGAGGGACAGAAATAATTCAGACAAATGACATTTTACTGCTTTTATTCATTGCTTGCTGTATATAAGCATCTTTAATGAAGATGAAAGAAAATAAACCAGTTCCTTCAAGAGCTGCAGGATCCATCCTAATGCTTGTGCTGGCAAAGCAGCCAGAAAACTGGCAGATGGAGCTCCATGAGAACTTTATATAAATTCTGGCAATCCTTGGCTGCTGAGCTCCCCCCTCGTGGAGGTGCTATTTAAAGCAGCCAGGGAGCAGAGGTCTCCTTCCAGCCCCACATCCTCTGCCAGGCACAGCACAGCTGAATCAGTTTTGGCACACTGCTCAAGTAACTGGGAGAAAATTAGCTGGGGTGTTTTAAGGGAAAGTTTTATCCCTTTTATCTGATAAGGGAAACTCAGCATCCCACAGTGGTGAAGGACCGAGGTGTGAAGTTTGGGGAGTTTCCCCTTTCCTGGTTGCTTTTTGTGCACATCCCATTTAATCCAGCAAATATGTGCTTCAGTTCTGTTCTCTAAATTCTTTATTAACTTCTAAACAAAACTGGGAAGGGAAGTCAAGAACAAGTTAGGGAGTTATTGTTGAATTATTGTAAGCACTACAGGCTTCCTCAGAAGTGTTAAATATGCACAAAAATATATTATTTTAACTTGATCTGTAATAGCGTGGCATGTACTTTAATTGCTATCCTTTTAATGTAACAGTATCAGCAGACTGAGGTAATGTTTGAAATATTTATAGGGAGAGGTTGCCTGAATATGTTGCATTTATGTAATAAGGGGCTCTGTTTGACATGGATTAATGATCGAGTAAATATTGTATATTAGACATTTTTGTAAATATTTCCTTGCTCATTCTACACACTGTTTTATGCAATTTTTAATGGAACCATCAAAAATGTTTACAAATCTGCTTTGGAAATGGCAACTTTTGATGTCTTAATTTTCCCATGAAGTATGGCTGGCCTTCATTAGAATTCAGGATTTTAAGACTCTTGGATATAATCCCTCTATGATTTACATGGAGTTTAAAGCTAATAAACAAAATCTGTACTATATGGTCGCTCTGCAAACACTGCGTTTTTTTTTTGTTTTTTGTTTTTTAAATCCAAATATTTCTACTCAGCACAGGGGATGTGCTGCAGTAGAAATGCATAATCAAAAGTCAATTTGATTATGTACTGCAGATGTGCAGAACAGTTTGAAAGAAATTGTAGGAGAAACAATAAAGATTTCATAGACTAGTAGAGCCTGGAGCTAAAACGTTCTACTTATTTTCTTGGTGGTGATTTGTTTTCAGAATAGTGATCACTGCAAGGTTACAAAATAAAAGTTAGGTAGACTTTCACCTCCGGCTCAGCAGCTGAAGTGAACCCATACTTATGGGGGCTAGCAATTGTACTTATGGGGGCTAATGATTGCTGCCTAATAAAGAGACAGTTCAATGTATAAGGGTTAGTTTCTCCTGGACAAGGCTTTCACAAAAACAAACAAAACATAGGCAAATAATATTGACTGTCACTTTTGTCACCTTTATTGTATTGCAGGGATGAACAGAAATCTTTGGTCCTTGAGCTGTGAACTTGCCACTTTCACAGGGTCTGGTGTATATGGTTTAAAAAACAAACAAACAAACAAACAAAACTTGTGTGGTTTTTGGGTTAGCAAAGTGTTAATAATGTCAGTTATACAATGTCTTGGTCCTGAAAATTGTTAATTTTTGTGGAGTACTGATTACCTCAGGTTATAACCACTTCATTAGTAGTTTGGAGTACCTGGCACTGCAGAAGATTAAAGGCAAGCTGGGTTATCTCCTAATTTTAAGCACAAAGCATGAAAGATAGAGGCATGAAAAATACCTCACTTAACCTCCTGGTATACCCAACCTCTCAAGCTGATAAATGAGGTTTTACTTAGATAACTTTCATTAATATCAGGAGATTTTCTTATAATCAGTGTATTCCTGCAGAACTACAAGTCTAACAAGCACAGTAGGAATCATGCAGAACATTTGGTATTCCCCAAAGACTCCACAGATAGACTGACCCAGAAATTCAAAGGCCAGGGAGGACTAGCAAGTCATGCATCTTTAACTTACCTTTAGTACCACTTAAAAAAAAAAAAATGTTTTAGAAAGATTATTGTAACATCATATTCTTGGGTATGTGGTGTGCAGGAGAATGTGGTAGAGTGGGGAAGGGATGAACAGTTTTCAAGCAGACCTGTTTTTTTTGTGTTGTTGTGTTGTTTTTTTCCCCCGTACTTCTGGCAAAAACATAGAAAAGCTTTGTTCCAGGGCAACTGAAAAAGTTGGTTCAATGTGAAACGTTTGTTGTTACTCTTTGAAAAATAAAAACTGAATTCAAAGAAAAGCACCTACAATTTTGAAATGAAAAGTCAAAACAGTTCTGTAAGATGTCAGAATGAAACATCCCACTGAAAATTCATTTTCCTGTCAAAATGATTTTTGCCGTATTCAGACAAGTGAGTGATTTTGATTGCTCTAAGCTTTTGTTTTCTAAATATTTATTATTACTATTTATATAATTTTAAACGATTAATCAGCCCATGTCCTCCAACAAAATGCTTCAGTGCAGAATTGCCTTCAAGGATATCTTCAAAAACGCATTCCTGATTTCTAGATTAAATTTGTCTCCAGTCCTCATCCAGTTACTTGCGTCTTTGTTGACAAAATTAAAAATCTTCTTTCTCAAATTTCTCTTCATATATTAATACAAATCAATGTCCATGCCACATCTAGTTTTCTCCTTCTGCTAAGTTCAGTTTCTTATATTATAAATGATGCAACTTGTTTAACTTCTTATTCAGTTCAGTGGTCTTCATTGATCTTTTCTAGCATAGTAATGCTCTCCTCAGTAGAGGATATTTGCAGTTAGTCTTTTCACTCTTTTTTGCTGGAATCCAAGTGCTATATCCAATGACTTACTGTACTATAAGCAGATTGTTTTATTAAGGAAAGCCCAAGAATTTGTGGTCAGTTTTTCATTTTTTAATAAAAAATAAAAATAATTGTTAAGAAAGCTTAAGTGCCTCATTTAAAACTTCTATCTATTTACTTAAACAAAAATGCTTTACTATAGTAGCTGTTGTTCTGTCATGTTATTTTAGTATCAAAGTTTCTACTTCAACCTCAGCATCAAAATTTAAATGTTCTTCCTTTCAAGCCTTGTTCTGTAGTAAAGAATAGATGTTTATTAATGTATTGTTTTCTTTTCCTCCATGCTTAAAAAATAAAAATAAAAAAAAAAAACACAAAAAGCACTACAGGATATAAATTTAAAAAAAAAAAAAAAAAAAAAAGAAGACATCTAAGCTAATATTTCCTATTATTTTCTCTTTTTCTTGTGTTTTTGTTTTTCTTTTTTTTTTTTTTTTTATTATGATTTTGTCAGTTGGTCATTTGCACAGAGAAGGAATTTTTAAAGGCAAGGTGATAACTTTTCACTGACAGGTGAAAAACACACCTTTTAGACTGAGTATTTAGAGATCTCAAAAACAAATTGGGGTGTAAGTTGGGTGAAGTGCCAACATGACAATTCATGAAGTCAGGAAAGCTGTGGCTGAAGTCTGTGATTGCTCTGTGATCCTAATTTGTGATTCTGAAATTTCTGTAGGTTGGAAAAAATAAAAAATAAAAGGAAGGAAGGGGTAATAAGTAACTGCATTTTTGATCTTGAAATTATGTACCAATCTTTTTTTTTTTTTTTTTTTTTTTTTTTTAACCTTACACAAAACTCAGTATTGTGGAAACAGTTTTATTATAAATAAGCCATGAAAGACATTTTGTTGTTGTTGTTGCTGTTGTTTGTTTGTTTTTTTTTTTAAACAAAACAAAACAAAAAAAGTGTATGTTTATATAGCAGTGAAATTTTGAGGTACTGGTTTGGTTTGGTTTGGTTTCCTGTTTTTTAAGTTGACAGTCTGGCCTTAGTAAGAGACTAAATCTTTGGTTTGAAGAACACTTCAGAAGGTTTGAAGGCTTTTTTGCTACTGTTTTGATACTAACTTGACAAAGCCTACTAGTGGCTTAATGAGTAGGGCTAATGGGATTTTCTGACAACAGGTAATGACACTTCCCCCAGAGCTTTGCTGTACTGCTGGAGCTGCTTCTACAGCAGGCCTGGGGAGGGTGACTGGGTGAGGACCCTGGTGTTTACAGGGCTGGATCTGCCCGTTGGTCACAAAGTAGCTTCCCCCACTAAAGAAAAAATAACCAGGCAGTCCCAAACTGGCCCAGTAAGAAATGAGTAGCCATGGGCAGTATTCTGATCAGCTTTTTCATACTGATGAGTACAAGAAAAAGCAGCCATTTGGGTTTTCACAGATCTGTGTGAGGAATCAGGTATTTCTCCAGAAGAGCAGGAGTTTCACAGTCTGCTCCCTCAACTGTTCAGCTGCCTGCAGTTCACCTTTCGGGCTTGTTGCATGTTGATGTATTATGCTGGTCACAGACCTTACTCATTCCAAATTTCTCCAAGTGTTTTCCTGCATGTGGCTTAACATGAGTAGATAGAGCTGAACCTCCCAATAGGGCTTTAATTATAACTAGTGGGGTTTCTCTCTTTATTGCTGCTTCTGTTCCCTTAATAGGTTGCATTATTAAATTAGATTTGATTCCATTTTTGTAAATTATAAATAAGTGTTCCTAAGAAACAGGTTAACTAACAAATGAGAACATTAATATTTGCTGTGATCATGCATGAAAGCAACCGTTTTCACAAATGGGATTTTTAAAACATCCATGTAATAACTTGCTTTTTTCATTAATATGAACTTGAACTAGTTCATTCCTTCTATTAAGATGAAAGAAAATGACTTACACAGTAGCTTTCTCTCATAAATGTCTAGATATGGGAGTTGATAGAGTTCTGTAGATGACTTGACTTTGTTTTTTTTTTAAAGCCAAAGAAAGTCATGTATTTCAAACATGCACATTAAAAAAAAATCAATTATTTAAAAATAGGAAAAGAAATATAATTCCATTCTTTTCCCCCTTCCAACAGTTTTTTTTTTTTTTTTTAATTTTTTTTTTTTTTTAAGTAAGTTTAAACACTGGTTGTTTAATTTCATGTCTTTTTAACAGTGTATTATATAGACACAATGAACAAATGAAGAGAAGACATTTGAGCTGGAAAAATAACATTTATAAATGAATTTCTACACAGTAAAATATAAGAACCTATTTATATCTCACCAGAATAGTTTGGGTGAGGGGAAATTGAGGATGGGCATTATTGTATAAGTTCCAGAAACCCCATAGAAAATGCCAATGCTCACGGACCTAAAGCATGCAGGCTGTCAAACACAGGAAGTGTTCTTCATCTCCTTTCTCTGATGGCTAATTGGTGATTCACAAACACACAACCAAATGTCATGTTTATCACACTGTTGGTATGACATGATTATTTCAGAGGGTTATCTGACTTCTGCACTTGAAGGGAGTTTGGATCATTTTCTCCACTCAGAGGGGAGACTGTGCTCTCCTTACTGGCCTGAGAAACAAATGGCGAGGAGCTTATCAGTGTAGGGTCACTTCAGAGCATGCTTGAGCAACGTTTGCTGTTCTTGTCACTTGTTACTGATGACAGATATGAGATTGCATCAGACAAGCAAGTTACATGGATGCAGATGTGACAAAATCTTGTAGATCAGCTGGCATTTTTAGACACTCCAAGAGAAGGGGGGAGAATTTTGTAGGGAAGGCATTAGGGAGACTTCCCTGTGTGACAGAGAGGGTTTTGTGCTCTGGGCCTGTCATGTTTCTCCCAGCTCAGCCAGGGGCTGTTGCCTCTAGCACTGTGATCCTGGTGGTGTGCTCTGTACCTAACCCTGAGGAATGCACTGGTTTGTTCCAAATAACATTTTAGTCAGAGGTGGCTTGGATCAAAGGTAAAAGAAAGGAACAGGCAGACTTATGTGAAGCTCCTGAGAGGCAGGGAGCTGCTCCTCACAACCAGCTGAGGACCCCCCTACCCCAGGCTCTCACCTGGGACTGTTTGAAGTCCTCCCAGCTGTGATGCCACATCCATTTCTTGAAATGAGAAAGCCAATACCTAAGGGACAGATTCTTGGTTCTGAATAGGGGCAGGCACTGCTTCTTTAGCCGCGCTAATTACTTTCTCTTCCTATTCCTTGGCCAGTAACATTTGGTATAAGGGCAGCGTTGGCAAAAACAAATTATGCAGTAGATCCATAGTGTGTATATATATATATATATATATATGCATTAAATTATATGTATACTTCAGCCTTCTCAAAGGAATCATTCTTTCATGCAGTTTCCAGCTTTTTGTGGGCTGCATCATTCCAAAATGCATCGCTCCCTGCCCAGACCCAGGGAACCAGGACATGACTAATTACCAAATGCAGCCAGAGTCCTGAGGCGCCGAACGCCCTCCGTTCCCATGCAGATAAACAGAAGATGCAGAATTCAGCATCTCCCCAAATCAACCTCCTTGACCCTGCAATGAATAATTGATGCAAGCTCCAATAAGACTATTATTTCACCAACCTGCTAAATGTTGCCAGCCTGCAATATGCTGCCTGCATTCTTTGAGGGGGTAGGTATGGCAAGAGGTTAATCGCATCATATTTCATTGTCAGAAAATATTTTAGCAAGGCCCTTTCTTAAGTAGAGTGTCAGTTAAAAGCAGATTACCAGACCATGAATTTTAAACAGTGAGACAGAAGAATAGTTTAAGGGTCAGGCTGTGGGTTTTTTTCCACTCTCCAAACCATGAAATTAAGAGCATTCTTCCAATTAGTATAGAAAATGGCTGTCTGCGAACAAACAAAATGTAGAGTAACAGCGAAACTTGTCATGTCTGTGTGTGTGTGTGTGTGTGTATTTTGACGACAACATTAGGAATTTTGTCAATTTTTTTTTCCCCACAATATCATGCATTTTTTTTCCCTTAAGTGCATGAACAGCAAATACGTGTCATATCATAGCATAGTTAGCTACCAAAGGCTTTTACTCTTTTATATACTTGATTCCACATTAAATTATGCACCCAGATGATGATGTGGGGAGAGAATGAGGAAGAAAAGGACTATTTTTTAATGGTGAATTGTAAATATGACATTGTGTAATTTATCTCTCTTTTTCTAATAAACTAAACATAATTCAGGATATAAAAGCTTTACTGGTGACTCTTGGTAAAAGCTGAAAATTATTGCAATTCATCATTACTCATTTTCCTTGAGATGAATTTTCTGTTATGTTAATAGTAGCCTAAAAGGTTTTGCTGAAAATAGCAGAAAACAAAACCAAACAACAACAACAAACAACAAAAAACACTGTAATTTAGCTTGCCCTACTCTGGCAGAATGGATGCTCAAGTTGCATAATACAAAATTTAATAGCAGAAACAACAAAAGAATGCAAAATGTTAAGATTTTATGATAGGCTTAATGCTGGAGTAATGTGACTTGTACACTAATGCTGTCCTATTCAAGCTGGACCTATTTTTTCTATAGCTTTTTCTAGAATAATAAAATATAAGACCAAATTTTTGTACTTCTCTTTTCTCTTTACCTTTTTTAGCAAACTGTAGAAGTACAAAAGTACTAATCAATACTAGAGAAGAGCTTGCTACTGAAACTTATTCTAATGCATCGTGTTAGATGGGTCTCTTAAAAATATGAATAAAATCATGCTAACATAATATCCTACATTCATCTTCCTCTTGAAAGATTGAATTTCCTACAATTATTTTCCTTTTTAATGAGCACATATTGACTTTTTTTTTTTTTTAGTTCAGATTGCCTGCTTATTTAACTGAAAACAGAACTGTAGTGTCAATGAACAATTTAGAAATGTGAAAACCTGAAAACCTGAGGTTCGAAGTTTCCTATTTTTGCAGAGAAGTAAAACTCCTCATGTGGAAAATCTACAAAAAATAATATTTAAAAAATCAGACTGTGAACTGCTAGAAATTGAATGGAAAAATCAATTAGTTTATTTTTATGGGGTCTGTTTTGGACATTATTGTTATTATTTTTGGAAGATTGAGTCTGGCTGGATTGCAACCTGCAAACAGGCAGATTTAATGGAAAATAGACTTGAATAAGATAACTGTCTATATTTCATCCCAACGTTAGTGCATTATTTCTATTATTAAGTGTCACATAAGCTATTTCATTGTATATTTGATTAGTGGCAATTTTATTATCCCCCATATATCCTTAATCAAAATTCTTCTCTGTACATCCCAATGCTATCAATAGCCTTCTGCACATACCAGGAGAGCAGACTATCTGTGTCAAGATCATCCGTGTAGTTTTAAGAAAAACATCTTGCCCTCAGGCTCTTAACAGCACATTGATTATATAAAAGCTGCTTTCCTTGGAAACCCTATACATGTGCTTTCTTTTATGCTGTAATTAGGAAGTGTTTGCCTTTTACCAACAGGGTAGAAAAAAACGTAGATTTTACCTCTCCCTATCCGCCTCAAGCCCCAAAGGAAAGACATAGCTCTTTGAGCACTGGAGTTGAAGCCATTTGACTTCCTATGGGCTTGGGCTTGACAATTCAAATCTCTGGGGTGTGCTAAGACCTGAATTCTGATGGAAACCTCCTTACTGTGTTAGTACGGAGAGGGGAATCTCTCATTCACCAAGCTGTCCATTGTAATCTACAGGACTAATATAACTTTGAGGCTGCTCAGAGATATTTGGTTGTAACTAATTAGTTGTACAGATTGATGCAGGCAAATATGGTTGTAGTTAGCCAACAGTTTTTAAAGGGAAGGGGGTAGAAAGAAGACATAGATGTGTAGTAGCTAGATCTTACTAGTTGTGTTTAGGAAACAGCTAAAAATAGAAGCCATCGATGTGAATTTCTCCCTGCCTGCCTGCTTTGCACTTTGCGGTGTGGGGTTTGTTAACTCTCTGTAGGTTCAGCAAAAGCCATCTCCAGGCAAGAAAGGAGCTTAAACACATGCTTAAAGTTATGTGCCTACCTAAAGCGATTTTCTGAATCAAGGGCTTATGCTGATGAATGAGGAATCACTTGAAAATTGTACAGGAGTTGGTCTTTTTTTTTTTTTTTTCTCTCTTGTGTTTTACACTAACATTGTTATGTTTGAGATCCATTTCTTGATTTTTTTTACTAATTTTGAGGACCCATACTTCCATTCTGAATAAAGCTGTCATTCTATAAATGCACTCCGTTAACACAGTAATTATATATATGTTAGGAAAAATATATTCTACTATGATTCATTTTTCATTCAAGCTCTAAAAGTGTCATAGTGGAATTTACAGATCAGGTGTATTTCATTCTTTATTGACCAATTTCAGAAGAAATTCATTAATATTATTCAGAAAGAAATCATAGACATGCTTTATAGCTCATTTATATTGACATCAAATGAATTCCATGACAAGTTAAACACGGTAGCCTTTAATCATAGGAAACTGCACAGCACTTCAGCTGCATAAATTAGGGACAATTAACTAAAAACAAAATGAGTTACACACATGCAGCTCATTATTTTTAATTTGAAATTTTATTTATGCTGGTGCCAGTTGCTATCTGATACGCCAGATGCCAGGTTAAAAAAAAAAAAAAAAAAAAAAAAGGAAGGAATAAAATATTGGCTCTAAAGTCAGGGTAGTATTCTGCAAACAAGCAGAACTGGAACAAGTATATATTTTGATCCAAACATTAAAGATGAGAAATGCCAGGTTTTCTTAGGTGATTTGTTCCCAGTGTCTCTTGATGAATGCACAAGCATGCAGCTGCAAGCCAGCATGTGATGCTTTTGGTGCATGTCATAAAATCACTTTATCTTCCCCACCTCCCCTCGCTTTGTGATCATTTGTACTGATGGCTCCTCCTTACCGTAGAGTACTTCTGGCCACAAGCTCTCTGTAGTCTGCTGGTAAATGTGGATGTTTGTGTGTTGTTGTTTTTTTATTATTTATTTATAATTTTATTTTGGAGTGGGACTGACATTTGGGACTCGAGGCTGCACAATGTGCCTGCAAACACCAGCACATGTAAATGCAGAGTTACAATGACAGCATTGCTGCACAGCTGACAGTTTATTTCTGCATCATGTCAAGAATCAGGTGTCTGTAGGGAATATAGAGCTAGGTGCCTCATCTGAACACAGCTATTACAATCTGGTCCCATCAGGTACCTCCAATCTCTTTTCCCCATCCGTGCCCATGCTCCTGTGAGTGAGCCAAGCGGATGGCACCCATGCTGCTGCATGCAGGGCAGAGCAGATGACAGCTCTGGCAGCTGTCACTTGCAGGGCAATATCTCAGGCATTTCTGCTTGTTTTCCTGGAGAGAAAGGCTCAGTGCAGCCGCTGTCCCAGCCCATCAATCTGCTGACAGCACCAGCCTGAAGAGACAATTTGCACCTACTTTTGCAGGGACCCAGAAAGTTTCCCACACTTGCATGTCCTCTTTCTTTCTGCCCAGCCTGAGAGCTCTCTGTAAGAGCAAATGCCCAGAGTCAGTCTTGGTCTGAAACAGCCAAGGTGGTGGACACCCAGCCCTCCAGAGGGGGGCACATTGTACCTCCTGGGGGACGTCACAACAGGATTTGCAGAACTGAATTTGTGGGGGGAGGAAATCTCCAAGGGCAGTTACATATTTAGATGCTGCTTTGCGTTTAGCAAGATGTTAAATCTACAAACCATTCTTCTCTGAAAAGAAGAGAATATGAAAACAGCATTTTATTACTCAGTAAAGTTAGGTCTGCTTTCTTTAGAAACTGGCATCTCAGCAATGTACGCCCAAGGTTATAGACTGAAGTACTAAAACACAGGCTTCTGCACTAAGATGAAGCAAATATAAATTGAAAGTAAATAGATAAAGAACTCGATCCAAATTCTTCCTATTGCCTTTCCTTGAGGAGGCTTGTGCTGTCAGCAGGAGCAGCAGTGGATGTAAGGCTCGGTACTGCTGATCTTCCAACCTTCTGTTGCTGTGTGTGAGCACCGCCTTGCTGCCTTGTCTTCCGTGTGTCCCCCACCATGGAGTGGTCTGGGTTTGGTGGGTGCTGTGTCACAGGTATGCACTGAATTGCAGTGATACCTGCATTAGGCAGCTGTGTTAGTAGGCAAACACCAAATAACATTTTGGTGATGCCCATGGTTGCTGGTACAGTCTTGTCTATTAGTTCATTAGTTAATTAGTTCATTCTGGATTTTCCTCAAAAATAGTTTGGGAATGTGACCAAGGGATCATTCAGAGCAGTTCTAAAGAAAACAACTGAGGAAATGAGAGAGAGCTCTTGGGGAAGTGGCTTGGCTTAGTCTGTCCTGTGACATCCCTCTCCTGGCAGTGGTTGCATGGCCAAAGTGGGAGATGAGAGCAGTGTCAAAGCCAGTGTCACTGAGGGCTTGGTCTGCAAGAGGTTTTGGGGGGAAAACAAAAACAACAACAACAACAACAAAAAAGAAAAAGTATGGTCAGGCTGCATAAAAATGTTTTGCTGGGTCTTAGCAAGCCCATGATGCCATAACCAGTTCTTTCGTGATTTCATTTCTGTGATTTTTGTTTTCCTTCAGACTACTGGAGGGGTGCCCTATGTAAAAGACCTCTGAGTCTGCTCTGTGAGTACCTTCCATCGATGTAACACATGCTTATCAGCGACTGGTGCGGTTTAGCCCTGGCAGGCAGCTCAGCACCACCCAGCCACTCTCTCTCTCTCCCCAGGTGGGATGGGGGAGAGGATCAGAAAGGTGGAAGTGTGGGAACTCGTGGGCTGAGATAAAGACAGATTGCGAGGTAAGGCAAAAACTGCGTGTGCAAGCCAAACAAGGAATTCATTCAGTACTTCCCATCGGCAGCAGATGTTCAGCCACTTCCAGGAAAGCAGAGCTCATTGTACGCAAAACGCAGCATCATACAGACCTCTGTGATGAAAATTAACTCTGTCCCAGTCAAAGCCATCACAGGGATGAGAGCTTTCTCTAAAATATTTATCAGTAGAACATGGTGACTGATAAAAGAATTAACAGTAACTTAGAGGTGGTTAGATTATTTAGAAGTGATATTATTTCTATATATATTAAAAAAAAAAAAAAAGTGATATAACAATCTCCTTTCAGCTCTCATTGAAACTATTTATTAAAGCAACCATGCACTTCTCTTTCTGTATTGTTTCTCTAGGACGGCACTTTGCAAGAACCAGCAGTTCCCATGTCACCTATAGTGATTTTATCAGTTTCTGAGAATTTCTGGAAGTGTCCCAGTATGTTAGTGTTTTCAGCACTTACATCACTGCAGAGAATTGTTTTGACATTACATGAGAATTTTTTGAGATCTTGAGGTGAAAAAATAATAATAATAAAAAGAAACGTTATTCAGGATTGATATGAACATTAACTAAATATCTTTGAGAAGTTAAATCTTCAACACATTTTAGTGTTTTTTTTTTTTTTAACCTTTTAAAAATGTTGTCAAGTCCTTTTGATTAGTATCATGTTTCAGTTTGACAATATTGAAACATGGAGGATTTGTCAAAACTGTCACAGTTTTATGACTCATTTCAATTTTCATACACTAGCACACATTAGCTAAAAATAGTTAATTGAAAAATTGTCAGCTGTCTGTAGTTATGATTTTTTTTCATCTGCTCTAAAACTGTATAGGAAAATCACAGCTCAGACAGGTTGTCCCAGCCCTGGCAAAGTGCAAGGTTACCTACCCCAAACTTTCAGTTTGGAGACTTTCAACTAAACAATAAATAAAATAAAACAATAAAAAATACAATAAAACAATAAAAGATGTAAGTTTGTTGGGATTTTAATATTTTAAAGTGTTCAGTACAAATCCTCTGTTAATTGAACACTTCAGGGAGTGTTTCTGAATTTCATATCTTAGCATGAATTCAGAGGGTACACATAAAGGGGAGAACAAAAGGGGTAATGTCTGTTATTTTCCCAAAACATCTTTGTATTCCATAACTTGAAAATCCAGGAATCTTCCCATAAAACTGACATACATACATGTTATAGGGTACAAATAATATCACAAAACTGAAAGGGAACTGCCATGAATTATTCAGAGCAGCAGAAGCAACATCTGCTATTTGTATTTGTCTCTAATTTTGAAGGTTGGAGACTTGGAGGCCTTCATTGACATTAAAGGGGAAGAGAAGGAGACAGTTGGAATGAATTGCTGCCCAATTTCTCAGAAGCCTCAGAATCTGCAAGGTTGTGTTTAATTTGGTGACTTAGACTGTGGTCCCTTCTGGTAGCAACAAGGGCAACAAATTGGTGGTTGTGAAAGTCTACTTATTCCGACAGGTAGAGAAATAGTCAGCCCATTTTAAGTGACAGAACAAATTCTGGATTCAAAATGATCAAAGCCAGCCAGAAAAATATCTTTATATCCATGAAACAGCTGTAGGGAAAAAGATAGAATGTAGAGATGCATGCACAGTACAACCATTATATTATGACAGAAAAGATTTATTTATTTATTTATTTATTTATTTTTCTGAAGTGAAAATGTTTTGGGGTAGGATGATTGGGCTATTCCATTTCATTTTTATGTCTATACTGTTTATAACGTGTCTGGGCTCTGCGGATCTGCCTTTCCTCCCTGCAATGCTGCTAACTCAGTAATTCAATTAAAATCAATATGGAAGTGGCATGTTAAAGAAGAGACGGGAGTCTCCATGATTTTTATTTACTATTAGAAAGATCAAGTTCTGCAGATTAAGTGTGAGTTGAGAAAGGAAATAAATAACAAAAATTGATTGCAGTATATGGGTATATAATGCAATGCCTTGTAGGCCTAATCCTATAGCATGCTATCATGGTGCTAGAACATCACAACACAAATACTATGCAAAACTTCTCTTATCTTGTAGGGCAAACTGTAGTTAGTAGAAACTGTGTATTTCCAGTAGTGCATTATTTAAGCAATGATTCACTCTCTAATGTAGATACAAAAAAATTCTTTGGGTACAAAGAAATCAATATCAGCAAACAAAATGTTAAAGAGTTCAGCACTTACTCTGAAGCTTAAGCACTATTTACTCTCCTGGGATAAACCCCAAGGTCCTTTACTCAGGCAAACTCTCTTTGATACCAGTGGTGTTTGCTTGAATGAAGACAGAATTAAGAAGCTCAGGATCTGGGTCATGAGATTTAGCTCACCAACCTGTAAAGACATTTAGCAAGGATTACACAAGCACAGAACTCACACAAAGACCCCATTTCACTAAAATCAATTTTAGATAGGAAAAGTCTTTTGATAGGAAATTCAATTTATTTTTTTTTCCTTGGGAGCAAGAAAGAAAATGGCAAAAAATACAAAGTTAAGATAAATTAACTTACATAACTTCCAGACTATAAACTGATGTGCAGCTCTGCAAACAGAAATAGAAGAGGGATAGAGCTTTATATGAGCAAAAAAGCCATCTTTGCAGATATCATTTGTTTGCACAGTAATACTGAGCCTAAACATGATGTGCATGTAGATAACACTAGAGGTACTGGCACTACTTTTTAGAAGGGATTGTGGGACCAAATCCAAATTCAGGCAGAGTCTCTAATGTATGCAATTTATATTTATGAAAAATGGGAGAATTATTGGGGAGGGGAGGGGGGATCTGTGGATATTGTCCTCTTTGGAAAGTGGCAATAATCCCAGTTTGGAAGGTTTAACTGAACCTGGTGCACAACAAAAGGAACTGGGCATAATTGAACTGAAAAAGTTGGTTGTTGGGTTTTTAATTTTTTCCTTTATTTATTTATGTATTTATTTATTTATTTTCATGGGGTTGAGTACATGGGACAGGGGTGAGCACCCTTCTCATTGTAAGCCTTGTGAGGAAGTTTCTTGGACAGCGGTTTTTATCCCCAGGGTTTACTCTGCCATCTGCATGGGACCGTGAAGAAAAATTGCTGTCTCTCACTGCAGACTGACTACCATTAAATATAGTCTGGAGAGCTTCCATAAAGCTTTACATATTAAGCTGTACTTAATAGGAACAGTAGCAGAGGGTACTTTAATAAACCAGTAAGGAATGAAATAACAGTGGAGAGTGCAGCTCCAATGCAGAGAAACAGCATGGGGGCATGGAGGAGGCTGCTTCTCATGTACCTAAACATAGTATGTCCCCACCAGAATAATAAATAAATAAATAAAAACCCTTTCCTATTTTCCTGCCAATCCTCTGAACAGGCATCTCACCACTGGGCTCATAATTAGTTAATCCAGGCCTTGCAGCTAACACTATTAATCCAGTTTCCATTAGAAGGAGCCCATTTGCAGCTCCTCAGCCCTTCCCTGTGAGCCGTCCATCACTGCTGCCAGTGCTGCAGAAGCTTTCAGCTCCCAGAATCACATCTGAGGCTGTGAATGTCCTGGGATGTTTCTGAGGTATCTCAGCGAAAGGGTTTCTACCAGTTTATGGCCTCTCTGTAATGAATTTCAGCCATTCAGGCAGAGACAAAAGACTCCAGCCAATGTTCCTGCCAATGTGCTGCTTGAGCTGCTTAGCTGCAGCACTCCAGCAAATAGATTTTAAAATAAACTGCCGGCAGTTAGATTATTCTTCTGGGAAGGAAAAGCGCAAGGGTGCCTTTCCTAAGGGGAAATTTTGCGATGGGCAACCTGCTGCAGGGAAGGTACTGTCATGCCAACCCTCAGCTACAGTCGCTGAGCACAGGTTTCTCTATTTCTGATGCACTTGAGCAACAGGGAGGGATGAGTAAGTATAGAGCCCTGCCACCCCTCCCCTTTATAGCACACTTTTATATCCTGCAATTAAAAAGTTAATTAATTAATTTAAAAAATTTTGAAGCAGTGGATAGCAAGCAGGAGCCCTGCAGAGAAGGTCCGGGTCTTGTCTTCAGGGCAGAGGATCCCAGATATTAGACTGAAAACCTCCTGATGTACAAATGCCAGTAGGAGGAGAGCCATTTGCAGGAGAACAAGGGGAAAAGCTTGGGGCTCTCAGTGCTCTAGCAGACTTCCATTTTCTTTCTTCCTCCCCCCCCCGGCTCAAGACAGGGTGGGTAAAATTCATGTTAACAGAGAAGTGGAGCCAGATGGCTATGGGAACACACAAGCCTTCTCACCTGCATTTACAATGATGGCACATAATAAAAGGAAGAATTCTGCAATAAATTTTCTTATCATGATATTCTAAAATGATAATAATAACTCTTTTTTTTCTTTGGGTGATCTTAAAAGTATTGATGTGCTGAGTTTTTGCTAACTGGGATTGTCTTTCTGACAAAAAGGAAATCACTGCATGTTTTTCCAGATTGGTGATTAGCAAATTTTTAAGTGAAAGTATGAAATATCCTTTACCCTACATAAGCACAAACTAGGAAAGCAGAAAAACAAGTCGATGGGGCCAGATGGGATCCACCCAAGGGTACTGAGGGAACTGGCAGAGGAGCTGGCCAAGCCGCTGTCCATCATTTATCAACAGTCCTGGCTATCGGGGGAGGTCCCAATCGACTGGCGGCTAGCAAACGTGACGCCCATCTACAAGAAGGGCCGGAGGGCAGACCCAGGAAACTACAGGCCTGTCAGTTTGACCTCAGTGCCAGGAAAGCTCATGGAGCAGATCCTCCTGAGAGTCATCATGCAGCACTTGAAGGGGAAGCAGGCGATCAGGCCCAGTCAGCATGGCTTTATGAAAGGCAGGTCATGCCTGACGAACCTGATCTCCTTCTATGACAGAGTGACGCGCTGGGTGGATGAGGGAAAGGCTGTGGATGTGGTCTACCTTGACTTCAGCAAGGCTTTTGACACCGTCTCCCACAGCATTCTCCTCAAGAAACTGGCTGCTCTTGGCTTGGACTGGCGCACGCTTCGTTGGGTTAGAAACTGGCTGGATAGCCGGGCCCAAAGAGTCGTGGTGAATGGAGCCAAGTCCAGTTGGAGGCCAGTCACTAGTGGCGTCCCCCAGGGCTCGGTGCTGGGGCCGGTCCTCTTTAATATCTTCATCGATGATCTGGACGAGGGCATCGAGTGCACCCTCAGTAAGTTCGCAGATGACACCAAGTTAGGTGCGTGTGTCGATCTGCTTGAGGGTAGGAAAGCTCTGCAGGAGGATCTGGATAGGCTGGACCGATGGGCTGAGGTCAACTGCATGAAGTTTAACAAGGCCAAGTGCCGGGTCCTGCACCTGGGGCGCAATAACCCCAAGCAGAGCTACAGGCTGGGAGAGGAATGGTTGGAAAGCTGCCAGGCAGAGAAGGACCTGGGAGTGATGGTGGACAGTCGGCTGAATATGAGCCAGCAGTGTGCTCAGGTGGCCAAGAAGGCCAACGGCATCCTGGCTTGTATTAGGAACAGCGTGACCAGCAGGGCTAGGGAGGTGATCGTCCCCCTGTACTCAGCTCTGGTGAGGCCGCACCTCGAGTACTGTGTTCAGTTTTGGGCCCCTCGCTACAAGAAGGACATCGAGGTGCTTGAGCGGGTGCAGAGAAGGGCGACGAAGCTGGTGAGGGGCCTGGAGAACAAGTCCTACGAGGAGCGGCTGAGGGAGCTGGGCTTGTTCAGCCTGGAGAAGAGGAGGCTCAGGGGTGACCTTATTGCTCTTTACAGATACCTTAAAGGAGGCTGTAGAGAGGTGGGGGTTGGCCTGTTCTCCCACGTGCCTGGTGACAGGACGAGGGGGAATGGGCTTAAGTTGAGCCAGGGGAGTTTTAGGTTAGATGTTAGGAAGAACTTCTTTACAGAAAGGGTTGTGAGGCATTGGAACAGGCTGCCCAGGGAAGTGGTGGAGTCACCATCCCTGGAAGTCTTCAAAAGACGCTTAGATGTAGAGCTTAGGGATATGGTTTAGTGGAGGGCTGTTAGCGTTAGGTTGGAGGTTGGACTCGATGACCTTGAGGTCTCTTCCAACCTAGAAAATTCTGTGATTCTGTGAAAAAAAAAAAAAACGTAGAAGTAGCAAGAAAAACAAAAAACAAAGGTGTGTGGTTTTGGTGATTGTTGTTTTCATGTGGAAAACACTGACCAGTTTATTCTGGACCATTCAGTATGTTCTGCCTCCTTTAGGCACATGAGTAATCTGAATACATTTACTTGTACTTACAAGTTAGCTCAGTCTTTGCACTTCCCAAGTAAAAACATGTTTAAAATCAGACCTTAAGTCAGAATATATAAAAATGTTCTGTTTGAAGCAGTGTCAGTGGCAAAAAATGGCCTTTGGAAAAAAAAAAAAAAAAAAGAAAAGAGTACTTTTTTGTTGTTGTTGTTGTTGTTTTTTCTTTTTTTTGGTCCCACTTCTCTGATTTTTAAGCCACTTTCACTTTGCACAGCCGAACTGGAGAATCCTTGTGTAGCTATTTCAATGATCTTGTCTTCATTTTTTTTTCCCCATAGTTTTCTTGGAAAACTTTTTTGATCCATATTGTAGTATGAAGTCCTAGTGTATCTCTAAGTAATTGGATAGTTTATCATCAGGGTCACAAAGCTGCAAAGAAAACAGAGGAGACCTTTACCTGTAGGATGAAGGAGGGATGAGATGGCTGAAGTGGAAGCAGAGTCAGTGAGAATAAATACAGGAGTTTGCCCTGTCAAAATCCAACAACAATGGAAGCAAGTAAAAGAAATGGAAATAAGCGGTGAAGCCAAATGCTAAAAAGCTTCCCTGCTTAATTTAAGCAGCTCATTTCCAGTTGTCCTTACAGCCTTGGTTACACTTGTTCTGTGTCTTTCAGTCAATATTCTATTTATCATTCAACAAATAGAGTGGTTACAATCCTCCATCCTTGATAAACGAGTAGAGATTATTGATTTAATTGGGAGCAGGGATGAGAACTCTGTTGTCTAATGTAATTTACTCAAGGAATTCTGTTTGCAGTTTTGCTTGTATCCATTTAGTTCTGTTTTCAATGCTGTTTGAAATTGCTTTCTGCTGAAAGACATAGAGCATCATCAAGGAACTCTCATATTAGATCCCCTTCAGCTGAAATCAGTCTATGCAATTCTGATCATGGCTGTTTTTCAGAACAGATTTGTGTATGTGTCTGGGTGTTTGGAGAAGTACATTGTTGATTACTAAAGCAATCAGATCCAGACAGTGATTTTGTGATTCACTTCTGTGACGTGATATAAATACAGTATATGAGCTTTTCAGGTTCATTTATAGCACTGCCACCTACTCAGCTGCTTTGCTGAGATTTGTTCTGTTGCCTCCAATTTTGTGTTTGTCAGCTCTTTAAGCTGAAACTAAAAAACCCACACACAAAGTAGGTATTTTTGGAAGGAGAGACTGATGGCTCTCTTTGTACAGAAATGTCTTACTTTCTCCTCAGTTGATTTTATAAATTACTGGCTGCACTGAACTGGACGGTTTATCACTCTCATCCTCAGTGGCGCTTTCTCAACCCGTCAGTAGCTCTACTTTGCCTTCCCAATTTGTTTAGGCCGAGATTTAAGATAGACAGAGACTGCTGCTCTTATAAATCCCGATTTCATTAGTGATGAAGTGTCTGGCAAAAAGTCCCTGCAATAGATGCTCTGCCCTCCATCTCCTGTACAGCCTAACTAGGTCTCCAATGGCAAAACGAGCATGGGATGGCTGGAGCCCACTGAAGCGTGCTAATAAGACGTATGGAGAAAGTGGTCCCTGCGAGGCCTCATTACAGGCATTTCTGGGGCTAAGTTACTGCTTCAGAGGGTGGAAAAGGCTTCCCCAAAACAAAATGCATCATTTCTATCTGGATCTGCCTTTCATTTCCCTCATAATAGTATCAGAGTAAGACTTGCTAATTGGTGTGTAACACAGTTTGTCATACATTTTTGTTATGCTGTCATTATTTTTACCATCAATATGAACCCAGCTTAACACTGAGGCATAACTGTCTCCAATTAACTGATGAAAAATGACATCGGTGTAAATGTGCAGAGTAAAATTGTCCTCATCTATCCGAATGCAGTATTTTTCATTGGTAGCTTTCTTTCATAGCCAAACTAAAATTGAGAGATGGAATGAGTTTTTTTAAAAAATAAATGAAACGGCAATACTGTTGTTTGCACTACGCAGATAGATGTGTTTGTGTAGCTTGTATTTCAGTAGGAGTGGGGAAGATAGATGCTATCTATCCTATTATCTGAAAAGTAATATAACTACTTTGCAGAAAAAAGCTCCAAAAGGATAAAAACATCTAAAAGTAAAATGAAATGGGCTTGTGGTGTTTTCTTAAACTTTTTCTTCAGAAGCAGGGACAGTTTTAAAAGCGATATCTGACAATTTTAGTTTATCTACATTTATAGATAGAGGTGTGTATATATTTATGTTCATACAAAATGTATTTATAATATGTGTGTTTATAATATGTAAGATCAAGTGGGTAACTGCTTATAGTCAGTGGCTGTGGTTTACCTTGTTTGCATAAAACCTGAATGGAACCACTTGAATTCAGTGTCCAAATATTTTTAATAGATTTCAATTAAAATACAAAATCAAACTCTTAAGAGAAAATGTGGCTGCCTTGCAAAGGTTATGAGAGCTTTCATGTCAAAACCAGGAGGTTTGAAATTGGAGTGAATACATCTCCAGTCATATGTACCAGTGTGGTGGGGCTGTTCAAGATTGAAATATAGGACTGGTTGTGACCCTGTGGTACAATACCAGATACCAATAAGCATTTAAACATTAGCTTTTCTTAAGTGTGTTTCATCCTGTCTAAATGTGGCAAAGATGACCTGAACCCTCAGGAAGAATCTTCTTCTGCTTTCTTTTATATTTACAAATAAAATGTCCTAAAGAGAAGCTACAATTATTTGCAACTAAACTACCATCTGCTTATGTGTGAAAAAATTTCATAGTCACATAGTTCTGGGGTTAAAATGACAAACTTAATTATCAGAAAGAAAAAGAGCAATTCACATATAGAAACAACAAATTTCAGCAGTACTCAATATTTAACTTTAAGGTACTTCCTGAAAGTTCAATAGATGCTGTGGTTTTCTCCAAATTCAACACAACATTTGGAGCAAAACTGTTGAGATGTTGCATTTATGAAGCATAACAAAATGTAGTTTATTGCATGCCCCAGTGTGGCTGCTATACTCATTGAGTAATTTCCTGTAATTTCATCGTTTATACTTTTGTGTCCTTTATCAGTGGCTGCCTACATTGCCAAATAACTTAGTTTAGATTACCCAAACTCATTTTGTTAAATCAAATTGTGTGTGTGTGATTTTTTTCCTTTTATTCCATTAAGAAGGCATGCTACATATGGTCCAATATTACACTTGGTCTGAATTGATTAGAATTCTTTTTCTAGTTATTCTATTACATGAAAAATATCACTTATATTTTTTCACATCATGGTTTCTTATAGAGAGACATAATACTAGAATGACAAATAATTTGGCTATGAATAGATTTTTTTTTTTAAAGTTGCTTTTATACTTAACAGATGTTCTTCTCTGTTCTGATTAGTATCCACATCACTCTGAATTTGAACATTTCCTTTTATTTCTCTGTATGACAGTTTCTTTATAGTTTTAACATATTTTCAGATGTTGCTTCTTCAGGTGCCTCAGTCTTTATTCTCAGATATCCTGGATCGGTACCACCAGGCCCCAGTGAAGTGCTCAATGTTACATAATGTAATGAACTTCTGTAACTCTTTTGTTCCCTCAGTGTATGGTCAAGCTATTCAGCAATGCATATCTTTCCCTTGCTACATGCTGAGATATGTTCTAGTTTAAGAGCATTTTTCTAACTAGGGAAAAAGTAAGCTTTTGTCAAGCTGCAGTATTATTAGACACTTTCTCTTCCAGTGGTATCTGCTGAAGTCTTCTAAGATTTCTCAATCACTTCAGTCTATGCCAACTCAGATGAAGCATTAATACTATTTCAAAGGCACTGAAAAGGGCTGTTTTGTTTTTCTCTAAAGAAGTTGGCCTACCATGCAGGTCAGCCACTCTAGAGTTCCATCAGGGAGCAAAATGGTAGATCCAAAATCCTCTCTATCAAGGTTTTTCTTCCAAATTCATTCCTTGAATTTACTGTTGAGGGAAAATGATTCCAATGTAAATTGATGCAACTAAAGATGCAGGCAGAACCATGGAGCCACATTTTTGTGATTAACATTCCTTTGCCCCATCTAGAGCATCTGTATATAATGTTAAAAGAATTTAAAATGCCAACAGATGACAACCCAGATTCCAAAAATTTTGTTATTACTTGGATGCTGCTTTCCACTAATTTTTAGATTCTGGATATAACTAAAGGAGGGTAGATTTAGATTAGACATAAGGAAGAAATTCTTCATTATGAAGGTGGGCCACTGGAACAGGTTCTCCAGAGAGAACCCATCCCTGGAATTGTTCCAGGTCAGTTTGGATGGGGCTTTGAGCAACACTATCTAGCAAAAGATGTCCCTGACCATGGAGAGGGGACATGGGGTTGAGGGGTGAATTAGATGGTGTTTAAAAGGAATTCCAGCTCAGACTATTATATGATGCCATATAGACTCATGCAAACATACATCTTTACGACATAAGTCAGCACTAATGAAATTGCTTGAACTCCTTGTACGGTCCCTTGGATTTGCTGTACTGAACATTGTTGTGTTCACTAATGGCCAGAGTTTCTAAACTATCCAAGTTTCAACGGCTTTTTTTTTCGATTTCTTTCTTTTCATTCAAGACTAAAATTTTGGGTTCCACATTCATTTTTTTTTTCAGTCTTTACATGATTTCTAAGACATAATATTCTACATCTTAAGAATCCTCCCTCTAGTGGCTTTAAAAAGTATTTCCAATCCTATGCCTGCTGCTCCCCTCTAGTGGGTACGCTTTACTCCTTATGTATTTGACATAAATCTCTTGCTCTGTTAATAACATGATTTGGAAATAAATGCAGTTTGGCCTCTCTTGTATACGTGGCTTGACCTGCCTTCATCCACAACACTAACTCACACAATCATTCTCTGGAACAGGGCAGGCTTTGCTTTTGATTTTTTGTTGTTTCGTTTTTCAATTGAGTTGCTGAATGTTCTTGATTTTTACTAAATGATGAGAGAAAGTTTGTCCAGATTGCTCAGATGTTTAAATTCAATGCATAAATTGCAACTCGTGCATTTGTAACTGAAAAAAAAGTAATTTCTATATTGGGGAGAGAGAGAAAGGAAGGATAGGAATGAACTTTTTTTTTTTTTTTTTTTTTTTTTTTGGAATAGCAAAAAGACTATTTTTTATATGAGCTTTTCTGTATTTTACCCTTTTATGTCGCTTGTAGTTAATTTTCAAGTATTATCCCTGAAATTTCTGTAATACAGTTCATGGCTAGTCTCCTTTGCCCAGCTTAAAAGAAAGCTATTTAAAAACATCAAGTATTTGAGAATAAGCTATTGTTGGGGAAAAGGAAAAAAAAAATAAAAGAAGGCCCTCTGACTATCTTTCTTTTTACTGGCACTACTCCTGGCTGATTCAAAAAGGGACATTATTTAAGCCTTCTGTAGCTGCCCTCCAAATTACTGGAGAATTTCAACTTTTACCATTTTCTTTTTTGTTGTTGTTGTTTGATTTTTGTTTTCTGTGTATTCTCATATTTCTGTATAGGTCTGGTATTTTCTTCACTAATTACACTCTCTGACACATCCTTTGCTCAGTGCTTCAGCTTTAACTGATCAGTATTACCAAGTACTTCCAACTGTTTCCTGGGCTCCTTTGTAACTAAAATGCATTGTTTACTTTCAGGGTTTTCCTTCTAGGGTGATATACTTTATTACTTAATTGATCTTGAGAAAAACAAACAAACAAAAATTGTTTTCCTTTTGTGTGTGTGTGTGCGTGTGTGAATTTAATAATATAAAACCCCTTTAAGTATAAAGAATGTTCAGCTTTTGGCTTTATGAGAAGTCTTTGATGTTCCTATGAGATCTACCAATGAGATTTTACTGCAGGTAAAATAGACAAAAGGTTTCCTTTGAGTTGTAAGTGCCCAAACCATCATGCATCTTGGCTGCTTATTAAACTAGATTATTAAACTAGATGAACCAGTGGAAACACAACCACCTGATTTCTTAGCCTACTAGTAAGGTGTTTCTAATAGGAAAAATGGTCCTATGTATTGGGCCAGTTATTCAAATGAAATGCATCCTGTGAATATAATTAGGCATATAATGAATCAGAAGATACCATGCCTGTTGGCATGGAAGTTGTCCTGATAATCTTACCTGCAGCTCAGATGTCTTTCAGATAATGGGAACAGGCACTATCTCTTTAGCACTATCACCTGTATCAATCTATATATGCCGGGAATAACCATTCTCAGATGCACACACTCTGTAATGATTAGGCTGAGAAGAGTTAAAATGAACAGGTATGTTAAAATTGATTGTGCCATTTGTGGGTTTTCATTGTTTAGTAAGAGAGTTGAAAAAAGGCGTCCTTTCCTTTTTCCTTTTTCCTTTTTCCTTTTTCCTTTTTCCTTTTTCCTTTTTCCTTTTTCCTTTTTCCTTTTTCCTTTCTTTTCGTGCTGCTAAGATACTTGAATGTCTATATCAAGTCTAAATTTGATCTAAATATCATCTAAATTATCCATTTCCCCTTTTGAATGGACTGTTCAATCTTCAGGAGAGATTTAGTAATAAAAGTGCCTCATATTAAACAGGGCTAAAAAGCTCTGCAGGTTAAAGCTGTATCTTTCAAAAACTAAATTTTACATTAAATTTGCAGCGGAGACTTATTTCATTTGGGGTCAGTCCTATATTTTGCTGGGTTTGCACAAGAATAAAATCATGCAAATAATACACTGAAGAGCCCTAAAGAAACTCCCTCGCTAACTCCTTTTCCTATCACCTTCCCCAGCTTTCCAATGCCTCTATAAACTTGCGCTTCTATTTTGCACAGAATTGAATGATTTCAGAACTCCCTTTCTCTGTATATTTGGGCAAAATTTCCCATCACAGTTGCAGCATCAATGATCAAGCTATAATTGGTTGTGATCTTATGCTCCTAGTAATTGTGTCTCCTCTAGCTTGAATGCAGATAAAACTTCTATTAGACTCTGAAGGACTCAGACTTCAACCCAGTCTTTCTAACTGAAAAATATGAAAAAGTAGAAGCAGCAGAATATGCTCAGCAGGAGCAATATTGCATTTGAACAGATACGCTTAATGCTTTCAGTTTACAGTAAGGCCTTAGTCTTTGTTGCCAGTGTATGGCACAGGCATTAGCTTTAGATGTGGTAGAAGGAATTTTTTCCCAGATGGCAGAATATGACTAGATATTTTCTGTGATCTTTTGTGCTACTCCAATTCTTTCTAAGGAGGATACATGCAGCAGAGAGAAATTCTTGTGCTGTTCTCAGCCCTTCCTCAACCCCTGTCCCAGTGCTTGAAATCTGTGGGGTAATGTGCCCTCTTAGAAGTGTGCTCCTTTAGAAACACCTCTACTACTTCACCTTAACTTTACCCTGCAATTCTTTATTGTCTAAGACCCTATACCACTCCAAAAAAGAACAAATCTTTGCTCTTCACTTCATAACATTTCTTTTACCTCTGTTGTAGGTTTGACATTTTGCAGAAGTAGTCTTTGTGGCTTTAAAGAATGTGAGAGTACAACCAGGTACTAAAATGTATATAGATTTTCCAGGGAAATGCAAACAAACGAACATTAAAATAATCTTGTAAAATGGAATGAGACCATATAGTCTGATCTTCAGCAAAGGAAAGAATAGAAATTTTCCCATAGTAATTTCTGCATCAAGCTCAGTGCTTGCCTGCTGTGAGCAAACATCTATATCAATATCATCTGTTTGCATACCAAAAGAATCTAGTATAATTAATTTACTGTTGCTTACCTAACATCACACATTTCCTGACTTAGATGTTTCACAGTAGGGCTGAGCTCCCGTCTCAATTTGCAGGAACATTCTGTAAGAAGATTCTCTAAGAAGAGCAGAACAGGGTTTACCAGACTCGTTAACTGTTTATTACAACTGCCAGTGTTATGATCAATACATAAATTTTGAGCTTCTCCAGTAACCATAAATGCTTTGTTTCTTTGACAAATATTGCAGAACACACACACACAAGCATTTGCAGGATTGATTCTATGGATAATATCTTTCATTCTAGTTGCCTTTCAACCCAGTATTGCATTCAGAAAGCTCTGGTGGACGTTATACGTATACATCATCCTCCTTATCCTTTTATTTTTGGACTGGCCAGCTAATGTAGCTCCTGCTATCCAACACATTTCATTTAAAACATATACCAAACTTTGTCTGTGGTTGTTTTTTTTTTGTTTGTTTCTTTTTTGTTTGTTTTTGTTTGTTTCTTTTGTTTTTTCCTACTTGCCTTCAGTGCTGAAAACTGCATAGAATAACTACAGTACAAGGCTGCCTGATTTCATTCTCTTCTCTATTTCTATTAATGCTTCTCTGCCCCCTGCTAGTAAAACAGACTAACTTAACATTTTCTACTAAGCAGGGCTACCAATTCTTGTTGTGAATGGTGTTGTGAAGCTTCCTGTTTAATTAAATGAAGTTATTTTTTGCTTTGGTGAGAACAGAATTTGGTTAGCTTAGTACCTGAATAACTTACTAATGTCAAATGTTGCTTTGTCAATTCTTGTATGCAAGACAGAATAAAATTACATATATGAAGACGTTTTAAAATACAGAAGAATAAAGTAGTAGAAAATTAAGAGACAGCTCATTAGTCCTTTTGGTGTTGTTACTGAAATGTCATGATTACATTACCACATTGAGACTGAAATTAAATGTAAGGAGTAAAATCTATTTTAATATTTGCCCTTGTATGTAATTCTTAGATAGGAAGCAGCTTGCATATAAAACCAGAAGAGAAAAACAAATATCTAATTCAAAGAAGCCTGAATGTGATAGTGTTGACAATACCACAATTCCAAAAAAGCCCTTGTCCTCTTATTTTTAAAGCTCAGTATGCTTTAAAAGAAAGCTTAGAAGAAAAAGAGAAAGGGTAGAGCAGAATTGCCATGAAACTGGTGGCTTCCCATATGTGTTGAGTTTCTGTGCTCATCTGTTCAGAGACTCTGTGCGAAGTGTAATAACATGTAATGTAAAACAAAATAAAATTGCATTTATAATAATCCTAATGGGATTTGGAAGGTATTTCTTAATTCATATACTCATTAAAAATAAATTCAAAGAGCATTCCATTGAACAACATATCTACAAGCAGTTATTTCCAACTTTTCCATTAACTGAAAGTATATCAGTGCTTTCTTGTTTCATGTTCAGAGTTGAGTTTCTTTGGCCCCACTGTTTCTGAAGTGTTCAGATCAAGCTAAATGGCTTCACATTGTTCAACATCTTTCCAATTTTCTCCTGCAGAAAAACAGATAGAATATATGCCTTGCCAAGTGCTAAAATGGTAGGATCAAGTGTTGAGTTTCAATCTCAAGTTTCAATCTGTTTCACATCTTGTCGTCTGATTTACAGTATCATTGTATCTGTTGAAATAGGTGGTTAAGCAGCCTTTATTATAAGGGTTTATGCTCACAATAATGCTAACAGTCCAAAATAGTATAATTCTCTGAAAAAGAAGCTTGAAGCAATCTCTGAAATCAGACACAACAGAGGCTCCTTGTTCTGGCACTCAATGAGGTAGCAAGGAAATATATGCACTAAATGGTGCTTTTAAGGTGCAAAGACAGCATGTCTTTGTGTTGTTTTTTTTTTTTTTTTTTTTTTTTTTTTATTATTTTGCATGGTATTAGGAGAGTACATTAAAGGAGAAAGTCTGGTTCCTCTTTTTCATATAAACAGTAAGACGTTAAAATATTTCATAAAAGATAGCTCTGTGAAATGTAATGCTTGGACTTATAGAAAGACCCATCCTTCCTTCCTTCCTTGCTTGCTTCCTTCCTTCTTTTCTGTCAATTCATTTTTTAATAAGGAAAGGTTGTTGCGGGGGTCCTTATGTCAAAGGCTCACTTCATCCTGGGTAATAAAAATAATAAAAATAAAATTCTTGTTTAAGTACAAGTTTATTACTCTATGACAATTTTTACTATAGCAACAGAGCAAGTATTGGTTTTACCTTCATGAAGACAAAGCTCTTTTGAGTTACAGTAATGATGATTTTGTTGTCTTCTTTTGTTGAATAGGAATAATCTGAAGGAAAGAACAGGGAAATTAATCAGAAGGAAAAAATGGGATGCTGTTAAAAGATCTTTTTCCTTGTTTTACAAAATAAATCAAAACTATGGAATAGAAAATCTAGAACACAGTAAAGCATGAAAAGGTGGCATCTAATTCAGGGAGAAGGTGAGACAAGATAGAAGTGAATTTTAATAATAATAATAATATATGTTTAAAAAAAAGCAGTTGCTATAGAAAGGACATTTAGCTGATCTCAAGAAACTATTTAAAGTTTTAAAATAAGTTCAATAGGAAGAAAAGTATCAAAGTTCTTGGAGTACTGTGTAGATATTAATGAGTAATGACAGTTATTGCAAAGACTGTGAGCCATCTTCTTTTATGTAAGTTACCAGAACTTTTAGTAATGGCTTCAAGTTTTAGTAATGGTTTTAACAGAGAGGTGAAAGTACTGGGTCTTTTATCTTCAAGGAGAAAGACAAGCAGATTAGCTAGCTGGTTACTCTGTGTGAAGTGGTAAGATCTTTCCTCTAGGCATCTTGAACTACAGTTTTTCATACTTTATTAAAATGTAAGTATTTGCATTTTTCCTTTAAAGATGTTGAAAATTGAGAATCTCACTGGAAGAGCCACCAACACAGACACACAGGTCCATATATTTCTGAGTTCAAAAACATAGCAATTCTGTGTTCAGGCAGTTTAAAAATGCCATTAATATGTTTATATGTACAATGTATTCAAATACAGATGGAAATTCATGGCTTTACATGACTGCTCCCCATACGGTCTTGAAGGAATTTGCTCTCTATCAGACTAACAATTGCTAACTATTGCTAACAAATTCAGGTCACTCCATGAGGAAGACAATACACTTCAACAAATTTGTACTGGTGCATATTCAGTATGCAGGCTAAAACTTTGTGGCTTCCTCATGTCACTGTTGTTGTCAAAGTTTGTGCTTTGTAATTATTCATCTTTTACTGTACAATTAAAATTAAAAGCAGTAGAGTATCACTTTTTTTTTTTAACTCTATAGTATTATTTTATTCATGGTAAATAACATTTGATCTTGATCTCCATATTTCTACAATTAAGACATATTACAGTGAGTAAACAATGCTCCAGGCATATCTGTCTTCAGAAACTTCACAGTTCTAAAATATTCCTGGAAAGGGAAACTGTATAGTTTTATTGCCAATTCAAATGGGTGAAAATAGATCCCATCAATCTTTTATTTTCTTTAATAATTCAGAAAATTTCATGAATCAGCAGGTAATTGGTTCTTACAGACAACCCTCTAAGCATTTTTTCTAGTATTCAAGAGTTCTATGGATTTATGCCTCTGCATATAACAGTTAGTGCCTTTAAACAGGGACATTAAAAATTTTCCACTTACATACAAATGACCTTTTAAACAGCACCTATGATTGATTTGCAGTAGGTAAAATAACATCCCCTTACTCCCTGGTATTTAATTTACCTGACAGAACTGTCTCTCCCAGGTTTTCTCAGGGGATTTTGAGCAAGCTATTCTCGGGATTATTGTGTATCAAATTACCATCATTTCTAATGAAGTAGTAAATTAGAGGTGCTGAGTAGATAACTGTTAATTTGGATATTCCTAGCTGACTTGAACGCTTGTCAGTCATTCTCATACATGTATTTGGGTCTGAAGGGGGGGAGAGGTTGAGTAGACTGAAATATATATAGTAGTGGTTTAGAAACCCATAATGGTTTCATGTGTTTCTAAAAACTAAAAATATGTGCATGGGATTATATATCTTCCTGGATGTCCAGGGCAAATTAAGCTCCTAATTCTCTTTTGAAAATAGTATCTAGTTGTTAAATCATTTGATAGTTTTTCCCCAATGTTTCTTTATTTTCTTCTGCTCAGAGTTTGCACTGGAAATCTGCAGGCTGACTCCAGGGCAGGTGGGCTATGAAGAGCGCTCTTCATGAAGGGCTGCTGCTCTCTGGTTCCTTCCCTTGCAGTTTTGAAGCATTCGTATCTTCACATGAGTGATGGCTCCCTGCATCTTAATCCTCTTGTTGGTTAGACTGATCAAAGTGGAATTATTCATCCATCCACTGGACTCCACGCCCTAGTGACAGCCACGTGCCCATCCTGCAGGGACAAGAGCATGAGCTCCAGCACTGGTGAAGCCTGGTTTCCTGTGGATGATCCTTGAGACCATTCTCCTGGGTAGGTTTGCTGATATGTCTTAAGCATGGCATCTCGTTGCCATCACTATTAACTCAATCACTCTTCTCTGTCTACTTTGATGAAATTTCAATGAATTTACTAGCTTAGGATAGATCTGTCAAATGGAACAGGTTATAAATTTGGTGTAACATGTTTGGAAGTTATAAAGACAGCATGCATATGCACCTACATTATGATGATTAAAAGAAATAATTTATTTACAAAAGCAAGCTTTAATAAAAAGGAGGGGGAAGGGGGCTATTCATTTTGGTCACAAAGTTGAACATAATAAGGTTGAGTTAGAATAACTATAATTAATAAACCAAAGCAACTTAATTGAACGAAATCAAATTGTTAGGTTTTCTAGATGTCTACTTCTAAACCAAATAAAAATCAGATTCCCTGGCTTCATTGCTGTTTTAACCTGAATGAAGAATGTTGCATTTTTTCAGTATAGCTTTAGTCTGCCTTGTTTTTCTCATTCTCTATTGAGCAAAAATGATAGTAGAAAATATAAAAAAAAATAAATAAATAAATTGGGAGGAAAAAAAATAAACAACCACCCTTGCATTAAAAAGACCAAAAGGCATAAAATACCCTGGAGAAAATGAAATAAATGTAATTAAAATGACCTTTTCCATGTTAAAAACTATTTTCCAGTGAAGCACAATCTATTGAAGTAGTTCTATTACAGAAGATTCTTCATCATAAATCCTGTATTACAGGATCAGTGATTTAATCAAAAAGACTGTCTTAATGAAAATGCTAATTCTTCATTTGGGTTAAAAAAAAAAGGCACGGAAGCCTTGAATAAAACCCCCAAGCTGGCACTGTGACACCTGAGTCCTGCATCAGACCTCACTCCTGTAGACAAGATCTCTATGCCACAAAAATATATGTTCTGTTCCTCTTCTGTGCATTGATTTGTTAGCAGTGATGTAGCCAGTCTAAACTCAAGACGGAGGATCACTTCGTGAGAAGTAATCGTTGCACAAAGCCTGGGGTTGGAAAGAGTTATCTGTATTTCATATCTAATATTCTTCACAGGCTTGGTTCTAGAATTTATGTATTCACAATGGTGTCAAATACTATTGCTAATAAAACCTGAGGCATGCTGTTAGAAAGGTACATATCACAGGGGGCATGACAGTGTAACTGAGGATACATTTTCCATTCTTTGTGTTGCAGAACGGGAGTTCTCTTCCAGGAGAACAACTTGCAGTCACAAAATATACCACTAGAAAATGAACTAGAGGCACAAATCAAAGCACCTGCACCAGTAGCTACACGCACAGTATATTCGATTGGAGAGTTTTCCTCTCCGAAATTTGACCCCAGCTGTAGTTCAATCAATCAGCATCAGTCTCAACAACTGTGTTTAGGGCACGTCTGCTTTTCTTGATGAGACACTAGAAGCAGATCTATTCGTTTGCAAATGAGCTATTAGATTATACCTTTCTGTATATTTGCTTACTTTATAAGACCTTAAAAGTACATGTAAATGCATTCACCATTGGGTAGACCTTTGCAACATTAATTAATCTGCTTGCATCTCATGAGGAAGGGATGACCTGTTTGCTGGATCATAGAGAAGTCACATCTGTGAGAACTGATTGTTTTGAATGAAGATTCACTTATGGGACAAGCACTTCCAGTTTTACCAATCACTAAAGCTACAAGGACCATATTAATGATTAATTCATAATCACTTTTGATTTGTAATGTAGAATCAGGCCACTTACAATCTTATCAATTTCTTATCACTGCCTCCAGACCTGAACTGAGAAATCTAAATGGTTGCAATCTGATTCTGAAAAATTCAATATAAAATGAGATTCTGACATAAACTGTCCATGATATGATGAAAGGATGTGTATGATTTTTCTTCAGCAGAATTAAGCTGTTTTTGAGCTTAGGAGGCTGTCTTCAGGACTCTGATAGGGAATTTGTTTTTATAGGACTAGGGTGTTTTACAGAGATTGGTATATTGCATCTAATATCCAATTCTGCAAACACGGAAACATATGACTTTGACATCAGTAGATGTACTCACACAAGTAAAATTGCTCTCTGATTGTCCTGTTAGTAGGTTCCTAATTAATGACTGTGGTTCTGGTGTTTAGTAAATTAAGACAGAACAGAAGATTGCTGTTGATACAATTATGTCAGGGAGTTTTGCAATTACTGTTCAAAATTTCATCTTAGTACTTCATTCAACTCCTCCTTCCCATGCTAATGATTAAGGTCCCTAGTCACAAAACATCCATTAAATCGCGTGTGTTGTTTGAAGCATTGATATACAGTCCCATCAGTTACTGTATAAGCTCTTATTTCACCTTCATTTACTAATATAGTCTTCAATATTAAATACTTATGCAAGAAAGTAGAAAAAATGTCCCCATCAACATTTCACATGTTGTGTAAACAAGACTGATGAAAACTGACTCACCTGTGCCCACTTAGAAGATTAGTGTTGTACAACCTTTCTTAATTACTTTTTAATCTTATCTTTGAATTCCTTCCTATCCTGACTGTAGGCAATGCCTCCCATCCTGTCATACAAACTCTTCCCTTTCTGCTGAGCAACCAGCACTTACTTCATCGGCACTGAACTTATCAGCTGAAATGAGGTGACACATCTCTATGTTGCTATGTTGCTATATAAGGCAAAGAGCCTTTCATGACACACAGCTGCTATGCAGCCCCTGTAAAGTTTATGCTTCTCACAGCCCCACATTCTTTATTCCATTGCCAGCAGGGACTAGTTGTGTTGCCTTCACTAATCACAACTTGGTGGTAAGACCTGAAGATATTCACCAAACTCTTACTTTATAGCTTTGGGACTATCTCACTAATATGTAACTGGTCCCCATGCTTGTTTCACATGCACCTTCTCTTGCTTGCTTCTACCACACCTTCACACTGCCACAAACATGAAATTCCCTTTATCTCAGTGTAACAAATTATCTTAGATCCAGGACTGATATTTCTTTTGCCAAAACCAGTGAGAAAATGCAGAGGAAAAATATTCTGTGTTTGGTGGCCAGACATTCACCACTATCTGTGACTGATAAAATGAGATGAAAATTGAACTTTCATTCCCAGGCTCTTTAGATGAGCATGCTAACACAAGACTGTTCTGTGCTAGGCTTTCTCTTCTTTTTATATTCACAGAGAAGCTTAGAAGGGACTTGGTTTTATTCAAAGATGAAAGAAGACATTTTTTTCTTCCTTTACAAAAAGAAAAAGTTTTTCATTTGGAGTCTGAACATATACGTGATGTGAAGAAGGATCTCAGTGTGATAAGAGCAGCATCTTTCCATCGTGTGGCTGAGCCACAAAGAGCAGTACTAATGGGATGGGGAAGTCCTACTCTTCCTGATTCTGGCCCGTTCAATTCTAATTGTGCACTGCCAAACATCACGACATTGCCAGATTATAACAATGTCAAGGTAAAAATTCACAGTAGAAAGTGCAAAAATGTCCAAACCCATTAACAGACCTTTCAAAGCATAAAGGATTTCTGCAAGTGAGAAGTAGCTAATGTGATGGAAATAATTATAAGCCTGTAGTATCATGCTTGCATTTAACTGAAGTATATCAGAATTGCAAAGGACACTATTTGAAATATACTTAGCAATGTAGAGCATAGATACTATTAATAGCATTAAAGGAATACAAATGTATTCAACCAAATGTCACAAATCTTACTAAGTGTGTATAGAATATGCTGGTTTCGCACAAGGATTGAAATTAATAGGCGTGACCTTTTTCTGACTTGCCTTTCATCCTCATAAATTCAACATGTTTGCAAAACAGGCTCAGCGGGATTTGTTTGTGATTTTTTTTTTACATCAAACACAACAAAAGTTACATTTTTTTTTAAGTCCTAGTAGTCTTTTAAATAACAAATATTGTAACAAGCTGTATCCTCCCTGAGTCATAGTAGCATTAGAAGGTTAGCATCTAGATTAATTTACAAGCAAGCATCCATCCTTGGATTAGCTTTTCCGTTAGACTGTCTGGAGGGTATTCATAGACAATAGACAAAAGTGAGAAAGCCTAACCTGAAACATAGATGGTATTAATTACACTGCATTCAGAATGCAGTGAGGGCACTTTTAAGTGGATGATTTTCAGCTTTCAGTATCCCCTGGTCAAACATATGCACAGGTATGATGATGATAAATCCTGTATCCCACTAGGCACTCATTTAATTCAAGATTTTCTATTCAATAGAGGCCAATGATAATATTTCAGA
This sequence comes from Aythya ferina, assembly GCF_964211825.1. NCBI lineage: Eukaryota > Metazoa > Chordata > Aves > Anseriformes > Anatidae > Aythya > Aythya ferina. Next base: position 6,649,247 of record NC_140315.1, on the reverse strand, counting down.
GAGAGAAGCAAGAGCTCTGCTGCAAAAAAAATTATTTGTTCCTTTAGAGAATATTTTCCTACCTCCTGGCAACCTGCAATAAACTAATGTTCTTAATCTCACTGATTTGCATCATTTGTGTTATTTTTTGTATTTTAAGTTCACGTTATCTATTTGTACAATTAATCCTTTCAGGAACAGTGGTAATCTCTGTACTTGCATGTTGTGAGTATTGCAGTTTGAGCAATATACATTGTAGAACATATATTTCATTTTGCATGTTTTTAAGGTAAGTCTTTCCCTAGTGGTAACCATTGTGTGTCCTATAGTAAGTAAAGGGGTAAACAGACTGAGCTTCCATGAATTTCTGAATATTTCATATGGGTATTCAAGTGCTCCAGGAGTTTCCTAAGCATTTGGTGTCATTAGCAATGTTTCTTCTTCCAACCATGTCAGCAAAAATACCTCTGAAATATCACGGGTTCTGTTTTTCTAGGCATTGATTTTCTGGCAAGAGACTATGGGGGTCCAGAATAAAATGCAGCTTCTTCATACAAATGACATTAAAATACAAAACATCAGACTTCACAGCTTGAGATGTGGTAGACTGAGCAAAGCCATCAGGAAAATACTTCCGAGAGGATACTTAGAGCTTGGAGTTGTGCGGTGCTCTGCTCTACTGTCCTCTCTGGGTAGCAGCCAGAATGAAATTGGGCATAGAAGAAGACCTGAATGAGGGTGGCATCACTGGTCCTTGAGAGAATAGTAGAGGGAGACTCCAGTTTTAAAAGCCACCAGAAGATCCTTCTTTCAGGCTTAACCTAATTTTCTGATTAAAAGTTGTGAATTGAAGTTTGGGTCTCACAGGTCTCTGCTTTTGGTAATTGCATAAACGACTCTCTAAGGACCCTGTTGTATCACAGTATTAACGGATTTCAGAGGTGTTCCTGAGAGACCCATGAGATACTTCAGGGGAACAAAATTCCTTAAAAACACTTTATTTTTATACAAAACCAAAGCTCCTACATTTAAGAATGCCCAAGTCATGAAGTTTTATAAAAGGATAGGTTTCATGTTTAAAGCATAGCTTTGGCAGATTGTAGCTGAAACATAAAGCATATAGCATGGGGGGGACAGGACATGACATGACAAATACATTGCATTAGTAGGCAGACATAAATTAATTTTGGAGCTCTATGTACAGAAATAGATGCAAAATGCCTCCACTTACGACAGCAGTTAAGGGATCAAAACTTTGTAAAGGCATCAGTGGCCAGAGGACTGTTGTCCTGAATTGTTACCCATAATAAGTCTATGAACGATTAAAAGAAAAGTTGACTTACATTTATTGTCTGTTCAAGCATGAGCTTTTAAATTGGTAAACATTTCCCAGATGGACTTTTATTAATTGTCTGATTTTCAAGTCAGAGTGCTGTACCATTTCTTGTGTTAATTGTTTTGAGCAACAGCCTTTAGTTGCCTAACTACCATATTCTGAATATTTCTAGCAACTGCTTTTTCCCATGAGACCTCTGTAAGGAGGCAGAGAGGCCATGAAAATAAGTTAATAAGAGGTCAGATAAACCTTTCAGCACTTTATGAAAGCCTGACAAATCTTTTGGCCCATGGAAAGCTTGCTATTGAGATAGTGATGTTAAACTGCAGGCAAAGACAACAAAAATAGAAGGCTTTATTTATTTATTTGTTTGTTTGTTTATTTATTTATTTATTACAATGGATCCAATGGGTGTCATACTCCTATGTGCTAAGATTTTTATTTCTACATAGATTAATTTTTTAAACCTGTAACATCACTAAGGAACTGCATATTATGTTAGAATAACTTTATAAGGGAGACAAAAATAATTTTGCTCAAGTTAGGAAATGCCAGCATAAAAATGCCACTACAATCTCTACTTGGTCTTTCTCCCTTTTGCAGAAAAAATGCCACATTTAATTACATGCCTGTGTGCTGCTTTTTTTTTTTTTTTTACCAGGTATTTGCCTTTTTCAATATCTGGACTGAAATTATGTTTGAGCCTATAATAGGCTGTGCAGACAAGATAGCAGTTTTCCCTTGGAGATGTTGTTACACTTTTACTCAAAGTTTACAAGTGCAATGAGGTACCATCTCTCTCCAAGGAGGAGATGGTAGAAGGAAAAAGAGTTTCAGATTAGCCTGTTTCAGTTGCATTGCTCTGTCTGGGTGTCTCTGTGTTCCTGCTGCAGCTCATCACTGATGGTGTTCTTCAGTTTCCAGATTCCCCACTTGGAAAGCAAAAGTAATTGTTGTAGTAAGAGCAATCCCATGCTTCATGGGCATGAGGCAGGATTATTTGTACAAACAAATTTACCCCACTGGATTTTGCTGTTTGGATACTGTTCTGCCAACAGAGCAGTTGTATAACATAAAACTGTGTATATGTGTATAACAAAACTGTATGTATAGAGTATAACATACTCGGAATGTTGATACACTACTGTTGGAAAAAAAAAAAAAAATAAGGTTTTAAGAAAAAACAACAACAACAACAACAACAATAAAACATGATAACCTCGATCATTTTCAGCTCCTTTTTTCCCATGCTAGCTTTGTTTGCCAAAGCTATATTTTCACTTGCAAAAGAGCTGAAGTGTGTTAAGAATTCACTATCCCCCAGTGTGTTACAGACCTACCTGCTGAAGAGCAGCCACAGAGTGGGTGAGCATCCCTAAATTGTTGCAACATAAAAGAATATGAATTTGCTCAAACTCCCTGCTGCAAATGTCTGGCTTAACCTCTGGAAGCCTTTTTCACTTTAAAGTTTTAACCTGCATGGAAGAATTACCATAATTCGTGCAAAGCTGTTCTCTGAGCTGTTCTCTGGCCCAGCCCAGCAGGTAATGCATGCTGTGTGGGTGGTTGTGTGCCCAAATGGCTGCTCCAGGATCTCTAAGTGAGCCCAGGTCTCCACAAATTTGAACCTGGGACAAATCAAGGATCAATAGGAGATTTTTCTTCAGTCTATCCTAAAGGAAGATTGTATCCTCTAATTCCAAACTTGTCTTGTGAAATTTCAGATCCATGGATTAAATGTATATTTTTCTTATTCAGCTGTTTTTTTGCAGCCAGACCTCCTGCACTAGCTACAAGTAATTCACAGCACTCTAAGAGAAAGAGAGAAAAGACAGAGAGAAAGAAAGAAAAGAGAGAGGGAGAAAGAAAAGAGAGAGAGAGAGAGTTAGGCAGTTTCTTTAAATTGTTCTTGGGAATGTGCTGCCACAATGAACAACAATTTTTTTATCATGGAAAACATCAAATTCCAATAGCTCAGAATGTTCTGATTTCTACTTGATTTGTTTTCCTTTGAAGAGAGGAGAGGTTTTAGAATAAACACTTCTATCAGTGAGAGGAAACTCTGATCATAAACCTATTCAGCAGAAATGAAGAACAAAGACTGCAAGAACAATTTATTCTAATGAGCTCATGTGTAAGGATTTAGTGGGTTTCTGGTTCCTTTCCTGTTAACAGTAGCAGTCACACAGTACAGCAATAACTGTCGTGAACCAATCTAGTTAGAGTGCTGTATAGGTGTGAGATAGAACAAAAAAATGCAAGGAATTTAAATAAGTGCAAATATCCATGCATGTGCTGATCAATACGTGACATTTGATGAGTATCTGCTACTTCAATAAAGAGTAAATCAAGTACTGGGTATTAGATAATGGGGCTAGACTGCTTCTCGGTTATTTCATCTAAAATGGATACAGCTGCTGCAAGATAGTTCTTACTGTGGAAACTGCGGTGCAATGCATTTATTTTTATATGATGCATCTCACAGAAGCTGCACAAGCACAGGAAATAAAGTTTCTACAATACCATATCTCCTCCTTTCTTCTCCTTTGCTCTTCTTGGCTGCAAGCAGTGCCAGCTACTTTTTCCATATTTAAGTGTTACTTCTGAATTGTGTCTGCCGAACTAGGTAAATTTGAACAAGTTTTCCAGTATGCTATCAGAACAATTTTCCAGCATTGCCTAGAGGATATATTAAGAACAAAAATTCAAACACAATTCCAATTTACTTTTAAAGCAGACGAACTTTTCACACGTGTGAGTTTTATTGATTAGTAGTTGTAAAACAATGGAGTTTTCTGGGAATCAGTTCTACTTTCTTATCTATATAGCTTAAGCAAATATAATGCTTTTGTTTGTTTGTTTCCTAGAGAGAGAAATATCTGATTAACTTTATTGTGTTTTAAAGGTTTTATTTATTCTCTTACGCTAGATGTAATATTGTACAACATACTGTTTAATAATTCTTTTAGATAATTCATACTAGTGATGAAATAGTTTGTCAGTAATTCTAAGTGTTTTGCTCTATGAATTCATATCAGTCTAATGCAGTAAAATGGGATTGAAGAGGAGCAATGTTACAGTATGTACTGGAGTTCTTCAAAAAGGAAATTCACTGCATTGTTGCTAGAAATGCCATGCGGTGGTATGGTACTTTATGCACTGGTTTGGTATTATATTTAAAGTAGAACTTTCTTTTCCAGCATTGCAATAAATTATTTCCAACCACCCTGATAAGAGTAGGAAATAGATTAGCCTGTCTTCTAGGTCTAAATCTCATTTTCCCGTACTACACAGTTTATTAATTGGGATCACAGGCAATTGTTGAAAATGATGGTACAGAACTGACATTTTTGATAATTTACAACAATTCTGATCACCTGAATCAATCTGAATTTTAGAAGCAGAATGGGAAATAATGTCTAAGTAGGTTAGATCAGAAAGCAATTACAAGATTTGCTTTGTTGCATTTATTGAGGAAGCCAAGTGAGAGCAGCAGTAGCACTTCAGCTCAGTTAGGTGGTAAAAAAAAATTAGAGGTGAATATATTTACCAGCAGCTGTGCATGATGATGGAGCTGAGTGATAAAAGCCAGGTTTGAATGATAGGTATTTTTTAGCAAACAAGCTTCCTGGTTGTTCCTGAGGTATGTCTTTTTCCTCTGTAGTTCACTTCATCCTGGTCCACATTGAGCAGTGAAATGAAAAGTGCTGGATTTTATCCCAGTGTCCAGCTGAGTGTCGCCCTTACTTTTCTCTTTAGCTTAGTGGTAAATTTCTCTTCTTTGGAGGGGATTTTCAATTCTTGAGGTGTTTTCTCTCACACTCCAGATGCTTATTAAACATTTCTAATGAAATGTCATGGTGGCCAATTGTTTCACTACTTCTCCTTTTAGGCCTGATCCAGTACAAACTCTGCCTACTCATGTAGCTTGAAACCAGTGACTATCCCCACCAAATTTAATGGAACCAGTCTAACTCTTGAGGCTCACCAGATCCACCTCCAGTTAAGAATTTTTCCAAAAGATTTTTTTTAATTATTATTTTATTTTCCCTGGGGGCTTCTGTTTACCTGGAGGACTGTAAGAAAGAATTTCCATAGCTTTGGTGAGCACAAGCTGGCAGGAGGATTTATAGGGAACTTGCCAGGGATGTCAGCAGTATGGTGCAGGTCAGCTGGAGGAGACTTCAAACTTCCACTTTGCAAAGCGACTTCAGACAGTAGCAGAACAGGGCTTCCAATTTGTAGTTGATGTGTTGCAACCTGTTTTATAGACAGTGGTGTTAATCACAGGCTGAACTCTGCAAACAGGCAACCACTGCCCTCTGTCTCCTTAGGACAAAAAAAAAGGGGGTGGGGAGATTAATTAATTACCAACAACACATCGTCACATTCTACAAAATCACAGTTCCAGAATATTGTGCTCAGTGGGACCTGCCATTTCAAAATTAAAAGCTAAACCATTTACTAAAAAGCTGTCATCATGCTTGTTTAGTTGCCTAATTGCTTCATCTTTAATATGTACTCATACTGTTACAAGCCACTTTTGCCAAACTAAATTAGAAAACATATATTACAAAGAGCAGGTGACTTACAAAGAGCATCATTCTAATTATTCTCTCTCATTTTTCCAGTAACAAACACTGTAATTGTTATGGGCTTAGGTTTCCTGCAGAGCAGCCTAGAGGCAAACCTTGTGCACTAATACTTGAGCATAACCTTCTCTCTGCCCAGTCTCATTATTATGCAAAAAGGTGCTGAGAATAACAAAACTTGTATTTGTTTCCTTGAAACATCATCTATCAGGTTGTGTCCTTGGAGACCCAGGAAAAAATGCAAACACGCTAAAAATAAAAGGAACAGTTGTGTCACATTCAGCCTTTATCATCTTAATATTGAAAGCTTTGAGAGTTCAAACTATTTAAGAACCTATACATGTTGAGGGAGTAGAGTTTATTGGCTGACTGTCATAGAGATAACTGAATTTAATTTTATTTTCATTCTTGGAACTAATTGCAGGCATATCTAGACCTTTGGATAAGTGCCCTTCTTGTTATGAAATAAATACAAATAAATAAATGATAATGTACATGTATAACTGACCTAAAGACAGCACTTTAATTCCACCTCAGGCCACAGAACTACATGATGGTCTAGCTAAAATGCTAACTAATTGTTAGCTGAGATTTTTCTTGTCTGTTATAGGAATCTTAGACTATTCTTGAATTTGCAGGAAAAAAGTTTTTGACCAGTGACAATATAGTATAATGTAATTTATTAAATGCACGTGAACTTTCTGTCACTTAATTTTATCATCTTATTTCATGAAGTCCTTCACTTAGTCACATTCAGTCTTCTTTAGACTTTATGAATAACATACAATTAAGAAGCACTGATCACAACCATTTCCCGTACTGTTCAAAGAGTAACTGAATTAAGTTTTTTCATATTTCTGATGCACAATAAATTTCAGATGTTTGTTTAACAATGAACCAAAAATCAGCATAACAGATTTACTTATTTGTTATAGATTTATATAGATTACTGGTTTTGAGGGTTTTGCTTGACACAACAAAAAATATACAAAAAATAATGTAGGGCGTAAGCATTTGTGCTGGACAACTCTCTGTGTTTGAGTTTGAGTTCAAGGGAAACCGTTGAAGCAGTTACCACCAAAGTTGTCCTCTGCTAGAAAACAAGAGTGAATGGAGATAAGGACGGGGAAATATAAATTGCCTGAGTGGAGAATCTCTTCTTTTTGCCTGGCTAAATGCATTTCATAGAGCACCGGCCATATTTTTAATCAGCACCAGCACAGCTAGCATTGTCATCTTCCTGCCCATGCATGACAAATCTGTGTATCTTATCATAAACTCTTTTTTTCCTAAAACAACGCTCTCCTTCCAGTTTGCTACATCTCTCGTCTCCTCACAATAGTAGTTGCATGTGCCTTTGTCATCCGTGTAGCATGATATGCAGAGACCTCTCTAAATAAAATTGAAATCATCACAGTTCTTGCTTAAAACACTGTTCATCTGGAGTATTTTAGTCTACGTCTAGTGTATTTTAAAACATTCTTATAGATCTCTTCATATTCTCTCAAGCTTTCATTGAGTTCTGTGATCTTTAAATTATGACTTTTTAACTCCTGTATGATGTAATTTTAAGATCTTCGATTTATAAAAGCTTTGATTTATTTTTTTAAAGGGAAAAAGAGACATAATCGGGTGCTTTATAAAAGATGACAGCTTCATCTCAGGTTGAGTAGGCTGACCAAACTTTAAGCTTCCATGCCAAGTAAACAATGTGTCTTTCTCTCCACATTCATGGATGCTTTTCTGTATTGTTATTTTTGCAACATTTTGATAGTTTTGTGCACAGAAAGCAAATAGTGAGGAAATAAGTTCTTTTTAAATGTTGATTAAAAAAAAAAAAAAAAAAAAAAAAAGTATAATTATTTTGGAAGAAAATTATTCTGATGGAAAACTGATTCTAAAATCGTTTTCCTGTAATTAGTTTTAAAGTAATAGATTCTTTAATTCGTATTATTCTCTGCTTTGCCTCTCAGACGTTCCTTTTGAAGATATTTGGAGGACTTTGAGAGGTTATAGGACAGCTGGTTCTCTTCCTTTTTCTTCCCCTTTGTTTTCTTTCTGTTGTTTTGTAGCTGAAAGTAAAAGGGAAGCTCAGACAAGCTTGGAAAAATAAAACTCTTTAAGGTGGTGTGATTTCTTTTTCTAAAAAATACAGAAAACAGACAAAGATGACATATTTTGAAGACATTGTGACTATTGTTTGAAACTCTGTATATATATATATTTACATATATTTTTATATTTATATACTTTTAATCACTAGGTATATTCAGTGTTTTCTTGAGATTTTTTTTTTCTGCAGCAACAGTTCAGCTAATTATGATAGATCAACATGTCACATTATGTGCAGATTGTAATTCAGAGAGGTGCTAAAATTCTGAAGATTATGTCAGATGAGGAATCCAAATACATCTGTGCGTGAATTTATCTTGCCAATAATTCAATGAGTAAAAAGGGAGGAGTTACCTATTTCCATATCTGTCATGTATTCAGTGAAGTTAAGGAAAAGTTTTTGAGGGGTTAGACTGCAAGGAAAAAGGACATAACTCTACCACTTTTGTCTTGGTAAATAATGCAGCTCTCATATTAAATTATGTGTAATCAGATAAAACAGGTAGGCTCACTTAGGGAGCTTCTTGGTGATACCTAATTATTACTGGCATGTACCTCTGTGTGTGCACACAGACAGCAAGGGTTTATCATGACCCTTTTACTCAAAAGTGATGGCAGTCATGCAGATCAATACAAATGTGTTTCAGCTATTCCATTATCCCAGCATCACAAAGGCCAGGCATTCTATACAGTACAGAAATATTTGAGATGTGGTTTGGAGGTTAATTATAATTAAATGCTTTGTGAAACAAGTAGTTAATTATAATTGTGATCTTTCCTGTAAAGCTTAGCACCTTTGTTAGTGTTTCTAACTCTACAAGTTATATAAGTAAATTAATAAATAACACTGAAGAATCTGAATAAATAAAAGAACTAATTTATGCTGAAGAGCGTGTAGCTGTTCAAATCCAGCTGCTCAGGCCCACACATATGCAAAGGTGTTGGTATCTACTGGGTCTTGTGTTATCTTCCTTTAATGGGTACAAAATTTACAACAGTTTTAATTATAGCAAAAATCTAGGTATGCTTTGGTCTCACTACAATATATGATGCCTCTTGCCCAGCCATTACTGAGGGGTTTCTAGAGAAAGCCAGGGATAACAGCTTTGGGAGGGACTAGAGACTGAGGCAGAACTAGAGACGTTGAGGCATCTGGTGGCTGATTCTACAAAATACACCAGGAAGAACTGGGGTTTCTGCACTGGGAAATTGTAGGGATATGTGGGTTAAATCCCTAGGTATCAGGCCAAGTCCATTCTGATACTGAATGAACCAACTTGTTTTCTGCGGTTTGGCTGCAGAGACATTTGGACTATGAATGTGAGCCTTATGATGACGGATTCACAGTCAAAGTAAAGATGAAGTGATCAAAGGTGCTTGATAAATTGATGCATTCATTTATCATACAGTTCTCTAGTTTATCACACGGGTAAACAGCAAACTGTGAGTGATGGCAAAGATTTTATTAACAATTATCTCTGGTAAATAAACTTTTTAGGAAGACACATTATTTGAAAACACCTCCATCAAATGGGAATAAGCAAAGCTTCCATTTCTGGTGCACAAAGTCTCCTTCCCTGAGCAATCTCTGTTCCATGATGTACACCAAGATCTCAGAGGTAGATCTGATTTCCTTTTGCCACTGAACATGAAGGATAAGACAAGGCAAAGGTTTATTCAGCTACAGTAGCATTCAATGCAAACACAGCTTGAAGTGTAATGGCAGAGTAGTAGGTGGGTAGATGTGCACTAATATTGACCTTCTTTCTTTACCACAGGATTATTTTGGGACTGTGTGGACCAAATATGCACTTCATGCAGGTAAAAGAATCACTTGAGACTACTTCAGACCTTCAGACTATATTTTGATAGTCCCAGGGAGAGGCTTTGTTATTGAACCTTATGATGTTGAGTGGTACCCCACCTTATCTATATACTAGACTTGGCTTATGATGGGAACTGTGATTCATGATGGGAATTGCCAGCACAACCTGGGGAAAAAGAAAAAAAAAAAAAAAAAAAGTGATTTTAAAGTTGTTTTGTATTGTTGAAGCAGTATAAAATGGCTTATTATATGAAGGCTGAGATCTAGTCCCTCGTATCATGATAATTCAAGATCTATAATTCTTAATGCTGTTTATGTTAAGGAGAGTTTTTAGTCCTTCCTTCCAAAGTTCATTATTTTTGTTGTTTTGGTTTTAATGGCAAGATAGGATTAACTATGCATGTCAATTTTTTAACATCAGTAGAGCAGATCTAATTTTACCTAAGCAGTTGAGGGTCTGACAGATCTGGTGACCTTTTATTACAACGTCATTTACAAGTATGATTAAATTATTCACCATGGCTGAACTGATACCCAGATTAGATATATTTTTCTCATGAGGCATTACAAAATATACTACTTTACCCTTCGCTGCTCACTCTCTGCCCAGCGTTTTTGAAAGAAGATTTCACATTTCATTGTTCACTTCAGCTAAGGTGACCCTGGTCTGGGTAATTTATTCCAAGTCAGTTTAGAAAACTAATTTCTCTGGGAAATGCATATGTTTGTGCTCCATGCTGGGGATTTAGGGTGCGATCCTACAATCCCTTTGCTCTTGACTTCCTGCTGAGTTTGTTTATCTGTATGAAGAAAATGTGTGATGTTGCTAATATAAGAATCCAGACAGTGCAAGCAGGCAAAGGAGATGGGCTGCAGCTTTGTCAGAAGCAGACAGAATAGCATTTAGGAGTTGTTATCAGTTGTGGACTCATACAACTGTGTTTGAAATATAGCTACAATGTCACTCTGATTGTTAAACTGTTTTAGCTTTTCCACAGTCTTGGATAGAAAGGAGTCAAAACTTTGGGGAAAACTCTTAGCACCCTTCAGCTGTGTTACATTAGAGTAATAGTGCCAAGTTCTTCTGAGTTTGCTGACTTCCCCAAGCTGATGAATGTGCGCTTGTCATAGGATGTGGCAGGGGCTCCAGATGACACACTTTTTCCATTTGGTGCAGCTCAGATGTCAACCGTACCTCTGCCAGTGAACAGAGTAAAAGATATTATTGCAATTTGGGTCAGTTCCCCTAGATTTTGCTAGAATATACACAGATAAATCTGGGAGCTTACTTGACCCTGATAGTTAAAATCCTAAAGTGATCCCCCTGCAATTTGATTGCACTCTGCTCTGTATAGTACTGCCAAGAGATCAAAGCATTAATTGTCCTCAGTGTTCCCATAGATAACCCCTTTATCCCTAACTTGCACTGTGAGACTTTATTTAAGGTGTGTGTTTTTTCCATGCATACTCTCAAAATACATTTCTCTCTCACACTGGTACCTTTCTGCACACATTGTATTTCTAAATGCCTTTATGAAAACCAGAGTCGCAACTTGCTGCTACTGCAGAGGTGTCAGTCCTAAAGATTTATTTATTTTTATTTTTTTCCTGGTGTGTTATTTTCCCCCTATACTCTTATGTGAGAAAACTGCTCTGTACTCCATTTACATCCATTAATTTGAGAAATAAAAATGAAGAATAGTACAGACCCTTCCTTCTGCAATGATTATAGTTTCTAGACACCTTCAAATTTTTCAAGGCTCTGAGTAAAATTGCTACAAATTTAGGCTTTTCATTGGTATTTAAAACCTAGTTCTTATTTTATAACAAAAATAAAGCTACAAATTATTCCCATTAATGTTATATGTAGAATCATATTTAAAATATCATAGAATATTTTGTATGGAGAAGAGGAGGCTCAGGAGAGATGTTATTGCTCTCTACAACTACCTGAAAGGAAGGTGTGGGGAGCTGGGGGTCAGCCTCTTCTCACAGGTAACTAGTGATAGAACTAGCAGGAATGGTCTCAAGTTGTGTCAGGAGAGATTTAGGCTGGAAATGAGGAGACATTTATTTTCAGAAAGAGCAGTCATGCATTGGAACTGGTTGCCCAGGGAGATGGTGGAGTCACCATCCCTGGGGGTGTTTAAGGAAAGTTTGGACATGGTGCATAGGGACATGGTTTAGTGGGTAATTATGGTGGTAGGGGGATGGTTGGACCAGATGATTTTGAAGGTCTTTTCCAGCCTTAATGATTCTATGACTCTGTATTGAAAGACATGTTCAAATTATGTTTTAATCATATTAAAATCATATATAATTTTATTCTGACTTCTAATGACATTTTATATGTCAAAATATATGCAAAGATTTTGCTCATACAAGTTCATTTTTTTATTATTATTTCTTTAATCTTTCTCAAAGGTAAATGTTACTTTGTTGTTATTTTTTTGTTTGTTTTGTTTTGTTTTGTTTTGTTTTTCCTGGGCCCTATTCCTTCCCAAAACAATTTTTAGAGCACATATATTAGACAATTGGTGAAAACATGGAAAATCAAGGATATGTTTTATAGTAAAATCCTTTGTGGCTTGATTGTTATTGTTGTCATGAACATGCAGATCAAAGATGGAAGCTTTATTGCCAGAAAACATTTATTTAGGTTGCCACCTGTGCAGCGTATGCATAGTGACTATGCAGTATGCAGTGACCTAGCAGAGCTTATAGGGAAAAAAAAAATCACTTTCAAACACATCACTCAATGGGAGGAAAAACATTATGACTTATTCTGTGCTAGGAGTTCCAGGTTTACAAAAATAGGTAATTCCTAAAGAACTGAAGAAAATGAGTGTTATTAAAATCTACAAAATACCTTAGAAAGTCTGCCTTCCAACATCTGTGCTAATGTTACGATTAAGAATGTCTGCTGTGTTTCTATTCATTACCTATATTTTAAGTATTTAAAGCTACCAATTACTATAGAAAAAATATATAAGTGGTTTTGGTTGTTTGTTTTTCTGTTTGTGTTGTTGTTGTTTTGTTTTGTTTTGTTTTTCTTGTTTATTTGTTTTGTTTTGTTGTTTCTGTTGTGTTTGTATTTTGTTTTGTTTTATTAGCTTTAGAGTTTCAACCAAGACTCTTTCTTACAATAATTTTTCTCCCTCTTTCATCTTCTAATTAAAGAGGTGCCATCAGGAAATTTGGACTAATCTAATCTAAAATATTATTGCTGCTGTACACCAGAATATAGTGTGCTTGGTACAGACCCAATAATCTGAAGAGAATTCTGCCACTGTAAAACAAGCATGACAAGGATGAGAAAATCAGGGTGCAGTCTGAGATAAATTCCAGAAAGAAAAGAAATGGTTGAACAAAGACATCTGAAATCTCTGCAGAGAATTCAAAGCAACAGCTAGTTTGGAGATTAACGTCAGTTCTATGTACAGGCCAGCAAGATCAGTCTTGTCTTCTTTAGTAAAAAATGTCTGGCTGAGCAACCTACAGAGCTCTACTCCAAATAGTTTCTGAGACTGGCCTTTTCTTAGCAAGAGTCATCTGAAATAACAGAAGGTAGAAATTTTTGAAAGAGAACAGGGGATTTATCCTCGTTTGCTAGGTAATTGTGCCAAAATCCAACCTGGTGGTCTAATAAATTGTCCTTCATTTATATAATGCCCTTTCTAGAGTAAGGTGTTTATTGGTTTGGTCTCTAATTAGAGGAGTTTGACCTAACTCCTGCAAGACCAGCTCAGTTTCTCAGCTTAATAAGAGTGTTTTTTTTTCCTGATCCATAACCAAACTGTAAGCTGAGGTTTTTCTTTTTTAAAGAGTTCAGCAGTCTTTAATTTCTCTCCCTATTCACCATTTCTAGAGCCTGGGTTACTGGGTGCCCAGATATGGGAATATGCAGTTGATTAACTACATTTGATTGGTCTTAAAAGATTCAAGGTATTAGGATTTTTCATACCTATACTTTTTAATTTAGTTGTACCAATTAATTTTTATTACATTTGCCTCCTGGAGACAACTCTCCTTTTCACCCTACAGGAATAACTACTTTCTGAATAACAAGGGCTTGTTTCTGCTCTCACTGAAATCAATTGTAATGTGCTGACCTTCCAAAATCTAAGCATCAGTGTAATAAATCTGAAATCAAGTCTCCCTATAGGAAGAGGTCCTTTCTGATTTATTTTCCAGCTTGTACTGGTACATCTGGAATGCCTAGGTGACAGTATATTTCACATGCCCAATTCTGTTCAGACACATAGCAGCAGATGAAATTGGCTTGGTTTCATGTAACAGAAAGTGATGGTATGAAAAGATAAGACCATTTCTTGGATAAATTGGAAATGGAGCAGAGGAGACATAGGAATCTGTGACTCACCTACTAGGAACACACATTCATATCTCATATCCAAAAAAAATATCTTGATAGAGTTCCCTAAGCAACAATTTCTAGTCTTATGCCAGATCATTTTTTTTAGTAATATCTCTTTATGGCTCAAATGATTAAAAGCACATAAAGACCAGAGATGTGGTGTTTCCTAATTTACCAGTTTTCCTTCTTTTACAGAAAGGAGATGACACTGAGAATGGCAGCACTGGGTCTCTCATTTCCTCTACATTTCATGTCACTGAGCCTATCCTGCTGGAAATCATCCATACCACATAGTTTTATTCTGAGTCTAACTCCATGGGCTGCTTTAACACTAATAATAATTCTAAGAAGGGAAAGTAACTTCAGGATAACATGCTCCATGCGTAGCAGTCACATCCACTTGTAACAATGCAGATTTTCAATGCTGTGTAGTCAGTGGCAAAATTCACTAAAATATAGTATTGAATTACATTTACAATATCCACAACTTAAAATAAAAATAAAAATAAAAATAAAAATAAAAATAAAAATAAAAATAAAAATAAAAATAAAAAAAAGAGAGAGATGTTTTGCATGAAGGTGGTTTGAATCTTGTAAGAAATCTTTTTCCCAGATTTCTTGCCTCTAAGAAGGCCATACTGATAGCATTTCTTGGGCCTGGCCAAAGACTTTCAAACATCGAGTTGTGAGCAGCCTCCTCCCAGCTGTCTCCTGTGGTAATTAGTCTTCCATCACAGCACTAGAGCTATCTTTACATTGTTTTATAAGCCCTGTTTCTTTTGACACTATCTAAGTTTGTGTCAATGTTTTTTTTTTTTTTTTAATTGCCTAGTGTAATTCCTTGGGATCTCATGTAATTTGTCATTTCATCCCCTTTTCTTTCCTTATGAGACTCACCACCCTTTTATTCATTTATCTGGATACATTGCAGAGAATCTCAGGCATCTCAATGTGCTACTGCTTCTCCCTTCTAAGCAAAGGACCTTCTAAGCAGGTCCCGAGGAAGTTAGTGAATATTAGAGCACACATCTTTGGAGATTTAGCTCATTGAAATGCATAAAGGTGGCCCACTGCATATTATTAGTACATCAGCTCCCAACCAGCTAAAACAAAAGTTACTAGTAGCTGGTTTTAGGGAGCAAACTGTGTTGGAAAGGGATCAGAGAGTTTTGAGTGAGAGCACAGGGTACAGGTGGGTAATCACAGATAGATGAACATGTGGATAGAGAAAGAGAGGAAAATGCAGAATGTCCCTTGCAAACAACAACACCAAAAAAAAAAAAAAAAAAAAAAACACGAATACAAAAAAAAAAAAAAAAAAGAAATGCTCCATGACTCTTTCTGCACATTTCAAAACTAATTATTATAACGAGGTCATGAGCAAAATGTGAAGGTTAAGGTCATTCCTGATTATTCATTTCTAGGCTTAGCCATGCTTCTCATACTGACTTAACAATTTTGCCTTTAGGCCCTGGAGAGCTAACCCATAGGTCCACCTTTACTAGCATGAACAGACAGTGAGTACCAACACTAATTTGGCTTCTGAATATGCTTGCAGATCCTTTATAACATTATATCAGAGGTGAATAACAATGCTACTTCCACACTGAGTTGAGAAAACAGCCTGAGGGCTCAAGAGCACCAACCACAAGTTAAGACTAATGTAAATCTTATCATAAAAAATGTAATACAAGATAAACCTGGTCTGGCCTTGGCTTATTTATGACTGCATTGCTTAGAATTTAAAAATTATATTCTGTGAAGTGGGAGCTGAATTTCCTCTCAAACCAGCTTCTTTACATATTGTGTTACCTAGTGGGGACTTCTTAAGCATCACTTTTATCAATGTATAAATTAAATATAATCTTTTTCTTTCAACTTGTGCATTCTTAGTCCTGAGAAGAATTTCTGAACTTGTGAAATCTTTTGGTTACTTTGAAAATCAAATATAATTTACAGGCAAAGAAAAGATCAACTGTAGTGAGTTCAGATTCTCATGTAAGAGGAGCAGAAACCAACTAATTTGTTGCTTGTATTGCCAGCTAGGAGCCGGTAGCCAGTGATGCCTATTCCCTGCCTCCCTTTATTCTAACATTTGGTGTGGCGGTGAATCTCTAGGTAGATTGATCAATTCAAGCTACTACATTTTAAGTGTTTGTACCATTCTTCACTCCATTTGTCATTAGCATTTCATCTGCTCTCATTGCTCTCATCGTGACTCCTTTCCAAGTAGAAAGAAAGATGTTTTTCCCCACTACTATTCCTGCCTTAGCTCGTTCAGGCCCTTTACCAAGCTGCATTATCCATTCCTTGCTCTCACGTGCTCTTGAAAGCATGGTGACCATTTGATCGTTGCTGGATACAGCTTTCTGGGGGCGGTCTGCCCAGCACAGAGTGCAGTGTTGCTACCTACTCTCATTTATATTCCTCAAACAGCTCACTGTATCTGAGAATCTTGTTTGCTTTCCTCCACTGAGCCTCTACAATGAGCAGACAGCTTTAGGGATTTTTCTGTAATCACTTATAAATCTCTTCCCTGGTCAGTATTCTATAGCACCTCCCCATTGAACAGACACTTCCAGTTCCTATTACTGCTTTATTGTTGGATTTGAACTCAGTATTTTACAGCAATGATCTGCAACAGATCTTTTGGCATTTCAGTTACTGAAAGGTAAAGGATTCATTGTATCCCGTTTTTTTTTTTTTTTTTTTTTTTTTTTTTTTTTTTTTTTCCCAGTGCAACTCTTCAAGTCCATTGGTAATGAATAAGATGGGTGACACCTGTCAGAAAAGAAAATTTATCACCAAAAAATAATATTGTTTTTGAGACGAGGGAAATATTTCTTCCTATGTCAAAAGCTCATTTAATCTTTTTTTTAAGATTAAATTCCTGATTATTCATTTCAGGAATGACCTTCTAATTCATGTCAACAGTTTTATTTAAGGGTCTTCCAAAGTTATTTGTGTGTCTGGCTTCCTTGGCTCCTCTATAGAAAATTGGCAGGAATTTATTCTAGAGGCTGGTATCCCTCTTGAGAGATGTCTCACTCTAAAACTGAAGTGCTATACCTCTGGTACCTCCTGTGCATGATGGCAACCATAAAAAATGGGTCTCAAAAGGTTTACCTTATGCATAGGAGCTAAAACTCAAACCTATTATTCACAAATACTTTCTTTTTAAAATTCATTTAGTATAAGCAAATGAACACACTCTGCCATACGTTTTCTGTATTCTGACCTGACTGGAGTGCCATTTGAAAAGCTCTTAAATCAATGTAGTTCTGATGCATTTATCTTATATGAAGAGATTAAAGTAAAATAAAACAACTATGTGTGAAAAAGCAAACTGCCTGGGTCAAGAGCACCTGTAGTAGCAAACCAGCAGTGGCAGACAGCTTTGTTGTGATTTTTTAGAAAGTACGGTACATCAATCACTCTCTTCAGCCAACAGTTGACAGAAAGGATTATGAATTCTTTGCTGATACCTTCCCATGTAAAAGAAGGCCTTTAAAACTGAAAAGGGAAATTGCCAAAGTGATAGTGAGGGTAATGAACCATGGGGACCAGATTGGAATGAGAACTGGGGAAGAAAATTCTGTTTGCTCTTCACAAGCAGCTGTGGCATGCTCTTTCTCGAGGGCAGAAGAAAGCATCAGATAAGAAAAGCAGCCCAGGATTCCCCCCATCAAAACAAACATCTGATGGTAATGAATGTCCCCATGTCCTGATCAAACATCACCCTTGCAAACTGCTCAGTCGTGGAAAAAATGAGTTTTTAATCCCAACTGAGAACATTTCGGTCTAATTCTAAGCGCACAGATACTTTAAGCATGGTAGCATATTTTTAGCTTTCTGAACAGTTTTTTGTTTGTTTGTTTGTTTGTTTTGTGAGAAATCTGTTTGCAAAACTTTTTCGTGCCATTTCAAAAGGCATTTTATTGTTTTATGGGTCCAAGAATTGACATTTTCCAGTGGTGAGATTTTCAGTATGCTTTTCGGTCAGTTCAGTGTACAATTCATTTACAGCTCACTCCACTGAAAGATGACCACTTAACAGAGTGACCCATCCAGCTCAGTACAGAACAACACAGAAAAAACATACTCTTTTCACTCAACTGTAATGAAAGATGATCCTTCATTTGCTTTTAACTTCTACACAGTAAGAGCAAGTCCAACTTGTTTTTGTATCTATATCTTTCAAGAATGGAGAGCATTTCATTTCTTCCTCCAGTGTAAGAGTGTTTATGACTCTATGGTGAGCTCTATTGAGTTCAAGATCCTGTTAGAACACCATTTTCTGGGTGATTTAGATGTGTAAGCTTCTCTTCAAAGCTTTCTTCTGGCACTATTGACAAGAAAAGGAGTCTGTGGTGTAGCTCATAATGCTGGTTTCTCATTCTCATGGATCCTTCTCGGGTTTTGCTTGTTTCTGGATAAGGGTTTTGTTTTTTACTTTGTGGTAATGCTGGCCTACTCATTGTGTTTTGTTAATTGTGTAGAATGAATTATGGGTAGTTTTGACTATAGCATGGTCTTGGGATATTTTTCTGATACTAATATGCCAAAATATTAGCAGTTACATTGAGAGTCTGTAAATAACAGAAACTTACTGGAAATGAAACAATTGTAAAGATAAGACAGTAGCAGATATCCACTTTTAAAGTAACCGAGGGACCAGTAGCTACTACTGCAGGATGATACTAGTTTCAGGCACACACAAAGTCAGTAGGATTTGTGCTAAGGCTAAGATCAAAAACCCCAGTGCTCCTGCCTAGGTGGCCGTGCTCCTGTTGGGGTTCCAAGGCTACACTTGGCAATGTGAAGCACCATTTCAAGTCTTCTCTTGGCAAGCTATGGAGCTAAACAATCCCACTCACAATCCCACAATCCTAGCCTGTCCCTACCATTTGCAACAACCAGTGTGAAGCTGCTCTCACACAGCATTACAGCTGCACATCTCCAGCCATGTCAGGGTTGTGACTTCTGGGGTTTTCATGTAAATCAGGTCTGCTGATTATAAGAGGGAAGTTATAAGAGCAAGAATATTTTTAATTGTTTTATATTACCTACTTGACGGACTCCTCTTAATTATAAGTAATCTTATTAAGCATAGTAATAATGAAGTTGCAAGTAAGCAACTTGTAACCTAAGGAAGTTGATATTTGCAAGATGAGAATTCATCTCTGAAAAATAAAAGAAAGAAAAAGAAGAAAAAGGAAAAGAAAAAAAGAATTAGTGAGAGAATCAGCTATATGTTTGCCAAATCACATCTTACTGTTCCTAAGGTGAAAATTCAATGTTAAGGGTTTAAATTTGTATTTTCTTCTTTTTCTATATCGGCATAGGATGGAAGGAAAAATTATGCAGAAGAATGCCAAGCAAAGGGCATAACAAGCTGCAGCATTGCTCATGTCACAGACTAGAAAAAAAAAAAAAAAAAGCCTTTTAGATTCTTTCTTCGAGTCTTTCTTTTTTCTTCTTTTGCCATTTTCTCTTTGTTTTGCATGATGATGCACTTAAGAATTCTCTTTATTTCTTTAGGTAAGTAAAAGATTAAATTCAGTTAAAAAATATAAGGCACCGTCTGTCACTACTATGGGAAGACAGAATCACAACATCTCCAGAGAAAAATGATCTGAAGTTGCAACGGCAGCTGAAAATACTGGTTTGTTTGTGTTAGTTTTCTTCCAGGATTTTCTGAGGTGACAGCCAAACATGGCAGAGCACTCCAAAGCTGCTAAGTAGTGACAAAACTAATATTTCTTATTTTAAAACATTGCCGTTTGTTTGATTAGGCTGTCTGTTTTTAAGATGAGTCATTTAGTTTTTGACTGGCTTCGAATGATGCTCTGTGCATTCTTATGGAGGCCATAAAAATGTTTGGGCTGGCTACAAGTGCCAGGTAGTCCCAGACACCCCTGCGGCACTGCTGTGTTCCAGTCAGCAGAGCCATCTCCCCAGCTCCTGCACTGAGAACGGGGACTCCTCAGTGCATGCAGTAGGAATGTACAGGTACTCTCATAGATGTTCTTTATATGCATTGTAAATCTGCTCTGCAGCTGGTAGAGAAAGAAAACTGCCTGCCTGCAGTTTTCTGAAAAACATAATTTTGGCCACAACTGTTTGCATTCAGATCTCAGGCTGAACGTGCTGGCCAAATTAAGTTTTAATGTGGTGCTTGAAACACATTGCGGAAAGACTCATTGCAATGTTTGGATCTTTTCTTTTTGCATCCATAAGACGATGTCTCAGCTTAGCTCTTCCCCTTTGTTATTAGTTGACATAAGAGAAAGAAAGCAGTTTACTTAAAAATCCTTCTCATTGCAGCCTAACGTAATTTTAAACATAACATTTTGTCTTTTGGCCTGTTCTGAGTGCTAAGGGAAGGACCGGTTCTGGCCTAGCCTTGTCTTTGGGTCATCATTGTGTGAGTATCTTTGTGTGTGTGAACGTCTATATTCAGACCAGGTAACTGCCCTGGTTGCTCAGTAATAGTGGGAGAAATACAAGGCAAAGGAGAAATCTTCCAAAGCTTCTGAATATGTAGCGGGAACAAATTTTTTTCTGTAGCTCCTCAGGTCCAGGAAAGTCAAGCAGCCCAACAGATAGTAATAGATCAACTGACACTTGTCACTCCAGTATATTTCCCAACAAATATTTTAAAATGAGACTGTAACCTCCAGAATTATAGTTTATGGTGGGATCTCAGCTTTATAAGTAACATCACCCAAAATTTCTTGTGATGAGTGACTTAAATAATGGAAGCAAGTGTACTTTTGCAGCAAGATGTTTTAATGCTCAGTACCTCTCTATCCATAAGGGAAAGGTAAGTGCGGCTCAGGTCACTAGATAGAGCTAATTTTCAGGTAGTCAAGTAGGCACTAATGAAAGAGAAGACAAGACTGAACATTTTTACCAATTTTAAAATATTTATGCACCCAGCATTTTCAGATATAAACTGCATGGAAAAACTAGTGCAAAGTAACCATGACAGCACACGCACTGAGCAGAAATGAGTATAAATAAACAGTAAGACTTACTTGCAAATACAGTTAGCTGTGTTGAACACACACAGTGGGAATTAAAGGTGAAAATGGGGCATAGAATTGCCAATCAACTTAGGTGTGTTATTGTGTGCCTCAAGTTTCTAAAGAGCTTCTCCTATTTTCTGCTAGGTTCATTTTAGAGACTTTTTTGACTTTTATGAGACTCCTTCTGTTAAGCAAATCGGCTTTGAAGTAATTTGCCAGTGAATACTCACTGCAAATTCTGCTTTTAGGAACTTGAGCAGATCTGTCTGGACAGATATGCTTCACCATGGATAATAAAATGAAGTTGGTTAACTTACACATCAGGGTAAATTCACTGTATCTTTGAAAACAAAAAGTGGAGCATTCTTACTATTATTTACGCCTACAGAGACCACAGAAACAATAATAACAAGAACAAAATTCTAAGACCATTTCTTTTTCTTCTGAAGTTACTTAATATAGTTGCAAATCTTTACTGCTCCTGAACAAAGCTGGTGTTTTATTTTGATTTCCAATTTGTCAGGTTTTAACAACATAATTGAATTAGCAAGAAGCATGAAATAGTGTTGAAATAGTATCTTTTATCTGCTTTCATATTCTTATTTCTATATTTATTTTTCTGTTAAGTATAATCCAGTAGGTTTCTAACATAAGTTTACACAGAAGGTTTTTTCCAGCCATGAACTGTTCACTTTGAAAGGGCCTAAGAGACGTCTCAAAAACAAATTATGTCATTTTACTGTAGATTGTTCTTTTTCTTGGTGCTGCAGTTCATCAGGTAACCTCTCAAGACTCCAACATATCCATGATACAATGCAAAGTGTCAGCCACACTAAGCTTCCTTTTCTAATGCTTTTTCAGTGGGTCCAGAGACAATCAAGAAAGCTGAAATTACTTCACTCTGACAGTTGTAAAAGGTCACCTAGTTAAATTAATTCATGTTATTTCCAGTACATCATAATATATGGGAACAAAATTAGCAGACGTTTCAAACTCAACAAGAACAAACCACTCCAAACCATGAGATTTGTGAAGAAAACGACTATGGGGAGGTCAGCATTGTCACTGCTGCTCAGAGGAACAGGAGGCTGAACATTCGCTGGCCAGGGAATATGTTATTTATTGTGACAAACCTTCAGGGTCTTCAGAGCCCTGTGAAATTAGCTTACATCTGATCCATTATAAACTGAGCTTTTTCTGACAAAAGCTTCTTTAACTGAGAGCTTAACTCTTTCCACAGTCCAGTGGGGAAAGGAGATAAACATCTTCAGGTATCTCTGATTAGTGAAGGCTTAGACACATTGGGCTGCTGTGGGTTGTTGTCTGCTTGTGCACCATTTTTACATTGCTGGTTGGTACAATAAGATCCCCTGGCATGGATGTGAAACTTGCAAACCTCTTAAAATGAGATATTTGTAGTATGGTGAGATTTTATAGGCTTTAGAAGCCAGAAGCATTTTATAAAAAGCTAACTAAACTTCTAAACCAGATTCAGATTGTTTGTTCTGGTCATTAGCATGCTTATACCAATTATCAGTTTAATTTAAAATTGATTTAAGGGAAAGGAATGCCAGAAAAAATAAGTTTTCTACTATTAATCAAAAGACTGGACAGAATCTAGACTTTGAAGCATTTGTCATTTTTCTCATAAATTGAAGTAGTGAGATGTCATCACACAAATATTAAAATAACCATGGAAAAGGAGGGTTAGTCATCTCCCCATGCAGGGCTGTATTTGGCTGGCTACTTCGTATGGCAGACTGGTAGGATGGTGTTACCATAATAGCAACGTGTCCTACAGACACTGTTCTGAGTATAAACTGCTTCACCTGCCATGCCAAATCCATATGCCCAATCTGACATGCAGTATCCAATGTGTGAAGTCTCTACAGACTAGAAAGCTAGGGAAATGATCTGTCCTCAATGTTTACTACAGTGAGGCATGTCTCCTCTTGTAAGTATGATCAGTTGTACATTAGAAGTTTAGCACAGGACATTGTACAATCTTATGACAGGACACTTTCCTGCCCACACTGCTTGCCTAACCCTGCATGCATGTAATGTGGCAAGAAGGGCATGAAGCTCCCAGCTTATACCTCAGCACCTGCAAAGCTCCATGATGGTTCATTACTACAAGTCCCAGTGGTATGACGACCATTGAACATGGTGTTTGTCAGCCTGCGTGCCCAAATTAAGAAATATCTCTGATAAATGGCATTGAGCTGATCCTCTGTGCAAAGTAGCAGTGCTTAGCAGCTGATAAAACATCCTGTTGTGGTGAAGGGGAACAAGACAGCAGAGGTGCTTGCTGGTTCCCCCTGAGACTTCTAGCTTCTGCCAGGAAAAGCACAATACCACCTGAGCTCAGCCTTAAAAGACACTGCTACAGGAATGCTAAACAAATCTTTTATACCTTGGTATTTCCCTATTAGAGTTTTATGTGAGTCTGTTGGGAGCAAGTGAGATTGCATTCAAATTTCATTGGCACTCCTTACTGATTTCTGCCCTAAAGGGATTCATAGCACAGGGATTAAGGACTTCCTAAATCACCTAATCCAAGCAGTTGGTATGATAGAAATGCACTCATAAACCTCAAAGTATTAACTATAAAGCTTGTGGATTTCTGTTTGGTATTGTACCTGACATGTTCCTAGTGTTCAACCAGGGATCGTTCTCCTGATAGTGTTGAAGGTTCCTAACTGCCCTCTGAAATTTATTCCTAGCCAATGTCTATGCTTTCAGCTTTTATTCTATTTGCTGGATGAAGTCTCATTTTCCTCTGGCTTAAAAGCACTTCTCCCTCCCTTATGTTTACTCCATGAAAAAATCTCAGAGAGCGTTTTCATACCCTCACAACCTGCTTGTAGCTTGGCTGAACTTTCCAAGGTCTTCTTCCTATGAGACACTCTTCATCCTCTGTCACAGCTCAGTTCTGCATCTACCCTCATCTGAAGTCACCTTTCCAGGGACCAGCCCAGTACCTGTCCAGACGAGGTTTCATCAGTGCTTGCTACCAGACTTGCTGCTTCCTGTATTGCTTCCTGCAGATGCCTGGGCTGGAGATTAATGGGATTTCTCACCTGGAGTGCAAGAAATACTTAGGATTTTGCTGCCACCTCAAATGTGGTAATGAATTGCAATACATTCATACCCATCTTCCATTCTGCTGTTGTTCCTACGCTGAAATGTGTCAGCACTATTTTGGGGGCAATACCTAGATTACCTTTGCTCTTGACCCCATCCTTCCTGCATAGCAGGCCTTTTTTATTCTTGTTCTCCTTTTATTTATATTGTTAAAAAAAGTCTTTTACCCCTTAATACCCTTTGGCAAATTCTAACTCAGCTTGACTTTTGAGCAGTTTTTCACGTACTTGCAGTATGCTTTTTTCAACCCGTTAGATTGGAATTCTTCTTTTCGTTTCCCCGCTGGTTCGGCTACAGATTCCAGGTTGATTTTGCACCTTTGAATTAAAGCAGTTAGCTCTGTATTGCATTTATATTCCTGAGTTTGTCACTTTAATTTGATCATATTAACTGGTTTCCTCCATTCTCAGATTGAGTTTGCCTTTGATTTTGATCTGTTCTTTTCTTCCCATTTAATTGACACTGGTGTTTTGACTGGTCTGATTTTCTACTACCATCTTTTTAATAGCAATCAAAAGCCACTGCAAAGTATTATTGTCTTCCATTATTACATATGACACTTGCTGAAGATTTTCTCTAAACATCCATGCAATTTCTGACCATGCTTTTTTTTCTCTCAAAATAATTAGTTTTAATATATATAATATATACATGTATAATAAATAATAAACAATGATGATTTTACACTATGCATATACAACTTTAACCTAGAAGACCCTCCAGGATCTCTAATCATGTTAAAGCAGGATTTTCTCTACCACCTTCCCCCCTGATTTTGTGCTGTGGTTTCCCCAGCATACTTAAAATTATATTTTTGTGATACTTCTCTCATGAGAAGAGTGAACCTGGGGAATCTTACTGGATTCTGGAGAAGTGGAAGAGATCCAGGAGGGGAGACAGAAGTTTTATTATCTATTCTACAACTTTCTACATTCAGATCTACTAGAAATGCAATGGATGGCAAGTTATACCATCTAAATCTACTAGTTTGTCCTTCCATCAGAGCAACATGTGGTAAACAAGTGGCTCTGATATTCTGTGGTCACTTTTCATTTGGGAAAGTAGAAGGTCACTTCTTCTTTTGAGGCAAAAGAATAAAAATAAAATGTTCCTGAATTCACAGTTCCACTTAAGGGAACCAGCTCACACCAGGTCTTTTCACACTTACCATAATTCTGATTTTATCAGATGTGCATTTAATTTCTTTAAGTAAATATCCAAAGGTCACAAAGCATTCTGGCTGGTGCTTATACATGATTTTAGAGATGTTTTCTTTTCAAATTAAGCTGACATCTTGATGGGTACCAGATGTCTGATATCATAATGGTGCATATGGGATCATTCATGTGCCAGACCAAATCATCAGATGTTCTAGGGGATATAGGGAAGAGACAAGGGAAATGAAATATTCAGTAATATCCTACCCCTTTCTTAATGCGCTAAAGTATATTATTTCAACCAGAGATTCAGCCAGACTGGCATTTTAAGAGAAAGATCAGTCATTCAAGATCACTAATTTCAGTTACTGCTTTTTTTTTTTTTTTTTTTTTTTTTTTTTTTTTTTGTGCAGGCAGTCACAATGACTAAAATGTCTAGAAAGATTTATAAATGTAAAACACAATAAGAGGTAAACTCTAAGCCATGCTACACAGGCAGTGAAATACATGACCCTTAAATCTGTCATTCATATAGGATGGCAGGATATTTTCTTGAAAATCCTGGCACACAGAAGTCCTGCCTTGTGCTAGGCACTTTGAAATCTGGGCTGACTTAAGGGATCCAAAAGGGGCTTATGAAAAGATAACACTGGGCCCCAAAGCTCTGCTGAAACAGGAAATGAAAGTGAATTCTTTACCATCAAATGAATTACAATCTGCCTGGAAATCTGGCATTTTGTTTATAATCATCTACCTGTCCTGGTTCAGACAGAAATGCCGCAGAGCAGATGAGCAAAAAAATGAATGGGCCAGTATGTGTGAAGGTTAGGCTCAACTGCCCCCACAGGGTCCAGCCATCACTCATGCTACATCATATGTACCTTACCTCTAGTTACTGTTTGCATGAGAAGAAAATCACTCACTGAAACAGACAGCTAATGAAATGGTCTTTAGAAAGGGCTGGAGGGAATTCCTTGAAGTAGTTCTGTGGCTGATAAGGATATTTTTATTGGTAGTACAACTGAAGGTCCTAACACTATTGAAACCTTAGTTTATATTGCGAGCAGATAAGTAATTTGTTTGCCTATCATAATCAGAAACTGGCTGCATGTGCACTGAAAAAAAAAAATGCTCAGATTTACTTGAGTGTATAGTATAAATTGATATCTATGCCTTACTTTACATTTTATACCCATCAGTTCGGTTTTACTGCAGTATTGTAGACGTTGTGAAAACATAACCAAGCACAGGCACTGATCAGAAGGAAATGTCTTCCTCACAATCTTTTATATTTTTTTATGCATGCAGGAAAACAAGATCCATGCTTCACAAAGTTCTGTAGGTTATTACCATGTGTTAAATTGTGATCTGCAAACACAAGCTGTTCTTAAACAAGAACAAAAAAGAAAAAGCAGATGGTTTCTTTTAACGTCATGTGAAACTTTTCTTGAACACAAGCGTATGTTTTCTCCTCTCCAGCTGGCAATTCCCACATGTAAATGATCAGATTTTACCATTTCAGGAGACTCATAAGACCCCCTCTGTTATAAAAAGACACATTATCCTAAAAGACTGAGGAACAAAGAATGCCAAGTGCTTCACAATAAAGCTACAGAAAATATTTTTTCCTCGATTGTCTATTTGAAAATGTGTCTGTGCTAATTAAAAAAAAAAAAAAAAAAAAAAAAAAAGTGAGAATGTGAGAAAATAAAAAACAGTGACTTCAGCATCACCATTGACAGAACTTTAGTGGCTGTGACAATTTCAAATGTCTGTCTGTCTGTCTCCCTGCCACAGACAGAGTGACCACTGCCTGCCTGTATGTGCTGGGGCTGCCCAAGGGAGGGTGACTGCAGGTGTAGAGCAGTGATATGCTGCTTTAGCACAACAGAGCATTGCTTTCCTGCACTTTCCCCCACCTCACGCCTCATTCTATGAGGCATTGAGCCAGCAGAAATGTTTGGTTTCTCCTGGAAAATATGTGTGCCTGTACTGGAAGGACTCTCATTTGAACCCAGGCTGGGGAAATAATCGTTCCTGATGGATCTCCAGAGAATAGAGATGCTTTTTATTTTTATTTTATTTTACTTTATTTTACTTATTCTAGTGTTCTTTAGGTCTGAACATTACGTATAATGTTTTTCTGGATGGAAATAATGTTTATTTCTGAGGAAAAAGAGAAATCCGTAATCATCAGTGCAATGGGTTTGAGTGTTTAGTGCTAGAGAGTGATATTTGCCAGTGCATTAGTGAGAACAGATATAGCTGTCATTTTGCATTCTCTATGTTACCTTAGTTGGACTACAGGTGTGAAACTAAATAAATGTTCAGAAAAACTCTTCACTACTTGTGTTGTGTCTGTGCTCACACAAAACAGATGCAATTTCATAGCGTGAATGAAAGACTGAATTACCAAAAAACAAGCTTAGTAGTAAAAAAGAAAGAACTGCAAGACATAAAAATCAAAGGATAATTGTTGCACAAATACAGTGCTAACACAACACCCACACAAGGACTATCAATTCTACCACACTGCAGTTGCCGGCATGCTCATGTTTAATCCTCGCCTTGTTCATTTGTTTATTCCTTCTTTTTTTTTTTTTTTTTTTTTTTCTCCTCAGTTTGATGTCCTTGGCTCAAATGGAACTTTTCCTGGTGTTTCTAGGAGTAGAGAGTAGACATGATATTGGCTGTGCAGTATAAGATACTTAAAAACGTAATCTAAATAAATAAATAAATAAGGTGTCTCTGTATCCCAAATGCCAGTTCCTCACCCTCTTTTTCCCTGCAGCATTTCATTGAATCATGATGAACAGGGAAAAAAGTTCTAAATGACCACTTCAGTACAGAAACAAGACATACAGAAGAGCGGCAAGGTGACCACAGAGGTCTGAGAGCAATGGAAATGCTGTGCTGTGATGGGAGTCTTTGATGACTGCCTCCGGGGCAGGACCGTAATTGAGCAGCACCATCTATTGCATTTGAGTGAGACTGTCCATCATGTTTCCCTACAGGACTTCATATAAAATAATGTTTGGCACATAAAATGGCTTTGGAGGACAGCATGGTGGGAAGCGAGTTTTTCTGGACCAAAACTTTTGGAGAATTATGTGTTTCTTTCACTTAATTCTATTAAATTTTCTTTGTTAATGGATTTCTCTGAGGAAAACGAACAGCAGAAAAAGATATTTAAATATTAGTGTTTCTACTCAAAACATGAGAGTAAGAATATTCCAGAATTGCTATCAGTCCTGTGGTTGAAATTCAGGCTCCGAGGTTTGGTTCTCTATTCTGCCTTTCCTTATATCAAAAAAGAAAAAAAAAGTTCTGCCTGGCAGTCCATTGATCTTCCCTGCACACACCCTCTCTGCATTTTTTTCTGGAGCTGTCCCACTTTGTGTTTTTAATTCGCTGTTCTGTTTTGTTTCTTCACATCCTAATCATTCCTTTTTATGTACCAAAACTGAACTACTAACAAGAAACCCTCTGATTAATTTTAAAGCTTTCTTTGTGAGCTGTTAAAATCCAGGATATGGCCTAATTTAAGGGCCAATAAGCAATCCCTCTCTGCAAGCTATTCAAGAGAGTTTCAACTAGTGCTTACACTTTATCCTCTAGATGTTTAATCTATACAATTTTAGAGCCAATATTTTTAAGAAAGAAGTGGCACTAGTATAATAACACCACTTAGTAATCAAATATTAATGGTTTTCTAAATGTTTATTATGCTGTTGAATTAAAATATTTCCATGCATAGGCAGAACAGATGACTTCTGTTCTGCAAGGGAAATGGCATTTGGCCATTTAAAAACAGTTTCATTGTCCTCTCTTCCCTCTTAATTTCCTAAACTGAAAAGGAAACCACAGAAAAATAAGAGAACCAGAGAAAATGGGAAAAAATGGAAAATGGTGACAAGGAGTGTTATATGATCCAATTATGCAACTATCGGAGTTCAGAAGGCACAAATTGCATCTTTTCATGGTGTTCAACTTGCTTTACTAACCCTTTGTTCAAAAGTTTCTTATCTTCATGAGTGACAGTTTCCGTTTTGGAAGACCATGCTTTAGAATGTGTTAAAAATCCAAAATCTCTCTTCTTACAGACACGGAGCTCAATTAAGTCAACTAAATTAAAGCACCTGCTATCAAAAGCCTGACAAATTCCTCCTAAGAAGGTATGGAAACTCACTGTAGTGCTTTATTTCCTTTTGTTTGCTGATTATACCCTTCTTATGCTTTGCAAATCTTCAGCTGTTGAATGCTAATGTCATGATTTCACATGAACGGATTTGTTTCACAGTATTTCTGATAGTCTTGTGTGTTTTTTTTCCCCTAATTTTTTTTTTTATTTTTTTTACTTTTTAAGAGTTATTAATTTCCACTTGGCTGTTAAACAGTTTAGGCTGCTCCATACAGCAGCCGGAGGGAAGATGACAGAATTCTTTTCTACTGTCCCGTTAATATGTACTAAATTAACTTTAGAGAAATGACATAAAAGGTTGGGATAAGGAGGGTGCAATTCAGTGGTCTTTAAATATTAGTCTTTCTGGGGAGCTAGCCTAAGTTTCATGGCCTTTTTTTAAGAAAATATTTAAAAGTCTTTTTCTAAAATCACATTCATAGGCAGCTCTGCTAAGGAAAGAAGGTCTTCAGTGCCCAGTTAATGGAAATTAATGAATTGATCCCAGCTGTAGGATCAGTTAATACCTTTTTAGACATCAGAGAAAGCTGAGAGAAATTCCTTTTAAATACTCAATCAGTTAGGAATCTTCAGTCAAAGCTTGAATCTGCATAGATGTTAAAGCTAACTAATACAAGGTGTAAATTCAAAGACAATCCCTATGTTTGAGCAACTTTCTTAGTTCTTTGGATGTTATTACTGTTTTACAAAACTTTTGGGGTATGAATTTAAGCAGTAGTTCTAGTTGGATGGGCTTTATTGTGTTGACCGTGTTATTTCTCAGGAACCAAAGAAAAGCAATGTGGTCATCTGGAGGTAGTGATCCACAGGTGTCCTCAGCCTGGCAGGACCTGGTTTCTGGTAGGTGGCTTGTCTCTCTTGCTCACAGAGATGTTCAAATGGATTTTGTATTTTGAGAAAGAAATGAAAGCTCTGCATTTCTTAAGAAAGAAGCTTTATTTTCTTGCCCTTTTAGGACCAGTCTGAGGGGAACTGCTGTGGTATCCTAATTTATTTGTAGTGCTGTTAGTGTTTTTTTTTTTTTTTTTTTTTTTTTAATGGGAATCTCCTGTTTGTTTTGAATCTAGCTTACTGTCCAATAACTTTTTCCCTCAATATCATAAGGGTAGCTGCACTCTGCGATTTGCCTTGCACCCACTAGTTATATGGGTAATGCCTGAGCACATGCTATTTCCTTGTATTTCGGGCTTTGCACTGGCAGAAAGTCTGGGTGGGAAGAAGAAGAAGGTGAAAATTGCTGTGTACTTCCTCCTGTAGCACAGGTACAGCTAGTGTGGAGCTCAGGAGCTCTCCATATTGAGCAGAGTAGAAGGAAAGTTCTGCAAAATATAAATGTTTCATGATAATGTGGATCATCTGTGCTCTTGTTGGGACAGTTCTCTTGGAAAGAGAGATGAAACACGGGTTTCATTAAGTTCAAGAAATTAATTGTGTGTGTGTCCCCATGCAAGCCTTCATCTGTGAAACAAGCAGTTAGAAACAATGTAAAAGGAGGATGATCTTACCCAGGGGGAGCAGTGCTTTTTGGAGTCTAGTATATGATAGTATTGGGTGATGAGCTCTTCAGTTTCAGAAAGTAGGAAATTCATTATAATTCATAAATTACGTTTTTGTTAAGTTATCAGTTAAAATGTGTTGAGCTAATATGTTTTTATCTCTAGTCTTCAGAGACGATAAAATCCTTTAGGTATGAGCATCAGGAAGTAAAAATGTGTTGTATTCAAGCTCGAAAGATACCGTTTTCTAAGTATTTGCAGTTGCTTCAGCAGCTGTATGTTTTAACTGCTTTCCCCAAGTTATTATGAAACTAAGTATAGTGCTTGTATATTTGAGATACTTAGCAAAAAGTTGTGTGGCAATGAAAGTTGGTTAAATTGTCTTTATTATTATGGGGGAGAAGGGGTGAAGTGGTTTGCCTTTTAGAGAAAAAATTTTACCTTCTTCAAATACAAGCTGAGTTTGTCTTGCTTGCTTCTACATAAGAGTTAAAGCTTGATGAGGGGGCTTTGCATCATGAGGCTACCACCCTGATCCAGCCCAGGAAGAAGAAGAGAGGTAATAGGCACAGCACACACTCTGACCCTACCCATCCCACTCCCCTTCTAGCTGCTGAGACAGCCATTTGGCATGGGACACTACCACTTCCAAAACTCCTTAAAATTTACTCATATCTCTCTGTAGCCCTGTGGCCTGCAACAGACTATTCCCCTCCAGTAATGCCTCCAGGCCTGGACTCCATGTCTACCTGCCAAGGAGTAGTTTTCTTAGGCCAGGTCTCTAGATGTCCTGTCTTGCATCCCATCCTTTGATTCTTGTTTGTTCAGCATTACAGACTTCCAGGCTTCCATCATACTTTCAGAAGTCTGAAAAAAGTCTGTGTTCCTTTTCTGCCATGCTCTTTTGCTGGTCAAATATGTATCCTGGGTTAAATCAGCTCATGCTTCAGGTTATTTTCTGTAATATTTTTTTAGAATATATTTAAAAACAAAAGGCAGGGAAGGGGGAATTATAGTGTCCAAAATCATGTATTGTGGGAGGGAAGGGATCGAATGTTGATTACATTATGATTTAAGATCCTTAAGATATCACTACCTGCTTTGTCAAGACCTAGTGGTGTTAGAAAGAACCTTCCTTAAAAAAGGTGGAAGGAAAAAAAATGTTTAAAATTCATATTTCTATACATCATCCACCTTTCATTTTTGTATCAAAATTGGGAGGAGAGGGCAAGAAAGCCCTATAAAATACTAATATATTGTAAAACATTGAGGTCCCACAGATTAGATGCATTAAAAAATCCTGTATTACAGACAAGCAATGCTATCATTTCATAGGCATCACGGCTGCAGTGCTAATAAAAAAAAAGTAGATGCTACTGATTAGAAAATCCTCTCTGGTTGGTTATTTCACATGAGCGCTTCTACAGCTGTAATGTGGTAGTTGTCACAGTACATCTCAATAAATTGCTTCACTGTTTAAGGGTAAAGCCATCATTGCTGAATAATCCCCTCCTTTGGGCATAAAGCTTTGTCACAAATTCAGCTTCTCAGTGTCGCTTCTTAAAATGTGTAATTAAAATGATGATCTCTCAGTGGCTACTTTGCCAGGTGACATTGATTTTAGTTCTTAAGCTGCTTTATGACTCTGCCACAAGTCGTTTAGAACAGGCCTTTATTAAGAGAACCTCAGAAAAGTTTTAGTACTGACTATGATGCAGAATTAGCAGCAGTCCTTTCAGAAAGTGTTGAGAGCCTGGTACTGAGGGCACATTTCTGGAAGTCCTCTCTTCATATAAAACAACTCTGACAATAATAAATGGGGACAGACGAGGGAGAGAGAAGAACAGAAGCCAGGAGATGAGTAAAACAGCATTGGGAAAACAGCTTAGGTATACTTCGATCTCTTGTTATTCATATTTTCTTCCATTTGGGAGACTGATTGCTCTGAATTCAATCCTGTTACCAGCTTCTTTGTCAAAATTGTTTTCAGAACTACAGGCCACTGGAAGAGCCATTAAAATAAAGTTGTTATTCTCCTTGCCTTCCAGCACAAAGCGTAGCCCGTAGCAATGACAATAATCCAGAGGAATTGTATTTTTAAATGGAAAACAGTAAACTGCCAGCATAAAATTTAAGTCCTGTTGCATGGGCCCTGTAGGCTTTGCACCGCTGTGTGTGACCGCTGGTAAGTGGCACTGGGAACTGGCCAAATTCTGCTGTGGCAGACAGTGACGTTATATGTGGAGCTCGTGTAGAAAG
Source organism: Aythya ferina (assembly GCF_964211825.1). Taxonomy (NCBI): domain Eukaryota; kingdom Metazoa; phylum Chordata; class Aves; order Anseriformes; family Anatidae; genus Aythya; species Aythya ferina. Next base: position 6,615,740 of record NC_140315.1, on the reverse strand, counting down.
CCTTCTTTGGAAAGTTTATTGAAAAGGTGGCTTCTTTTTTGAGGCAATGCAGGCCCTGTTGTGGTGGAGAAGGCCTCCAGACAAATCCTGTTGCACCCAGTTCATCTGTATGTGATTGCTCTTGAGACAGGAGGGGTGTCCTTTCCTGGGTTGCTGGACACTCACAGCTTGTAAGTAGTGCAGAACACTCTTGTGAAGAGCAATACCTATGAAAATCAATGAAATGAGAAGGTGTTTTGTTTTATTTTTCCTAAGCACTGTTTGTTTAAAGAAGGCCTGGTCGCAGGATTTCTGTTTTGAACATGAAAGCTTTGGCTATCCAGATCAGTCAGATGGGATCTATGGATGCTCATTTACTGTCCATTTCAGACTTTTGGATGAACATGAGATGAACTCCTGCCTTTTGGTTCACCATAACCACTGTAGGGATGTTTGCACCTTAGGGAGACTTTCCTACTTTCTTCAGTGTAGGATCCATGTAAGGGCCTCCTTTTTGAACATATTTTCGCAGTGAAATTGTTTCTATCCCTTTCCATGCACATACTCAGAGAGAAAAGGAAGCATAACTGATGATATTGCTTGAGGAGTTGGAATCCCGTAAGTAGAGAGCAAGGATCAATGTGTTCTGTATTGAACTTGGATTCTGCAGTGGACACATACATAGCCTGAGAACATGCACTCAAAGGGAGAGTAAGGTCGCTTCTTCAAATAGATCTGTGCTCCTATCCAAATTATACACTGTCTGCCTTTCCCTGTTCCAAGATTAACACACGTCAAGTTCTGACAGCCCTTGTGCTGCACCATCCTGGGTCTATGCTGTGACTCATCACTCAATGGAAGAGCAAAGCCTTTGGGGGGGGGGGGGGTACAATCCAATTTCTGCACTTCCAAATAGCAAGCAAATGTTTGAATTATGGATCACAATTAACTACTAATTGGCCATAATGTAAGCCCCTTCTGAATGGACATGGTAAATATTGAAACAAATGGGTTGTTATTTTTCAGACCTGAATGCTAGTCATTTAAAATGAAAAGCTAATTTCAGCCTGGGAGGCAAGCTCTATATTTTAATCAAGTGTGACAGATCAAGAACAATAAATGAGCACTTAAGGTGAGGGGATGTTTATTTCCCTGCTGCAAGTTTATTTGTGGTAAGTTATCCAGCCCAATGCAAAATAAAATTAAACTGTAGCTTTGATCCAGATCTCTGAGAAGTCCCAGCAGAAAGCCTGAATAAAGAATGCAAAGCAAAAGAGACTATTCTTTAAATAGAACAAACCTAACAGTTAGGAAAGCTTTTGTAGATTTATATATCTATTATGCAGTTTTGCTGCTAAATCAGTGCTATAACGTAATTAAGAAAGAAGTTTGCTAAGAGCCATAAAGAGCTGGGACTTTGCTGGGGTGTCATCCCAATCTGCAGCTGTCCCGCAGAGTATGCTCAAAACTCATGAAGATCTTTATTACTACAGTAAAATTCCTGGTGTTCCCTTTCACTCAAGGTACATCTTCCTCTTCAGTAAATGTAATTGTTTTTGTTATAGGGAGGCAGAGATAATGTTTATAGTTGATGGGCCTTTTTTTAACCTACTTTCAAAGTGTTGAGCTAAAATTCCAATATTGTTCTTCAAAGCATGAGTCTAGTATTGATTTTTAGAAAGGGAAAAGGAAAAAAAAAAAAAGAAATTAAGTTCAGGTGGATGTTTTCTATCAGATTAAGCTTCTACTTAAATCAAGGATTGTATATAATCTATGTAATGTTCTGAATAACTCATATCTCTTCTGTGTCTGTATATAAATATTTTATACTTTTTAATATTTCAGTACAACCAGTAGATCTGATGTTGCTCTGAACCATTTTTTTTCCATATCCAAGCAACAAAATCAGCCTCAATTCAACACTTGGAAAAGGTTTTAATAATTGTATATAATATGGGTTTATGCTAAAAACAAATTAAAAATATATTTCTATGTAGTACTGTCCTCAGATGAGATCTCTTATAAGCTATCTACAGAAGCATTTTTTACCTAGTCAGAGAATAACTAAAACAAACTAGTATGGCAAAAGTTAATGATAAATTGGGAAACAAGTTAGCTAAAACAACTAACTCCCCAGTGAATCCAACATTTAGCATTGTGTGCATATTGTTGCAGACTAGTGCATTTTTTATAAATTGTGTTCAGTTTACATCTCAAGTGTATTTATGTCCTTTCTGGTGCTTTGGCTTTCTGTTACAATTGTTGTATTAGAATTCCTACTACAGATGCTGGAAATGCATACGTTTCTTGCCAGGCTGTATGCTTAGCACCTAAAGGTGCTTCTGCACACTTCTGTGAAAGGTTTAGAAATGAGCTGGCCTTTACAATGAAAAGGGAACATCCATTTTATGATGCATTACTAGGCAAATATGTGAGCTGACAGTGTGTGTCTACAAAGTACTAGTATTTACTTAGCTGTCTCTGGTTGTGACAGCAGGAAACTGCAGGTCCTTGTTTCTTTCTGTTAGAAGGGTGCTGTGGTGAATCAGCAACGAGCTGGTAGAGTGAAACATGGCTTTGTCTTCCCAGGTTGCAAGGAAAGCTTCCAGGTTAGCACTGTTTTAGCACTGTTATAACCTCAGCCAACCTTTTAGTACCTAGTGCTTCATGGGTAATTCATGTTGAAATTACAGCAACTCTGCAATACTGTCTTGAAATGTGAATGGTATTAAATGTGAGAAGCTGGGAACGTGTGTCTATTGGCTTTTGTGAATACAGCTAGGGCTGCAGCAAAATGTGAACTAAAAGTAGATCCCTAGCTGCATGCTTGTGCATCCTGCCCCTCTCCCAAAAACAGCTCTCTGGAGCACCTCAAGAGCTTGTGGCTGGCAGACTAATGTCACTGTGGTCAGCCAAAGCTGTGGCCAAGTATGTAAGCTTCAATGTACAGCTAAAGGAACAGATAGGAAAATCTTCTTTCCCCACCCTGGAGGACTTTGTCTGCTTTGTTATATCCATCTTTTTACCAGATGTATCCAGTCAGTAGCCTGCAAATGGCTTTCCAGCTCTTATATAAGCACTCACACCAATGAATGACAGACTGTTTTAAAACAAAACGCTTTTAGAAAGAGCTAAGATTAAAAGATTTAGTTAAAAAGCACCAGCTAGGAAAGGTCATGGTAGACTAGACACATTGGCAGATGTTCACTTCTAGATACAAATGTTTGTTATAAACTCCCTGTACCCAAACTAGCTTGCCTTTTGTTGGAAAGGGAGTGAACCAGCCTGCTATGTAATCCTTAGTCTGTCTTCCTAAGAGGCCTGGTCATCAGTTGCTCAGCTAGCTTTGCAAAGGGGGACTGCTAAAACCTGTACTCTGCACCAGAGAGCTGCAGCTCATGTGCACTGAGGTCTTTCTAATACTGAAGAAACTAAAAGAAAATCCAATTTAAACAAAAATTGGGCACAAACACATGCACTTGTGGCACTTCCTTGCTGTGTTTTTTCTTCTCCAAGGACTAATCCCGTGGTGGACTGAACATTTCCGACAAACTGCAGAGCATCCCCCAGTTCAGAGCTGTTCAGTTATTTCCTTACAAATAGTGTTTCTGGAGAGGAATAATTCTGATTCACCAGCTGTCATTTTACTGTTCATATAGCTAAATTAATAAATATGTTAATAAATGCCTTCACTGGTAATCTTCAGGTGGAATTATTGCTGGTGATTTCAATGAGCCTTTTTTTTTTTTTAACTGAGAATTAATCAGCCTTCCCTCTTTAGCTCTGACCAAGCCCTCACAGAGCCCTTCATTTGTTGCTGTCAGAGGCTTTTAGTTTCATGTGCTGCAGGAAAACCAAAAAATTGAGCATTACACAGCTCTCTGTAAAACAGAAATGGTATTTCTCTCGCACTGCCAGTGAAACATTTTCAATGTTTTTTAGCCTGTCAGGCAATTTTTTTTAATGCATCTGGGTTTGTCATGAACAAGTGGAGGGATGCATTGATTTCCATACTGCTGAGAAGCACTGTTATTTCTAAACTCTTCAGTGAAGGGAATATACTTCTAAACTCCTTTTTTTTTCTAACTAGGGCTACAATTCAGTAAATAACAGTTCCACAAATGTCCTTTCTCTTATATTAGATATTAGGAGCATATTCACACTGCCTAATGTTTAACATCCATATCAGATGCTTTATGTTGTATTTGGAGCATCTCAATTTCTCTCCTGGCTAAAGACAAAAGTTAAGCTCAAGTACTTTGGCTCAGCCCCATGTTACATTTCTTTAAAAGGAAAATGAATCTCCTCATTCAAATCAGTTTTCCAGTTCTGAAGTTGTGTTTTTGTGTGTGTGTGTGTTTTTATTTATTTCCATGTCATTTCCAAATCACCTGGCAGATTTCAGTAGTGTGAGTGATAGACTCAAGATCCACAGCCTGCACTGCCTCCCCCCTCCTCTTCCTCAGTGCAGCCACCTAGCAGCAGGAGTCAGAAGCTGTTCATAAGCAGAGGCATTTTTTTGTCACATACCTCAGACGCCAGCACTCGACAGATGGAAGTTAAAAAAGAAACGTGTTGGCTGCCTGAGGCACATCTTAATTTGTCGCTCAGCTCGGTTTGTTTCACTTTTAATGGTTCACTTAGCTGAACTTGTGACTGAAAATTAACACAGAAGGAGAAAAAAGTGAACTGAAAGTTTTGACTTGATGGGCTTCCGCAGCCATCACATGGAAACCATCACAGGGGCCAGCTGCCAACCTCCTGCTTCTTGCCACAACTCCTTGCAGGCTGTAGGAGTTCTCCCAGGGGTGCTGGGGCTCCTCGGTGCATCCCAAGGACCAGCCACGATCCATGCTGTGGAGGGGCCTGGGTGATGGGCAGCACATCCAGTCCTGCTTGGCTCCTGCCATCAGATGCACTGCTTTCCTCATTGTGGTGTCTTTCCTCTCTGTATTGCCTCAGCAAGGTTGGCCAGCTCATTTGCCTGAAGAAAGGGACAAGAACCTGTTGATAGATGCTTTCTGGCCATGCCAGCTTTCAGAGAAAATATAGGGAAGGCAGGACTGTTTCTGCCTGCACCACTAACCAACTGGGTAGGAAAAATGCTTTCAGCTTATACAGGAGCTTGTGAAAAGTAAGCCTTTGTCTCCTATTCACCAAGGGGAAAAATAGTTTCTGATCCTTCACAATGAATACATGCCATATCATAAAGCTAGCTTGCAGAGAAAGGAATAAAGAGTATTAGTATAGAATATGGGAACTATACATTGAAGACTGCATTTCCAGTCGCCCTCAATTTGCTCTCTGGTTTTGCACACTGGCGTTCAGACCAGAATTGGTCAGAACTGCCAACACAGAGCAGAGTCACTTTTAGGTGCAAAAATGCACTTTTGTTGCCAAATGGCAGTGAGAGAACTCAGGATGTGGCTATCAGAGTAGCCTCAGACACGTGGACACTGCATAGGCACCAAGTTTGTGTCCTGTTTAAACTTTTAAAAATTGTATTTATTTTTAATAAATAGCAGGTGAATTTCTTAATTGACACATATAAAGATGAGGGAAGGTTGTGGGAGGTCTATTCTCTTGTTGAAAACTTCAAATAATCTGCTAAAATCAAAACTACACTTGACAAGACAATCTTGGACTGGTAGGGGTATCCCATGTGTTTGCAGAGGCTATTTCCATCACTAGCTACTATTATTAATGGATGAAGATGGAGCCAGCAACTTACAAAGGCATTTTAAAGTTAGCTACATGTCTTGCTCAAATCTCCTGACAATATTCATTTTAGCCTTTGTAGTAACTCTTCTCTGATAGCTAATAGGAATGAGTTTTCTTAGTTAAAGTAATCTCCATGGGACAGATGGGGGAAAAAAATATTTGCAGATACTATTTGATGAAAACAGAGAAATCACTTTGCATTCATGAGGCGTCATCCATTCTATTTGTTTCCTGTAAATATTTATATGAGTGTGGCTTTCCTACGGAGGATTTTGGGGATGCAAAGGCAGTTCTCTTGGAAGCATTTCTCAGCCAGGGCTGTGCCTGCCCAAGGGCTCCTGGGGAGCCCCAGCCACAACTCCTCACGGAGCGATGCTCTATGGTGGGAGCTGCCTCTTGCATGGAGCTGCTAATGAGTGCCTAGAGCAACAGCAGGCATGGCACGTTCACAGGCTGCTCTGCATTAGCATAAACTGTCTTGAAAATAATTTTTAATGAACAAGTTAATTATGAAATCCGACAAGTGTGTTTGTCAATAATGGGGGGGGGGGGGAGAAGAAGGAGGGGAAGGAAGAAGCTAAATATTAACAAAAGAAATTGTTTGGCCAGCACTGTTACCCACAGTCTGGACTGACAGCCATGTGTGTGTTTTCTTTTAAGGTATTGTACCCTCTGAGGCTGTATCTGCTGAGATGTTATATGTCTATTTATAGTTTGCCTGAAAATTGATTACAATGAAGGCCGAGCTTGTATAACCACAGTCAGTGGGAATTTTGCTGCTGTCAGCAATAGGCCCTGCTTTGGGACACAAACAGACCCCCCTCAGCTGGCACAGGTAATAACTTTACCAGCTTATGTTGAATAGTGAGGAGTTTCCACTGTTTCATAAATGCTTCCATCTTTTCAATGTCAGTTTCTGTGACTGTTCAAATAGAAAATTCTTCCGTATATTTTATATTTCTCACTAAAGACAAAACATTTGGTTTACATGCCCCAGCCCTTTGTGTACCCTCGTGGGCATATCTAATTATCCACTATTGCAGCCAGTCCCTACTAGATGCCCTTCAGCTTCAATTTTATTTAGTATGCCTGGATTTCTTCCCAAGACTTGATCCAGTTCCCTCTAAATGTGTGAAGCTTCTCAGAAAACTAAGGAGGAAACTCTGCAGCACCTGGAGAAATACCTTTTTCTCTCCAGATTCCTTTAGAAATAACTATTTTATGCACACTCAGATAAATCTCCTGCAATAACAACTCTTGTATGTTTGGCACCTGTGCTCAGAACTGTGCTGTGCCTCTTCCCACAAGGCTCCCTGTGATCACCTGCAGTCCAACAGCTAAAATCTTTTTCCATAATGAGGACACCCCATTGACAGACTACAAAGAGGGGCATGCCCAGAAAGCAGCTGAGTCCACCCAAAACCTGTCTTATTCTGGCAAAGACCAGTTCAGCTCCTCTGTGTGCATGGTGTGGCACCTTGGAAGACTTTCCAACAGCAGGTCCTGATTCTCTTTTGCTGTTTATCAATGAATATTCACATCTTGTGGGATTGTATTTATTTTTTTCTACCCCTCAAATTATTTTCTTCCCCACTCATCTTTGTCTGGTCCTCTTGTAATGTACATCTCTGGTATGTTTCTTTCAATACTCCAGCAGCAGAAAGTTATGCTAAGTTTCATTTATTTCTCATGCCTCTCTTATTTGTAATACTTTACGCTAAATTAGGCGTTCAAAATGTGCGTTATTTGGAGTCCTCAGAGAACAACACGCATCTTTCCATTTGTATTTGCTCAGTGATAATTTCAGGACATGTCTCTTCAGTATTAGTCAAGCTTGTAATACAGCAGCAACACGAACCCAATGTTCAGACAGCTGATCAGGCTGTTAAAACAATCCCTGCTGCACAGTTGTGATCTTGTGTAAGAGAGCTGTGACTTTGTACTCAGTGCAACACACTGGAACAAAACCTCTGCTCAGTGTCTCTAGATCTGAGCTTTTTTAAATCTACCTGTGTTTCTTCTTTGGCAATGCTAAGATAATCTGCTTTAAGAAAAGCCTCAGCCCATAGTGAGTGATCCATGAAATGCATCATCCCTGCTGCCTGGGTTGTTGATGGTGAGCTGCTGTCTCTGTGTGTGCAGGATTTGTTGTGCCAGTGTGTCTTCTCCAGAGCACTGGCAAACTGCGTGGAAGCCAGGGAAGCCTTTCATCCTTGCCTGCCTAGCCAATATTATTAAAAACAACTAGTAGGTTCAGAAACTATTTTCATATTGATTTTGCAAATCTTTACTAAGCTGCATGTTAGTAGGAGTAAACCTGATGTGGGCTTATCTAGTTTTTGATTTTAAGATATTAATGTTTGGGGGATGGGAGTGATGTTCATGTAATGTGTTCTGGATTTGGGCATCCCAGTTGTTCCAGTATGCAAAGTAAAGGCGGAGGCTGCTAACAAGCTGATGCTCTGTATTAAAGCAACACTTTAATTTGGAGTGAGGTCACAGAAACTGATTTAAAAACATAGACAGCAGCTCCTAGGCTTGCCAACACTTGCTTTTGGTAGCTATCAGATTTCTGGTATCAAAAAACTAATTTGATTACACGGTGTTACTAACTGTATAACTAAGGACTCTACCCATGTAAGCAAGGATTTAGTAGGATTAATCTCAGTATTAAAATTAGAAACCCCATGTGGCTAGAGTGAGAGAAAGTTGCAGAAGGAAAAACTATTTGTTGTTTTTTCTCACTTGAAATCCTGTTATTCATTCGATGATCCATACCTTTCTTTAGGTATAAACAGAATATTAATCAGTCCTTCCATGGGGATTTTTTCTAAACATGCTTTTCAGCTATTCTCTATATGAATATCAGAAAGCGAACATACAGTGGAATAAGATTCCTTCAGACTTCTGCAGATTGATTTCTCTGAGTTGTATGTTCCCCATACATTGATCCTTCTGTGTTCTTCTGTTTCTGCCTTCCATTTGAGCAATTCCTGTAAGCCCTGAGGACCAGAGCTGCAGGAGGTAAGGAGGCCTTTGCCCCTGTGCACCGATGAGCAGGGAGGGAGGATCTCAAAACTCTTCACCTACATTAGCAGGTGAACTGCTGCCACTGCCCAAAGTGAGCTGCCTCGCTTCCTGATGCCTCAGACAACAGGAGTTTAGACTGAAACAGCTTCTTTCTCTTCCACTTTTCATTCCACTTTCCTCTATTGATGCTTTGTGAGCCAGCGTAACTGCAAAAATGATATGAAACTGGTTAAATTGATGTGAGCAGTTTAGGTCTCACGGATGGAAATGATAGTCTCTGGTAAGGAGGGTGTCTTGGCCACTGAGGACAGAGTCATGTTTTTATGTTTCTCTGTCCTTTCAAACAGTGCTTCTGCACTACAAGGAGAAACTAAAGAACCAGTGACAGAGAAAATATGGTGCTCCCACTATCCCTTGGATGTGATACCAAGGACCCTTACACCCCTGTTGCAGAGGGCTGCGATGGGGGGAGAGGGAATTTGTGTAATGTTGCTTCCATGGAGCCACTGAGCAAAAGCTGCTTTGAGAAGTGGGCTTCCAGAACTGGATGAGACACCATTTCACAAAGTATGGGAGTGATCTGGGCCCAAAGCTTCCTCAGGACTGTATTCCCACTGTCAGCATTGTGTAAGTGGAGTTCAGTAACAGGGAAGGGACAAAGATGTGCAGGGCTCACAACACCTGCCTGAGATGCACTTGACTAGTGCAATTAGTTTGCTGTGTTTTCCAAGCTAACGACAGTTTTGTCATTTTTTTCTATGGATTTGTTGTTTTTCTTTGGTTTGATTTCTGTTTTTTTGTTGTTTTCTAAAGTTTCCCCCACTTCTGAGACTCATTTCTCGTAGATGGTGAATTGTGGTTTCTTGCAGGTTCTTCTCAGGATGGAATTCCCCAAATTTTAGAAATTCCCCTATGGTAGACTGACGCTACTTATACCTAATACATGTTGCTGACAGCAATATCTGGCATAAAGGTGACAGGGATGTCAATCATGTATTGCCTATTGCTGCTGTCCAGCTGAACAACATGACTTCAGATCATCTGTGATTACATGTCAGTATGTTTATTATTGATTTATTTAATTTAGCATTTTTTTTTCCAACTGTCCTTGATACTTCTAACCATGCTTGGAGATGAGCGTCTGACACACAGATCACTGCTTCCAAGATGGTATGGGCAGCTGGCAGAGAACTCAATAACACAATTTGCTCTGCTGATTTTATTGAGTATGTAAGTAAAAGGGTTTTAGTTCATCTCGGTGAATGCTTTTTTATGATCTGCATCACTGCAATCATACTTGTGATGAAACGAAATAATTAAGAAAGATATTCTCCTCTCTTCATTGTATTTATGATTAACAAAGTAAATGAAAATCCAGCCTTTTATCTGACATCAAATGGTATTGCATTTTTGAGCTAAATTGGACATTCATCTTTTTTTTGGTGAGTTTTTTGAAGCTTAAACATACCTTTCTTTTTCTCCCTATCCTTCTTTCTTATGTTTCTGAATACCGGTAAATTAAAGATAACTAGAAACTGGAAATGCTTTCAGAAAAGGTCTTGAAATTCACACACATGCACATAAAAAGAGGAAGAAAGAGAGAGAAATGTAACTCTTCTTCTTTCATATTAGCATGACAATCAAGCAATTACTTGGAATACTTCATACATATTCCACCAATCTTTTTTTGGGGAGGTGGGGCACAGTCTGCATTAAATAATGTATTTTATGCTAATCTGAATTTATAGAATTGTATAGCACCGTTGTATCACCCCTCCCTTCCAAAGGTTGGGAAGCAACCAGTTCAGTAAATAAGCTCTGCATTCTGTAAACCCCCAATGAATGTTTCTTATATGAGAAGTCACTTAAAGTGACTTTGGGGGGGAAAAAAAAAATAGTTGGAAAAAGTCATAAGAAATAATTGCACTTCACTGAAAGTTTAGCAATTGTAAATTAAAATGAGAGGATTTCAGGAAAGAACTTTTATGCCCACAAAATAACCATGTACTTTTGTAGTACTATGAGGGAATTATCAATGTAACTGAGTCAAGAGTCTATATCAATGCCTCCAAATGACAAAATAATAATTGGCCAAATTTTATCGATAGGAGCAAAACTTCCACATAACCATATGAATGAGTTAGTCACAGGATATTATTGTAGAAGAAATAATGGGTAAACAGGAAAAGGAGATGACTTACACGATACTTGTGACTCATAATTCACAGATCTGTTCTCTGTGACATTAGTTCCAGGTTGACTTTCAACTCTTCTCATTCTCTAACAGCCAATGTAAAACTGACAAAATCAGGGTCTTGGTACTTTGTCAAGTGTTTGACAGCAACATTTTGTTTGTAGTTTGCCAATACTTACTACCTTTGAGAGATCAGCCAAAATCATGTTACTATAATCCACCTTGTGCTAAAATTCATGAATTAAATTTCCAAAGAGATCTGGTCAAGATGAGGGCAAATTCAAGCAATTCTTCCATAACTTTCTGAGTACTGAAATGTGTGTATCCTTGAGAAGGAAGGGCTGCAGCAGGCAGACCTGAAGGTGGCTGCAGAGCAGCACTTTCCTAAATACAGAAGGCAGTAGGATAATGTGTTACTAAAGATCTTTATTTTCTTCTCAGAGAGGTAACAGATAGTTGCCTAAACAAAAACCAAGTAAAGATATGGACAGACAATCGTATGTGCTGTCATTCTGTTTTTATTGGTGGGGATGTATTGCAACCCATCCACTTTAAGGTGGAAGTAGGGCAAAATTTTCCATGATTTCAACTGATATCCCACCAGCTAAATCACAGCTGCTCACAGTCCTTCCTAACAGCATCTAAACCCTGCAGATCCTTCTTTTGTGACTTTCTGCTGATGAGCTGCCACCTCATGGCTGAATAGGGGTCTGTTCTTGAGTGCCTTCACTTATCTTTTTACCATTAAATCTCATCATCTGTCTCCTACCTGGTACATGAGCTGTGCACTTGTGTGTGCTGTTGAGGTCACGGGCCATGGGTTTGTCATTGGCATATGCCTTATATGTGTCATTTGTTAATGAAAATACTAGGATCTGTCTCAGAATATTTCTTCCCTTCAAATTTTGTTCTAAATCTTTGTTTACAGCTGAAATTTGACTTAGAAGCCTTAGAATTGCCAAAATTTCTTCATACATTTGTATATTTAAAGTTATGCCCACACACCTAATTTTTGGAAGAGTTTGACTGTAGAAGAATAAAGAACAGAAGACAACAAAGATAACTAATTTTTTTGTTGTTCTTTTGATGCAGTATGTAAATAAGTTGAGGCCATGAGATCAAGTGAGATTTTTTTTTTTCTCTTAGTAAAGATATTCAAGAAGTCCTTTAAATAAGGAGCCTGGGTTGTAGATGCAGACTTTCCAGCAAGCAATTAAAGCTCAACATTTACAGACACTTAGATAAACCAGATGTATTCCTGGCAAGGGAGAGCTTGAAAAGCAACAGATTTTGAAGTACATTGACAGCTCTTAAACTTCAGAAAGAAAAAGCTCTGCTTAGGAAGCCCTTCAGTAAGTAAATTATTTAGTTCATTGTGTGTTGCTTAATAGTTCTGTTATTTAGACTTCTGATTGTTGAGGACTTAGTAAAAGAGTAAGAAAGAGGAAGTGAAAGGAAAGGTTCCCAGGGAACTAGATTAAGTCTGTAAGAGCAATGTGAAGTGTTTTCATCTCCTACCCCATTTTAAACCAAATGACTCTGTTTTCTTATCCTTGTCTCTTAATGACAGTAGATCTCCTGTAATGTAGAGACACTCAGCAGAGAAGTAATGCAGTGAAATTGTGCTAACAACATGATTTGCCAAAAGCAATCAGTTTTTGTTAGGTACGTTGTAAAGGAGAAGACGTATTAGCAGACACAAAATGATGTGCCGTAGAGCAGCTGCAAAATCAAGGGGAAAATATTGACCCTTCATTGCATAAGTAATAGGTGGATGTTTTAGTTTGGAGGGAAATGACAGAAGAACAGTGACATTAACAATTTGGGAGAGGTGCAGTGGACAGAGATGCTATGGGAGTTAGGGAAATCTTTCTGGCAACAAAAGCATGTTCTTAGATCCAAAGCTGACAGCTCACAACTGCTCCATCAGAGCATAAGCCTTCCGATTCTTAAATGCTAAATGGATCCAGCCTTTAACTAGATGTAAGCTGTCAGTTTGAGAATGTCTTATTCACCCACTTACCACCCACTTTAGTGGCATCCTCAGCTGAGAAGTCTTCCGTGGTCCTTGCCAGGTATAACCTCTGTGAGCTTTCCGCTCCTAACTGTGGGCAGAGGGTGGACACAACCTGGCAGTTTCTCATGACAGGTCTGAATCTTTCCTGACCAGGAGTAAACTTGGATTTGTGGGGTAGGAATTACATGTCTCCAAGGAAAAGAGCTACAACAGAGAGGTTCAGGGAGTATTCTGCATAAAACTGATGTATTTTCTGGGCTTGCTTTATAGACAACCAAAGCTTATTTCAGTTTCTATTATAAAGCACAGTAAAATAATGAAATGTTATCAGTTTGCCTTGCCACAAGACTTGTCATTCTGCCTCTGCCCAAAGTAACTGGCATCTCCATTGCTTTACTCTGTCTGCCATTGTTTCCTAGAAGCATCTTGGTTGGAGCACAGAAATGCAATCACACTCTTCCTTATATTGCACAAGATAAGAGGGAGTGACAAACAACATTAAGTCCAGGGTTATTTTTCATTTCTATTTATATTTCTTTAGCTTTTTTATGTGATTAAACTCTTCTTCTGATATTTCAGGGCACAAGTGTATGTCCCCCCTATCCTTAACTAAATATTGGAGAAAAAAAATATATATCCTTTCTCTACTGAATAGGTTACTTGAGAAATAGCCAGGGTCACCCAGGAACAAACTATAGCCTTGTCAGAACCATCCGATCTGCAGTAACCTGAGCCTTTCCAGCCTCTCCATAGCTGATTAAAACTGAATCTTTGCCTAGGTCATTTTGGTGAAGGAGGGCAGTGGGAATCCTTTCTGCACTACTGTGTCTGCCTGGAAAATTATTTAACACTTATTTCATAGGTGAAGGAGTCTATTTGCCTTAAGAGCTCCACTTATTTTGCAACTATCATAGCAGAAAAAATAGACTTGTTTTCAAAACCAGTCTCTATTTGAGAGGGTATTTTGCTGTATAATGAATTCTCTGATTTGTAGCAGACTCAGAGGATGTAAAAACTCTTCCAGCTTGCAACCTGAAGTGCTATAAAAGTTTTAAGATATTAAATATTATTTAGTGAATCATTGAAAATGGTATTGTTTAGAAGTCTTGCAAGTTTAGCAGAAAGAGGTAAAAAAAAACTGAAGTTTGGATTAACAACAACAAAAAAAACTACCAGGGGATTGTCACTGAGCCAGTGAAGGAAGAGTTGTCCAGAAGAGTGCTCTACTATCTTTCTAATGTACAACGCAACTTCTACACACAGCTCTTCTTTGCAGGGGGAAAGCAGGACTGGGCTTACATGCAAGAAACATTCTGAATAAGCAACAGTTTCGTACTTAATCGCTTTTGTCTCTGGCTACGTGAACTGTGTGTTGATGCTATTTGAACAGGTACAGAGGAGCAAAATGCTTGCCTGCTATAGGATTTTGTTGAGACAGGATTATTTCTTTCTAGGATGTGTCCAGCAGAAACCCATCCCTGTATCTTTGACTTTTACCTCTGGACACACTTGGGATATAAATCTATCGAAGTAATTAATCTGTCCAGAGACCTGGGTTTAGTTTCATGTTTCCTATTGACCAGTTGTAGGCAGCTCTCAGCTCAGCAAGCAGAGGCTTTGAAGTGCCCTTTGGAAGCAGTTATCTTTCCCCAGCTGCCTAAAAAGTTGAGGAGGCTTGCTTAGTTTTGGAGTTGGTTCAGATGCCAGTTCCTGCAGCATCTCAGTGCTAGGCATTGAATTCCTTCACTAATCCTGGCTGTTTGACTCCTTAATGTTGCACACACTGCAATTGTGTGTGCAGTTTCAGGTAAATCAAATTCCTCGGCAATCTTTCAAACATTAGCCACAATGCTAGCTGCACCCTAGTGATATTTGAGTCATGTTTTGTCCTGCAAGTCAATGAAGATATGAAAATTAATTACTGACTGGAAGAACTGGCTTCTGTGACAAGAAGCAACCAGATCCATTAGTGTATTAGCATTACAAATATAAACCTTAGTGTGTGTGTGTATATATATATATGTGTGTGTGTATATATATATATGTGTGTGTGTATATATATATATATATAACTAGAACTAATATCTAACCTTGCTCTTATTTCACTAGAATTGTTTGAACTCAGGATGCAACTGAAAATCATTTCCACTGAGAATTTTGTGATTTGAAAAAAAATACATTCGCTAAAAAAATGTTTAGATATGAAATCAGTTATTCAGCATAACAAAGAGTAAACTAGGTATCCATGTAGTCACATAATACAAATAAAACTTTAAAGAGAGCAAAATAGTTTGAGTAAAGACAAAGGTTATGTTGTGTTTTGTTTTGTTTTTTTTTTTTTTGTTTGTTTTTGTTTAAGTCTTAGGGCAAATAATTCACTTAGCCTAACAGTTATTTCAGAAGTTCTAGATTTCTTAAAATAGAAATTTCTGGGGGATGCTCTGTGCAGATAGTTTAATAGTTGCCAAGTATAAAAATCTATTATAGCATTTTATTCTTACAAAAAGACTTTGTACTCCAGGCATACAATTAGCCACGGAGCACTACATTCATTGTTTCTTTCCCAACTTACTACCATTATTTGTCAAAATCTTTTCTGGAAAAAAAAAAGGCTCTGTCAAAACTGGATTATTTTCCCTTTAAAAGGGCAAGTGATTCAGCTCTACTGAAGTCAGGAAGAATACATATATCTGGATTAATTTAAAATTAGTACTGGTGGTCCTGGACTTACTGAAACAAACAGCAAAATTCACAATTTCAGTGGGGCAGGTTTCATGACTGCATCTATTTGGTTATACTTTGTCGTCTTTTTTACTTCTCAGCCATAAGATATTTCTATATTACCACTTAATATTAATATGGAAACAGTATTCAGAAGGAATATTACAAATAGAAAAGATATTCATGTTTGCTAAAATCAAGTAGCATGACAAAGCACTCTTTAATTTGTTTTCATTTCATAGCTCTGTGCAATCTGTTTATTGTCTAACACTGATTGCAACTGTGCTTTTAACATGTTCCTTTTTTTTTTTTTTTAAAGAAAGTTACTAAGATAATTCAGTAGCTGATAGAATAATGCAATGTCATGGGAAGATTTTTAAGTAGAAAATTATTTCCTTCTATTTCAACTCTGTGTGAAGTACTTATCAGAAAAGTTAGATTGAGTGAACTGCAAGACTGACTTTTTTCCTCCTTAACTGATCAATTAATTGTGTGGATATTGTGGTTTAATAGGAGGGAGATTGGTAGTCTCTAGACAGAGATTACTAACATCTATAAACTTATTCAATTTGTATGCCCTGGGATTTCACAGAGAGCAGTTCAGTACAATAGCAATAGAGAAAGGAACGTCCTGATAATTTTCCTTAGCAAATTCCAGCAGAACCTTTGCACATAATGAACTGCAATCAAACGACAGTAAATCTGAGAACAGGAGAGGAAAAAAAGAAAGAAGGGGGTGGGGGGGGAAAGGAAAGGAAAGAAAATGCAGCTGTATTACATCATTTTAGAAGGATATAAGCATTCTCCATAAACACTCTTGGATATAACATATTGATTCCTAACTGCAATTTATAGTTCAACACAATCATATTTATTCACTGCAGAGACATGAATTATACAATTTGTAGCTGCAGTTAACCAAGAGAGAGGAAAGAGTCCATTTCAGACCTTAGCCACAAAATTTCAAGGATTCCATCATCTGTAAAATCAATAAAGAAACAGTAATAATCTTTAAGGGATTTTCAGTAATGAAGATTTCACTGTGGAATGGGTTCCCAGAGTGAATTAGATTAATCCAGAATCTGATCACTTATAGAAAGTGCTGCAAGGCCTTCATTGTAAATTTACAATATATTCAAAATCCATTTACATTAATTTCAGGGAAAAATAATTCGATATTGTGCAAATTCAACTTAAATGATGGGAAAAATGAAAGTGTCCAGAAACAGAAGCTTCACAATGGATAAAGCCCCTGACTTCTCCTAAACAAGTAGATATTTTATTTTATTTTTTTTACATTCAACTGAACAGATGTTAAATTGAATAATGTCTATAAGCACAAAGATTCTAGATATGCAGTAATAAACAGAAACACAGAAGCACAGGAAAGAAGTGCCACCCAGTTCTAAAGGAGAAAATTGTACAGTGAGCCAAAGTGGGTATGAGTTGCATGAGGAGCCTGGTGCCAATCAGGTGAACAAGGCAGATGTACACACTTTGGGTCATGCCAATATATTCCCATATATATTGTTCTCAAATTACAGTATAGCAAACTATTTTCTAGAAGCTCTTAAAGCAGCGTGTAAGAGTGCTTGCTCTATGTTTTTAGTAGTAAGTATATTCATTTATTGTGAAAATTGAGTGCTATTTTTACAGCACTGAAGCAGAGCACAAACTTCACTTCAGACATTCAAAGTGGTCTGTGCCACTCCAAATACAAGATATACTTAATATACAGAAAATAATCCTGCCACAAATCTTGGTAAACATTCAGCTTGCATCTACCATGTGATATAATACTTTTCTGAATGTTGTACAGCTGGGAAAAGGAGGCACAAAACTATGAAATGACTAGTGCCATTGGCTTCCAGGGTGTTCTTAAAGTCTTGGTTCCAAGTTGTGAGTTCTAATTAATTGATGACAAATAACAAGCTAAAAAAAAAATACGTCAAGTGATCCTCAAGCTCTGGCTTGTGCCAGTTCTCTTTGTGAAATATTGATAACTGTAGCTGTGTTGAGTTGTAATGACAGTATGTATTTTCTTGCATAATACTCTTAAATATTTAGTGACAAGTGATAATGCTGTCCCATAGAAAATCCCTGGACAGAAAATCTCCATGAAAAGCCTTTCACAGAGACATTTCCATTACACCTTCTGCCTCAGTGTAAGTGTGGGGAGAAGGTTCAGATCCTCCTGTTTCCCAGGAAAACCTTCAAAGCTAAGTCTCTGAGACTAACTGTTCACAGATCGTTTCTCTGCTAGTCACTTGTCCCATTTTTCTGTTTGGTTTCCCAGCATGTTTGCTGATCTGGGGCCATGCTATCAAACAACTCTTGGGACCAGCAACCCAGAGACAGCCACAGGGCTGACAGAATGTGTCGTCCCCCCCTCCCCCCCCCCCCAATTGCTCTGACATTGCAAGCCCTGCTGCCGCTGAGCACTCAGGGTTATGGTCCCCTGCAGCCCCAGTGCTGACACCTCGATGATGCCTCGTGGGAATGGCTGAGAGCTGGTTCTGCCACCAGCTCAGAAACACAGGTTCCCAGGATGAGTCAGGATCATCTTTATAAAATTTATTCAAAGCTACCCTACAAGTTTGAGCTCCAGTCTGTCATGAGCATGCCATATCCAATAAATAATGATAGAGCTTCCCTCCATTATACACAGTAGTACTCTCTGCACTATCAGTAAGATTAAAACACTAAATAATTGAATGATATTGATCTTAAAATTGAGTTACCAGAACAAGAGCATTTCCTGTATATTTTCAAAATAAAGTCACCGTGTTCCTGTCTATAATCATTGCATGAGCCCATTGACAGGTTCAATAGTAGCAGCTTGGCAGGTTTTAAAAGTCAATAAAGAAAACAAGTGTTTGTTTTCAATCATCAAATACATTTTAATTGTTCTTATTTAAAGCTACAAACCCTCAATCAAACAATGCCCTTTCTATCTCAGAGCAGACCCTGCTGCAGTAACACAGGCATGTGTTACCTAAATCAAGTTTAAAGACTTGCATTAACCATGAAAACTGTAGCACATCTGATTTAAAATACCATTTCCCCCTTGTTCAGTATGTTGCCAATTTTATGAAGACAGGTTTTTTCCTTTATCTTAAGATGAGCAATACAGCTTTCACAGGTAAATATGGGTAGTATTCCACTTGGTGTGTGTGTTGCTAAAGGAAGGTCAAATAATATGAGTTATAAATTTGGGGTTTTCAAAATATCCTTTTACAATGACAGAGATGTTAGTTACATTTATTGGCTGTGTAATAGAATAACAGCTACTACTTGAAACATGGGACTTTGCCTGGGTTTCTAAAGGTTTGGATGCTGGAGTTGTATGCGGAATTGTCTCACAATACTGTATCTTTTCTTGTTATCTCACTAGGGCCTTGTACAAGCAAGTATTTGTGTGTGTTGAGATCTCTCACAGTTGTTTGCATAAAATTTCTTTTCATATAGAAATGTTCAGATCTAGTGCTTGCAGAGGCTCTCCCATTTTTGATGTCAGAGCTTTGACTTTCTGAGAAGGGTCATAGATAGGCATGTAGACTATGCCTCTGTAGGAAATGGACCAAGGTTATAGGTAGCTTCCCAAAACACAAAACTTGTCCCTTTCTAGGTGGTTCTGTACAAAGATAGATATGGAAAAGCTCACACTCAAATCCTTCTTTGATATCTAATCTTCTTGCTGTTCTTTCAGTTCTCTTATTTTTTGTTAAGAGATGTGCAGCCAAGAGAAATGGCTGTGGTCAAGATTTCCATTTTTGCTGGTGGCTGCATTTTTGAGAGGGCAATTCAGTTTCATAGTAAAGTTCTTTGCTGGGTAGGGTTTTTTCTTTTTTATTTATTTATTTATTGTAAAGAGAGAAAATCTACTTTTAGGGTAAGACATTAACTTCCACTGTGGAAATCCTCAGAACAAAATAAGAAAGAAATCTCAAAGTTAGACCAAATATTTCTTTCCATTAGCTTTGCTTGGGACATTAGCAGGTGTTGCTGAATGGTGGTTCCATTGCAGTCAAGATATTTCTGTCTAAAAGATGTTTCTTTCTTTTTTTAGTGATATTGTAAATCTATGGATTGCCTCTGCAATTGATTTATTTGTTTTCTTTATAAATTCTTATATATTGAGGGCAAAATTTTTTGTGTGAGAGGCAATGAATATCTGTTTATGTCAAAGGAGCTATATTGGCTTATTCTAGGTGGTGCACTGGGCCCCAAACCCTAGCTTTGTGTTTAATTATTCTCAGTTGCAGACCTATAGACTTAATACAGGAAAGAAGAAAAATGTTTTCCAATGTGACAGTAGTAACCTGGACAGCAGCTTCTTCAAGGTTATGGACAAAGTGATATTATTGCACTGTAAAGCTGTCACAAGGGTACAGCTTTTCTAACTATTGCTGAGAATACGCTGCTAAACTTGAAATGACAGGCTCATTGCCAGCTTGGGAGAATTCTGCAGGAGTTTATTGGGAGGTAAACCTCATAAAAAGCATCTCCAGATTCATTTTGATACAGAAATGTTTTACAGATTAAAATCTATTAAATGTGAAAATAAAATTTGCCACATCAATCATCAGCAATTGAGAAAAGCCCAAACCTAGGGAAATAACTTATAATGAAATCAGTTTCTTATAGACTTTTGAGAGGGGCATACTGGGGCAATTTTCTCTTTTAAGCTCTCATAATTTCCTATTTGACTTTTACTGCCAATTGCTTTAGCTATTGATTAGAAAAGGAAGAATGTGAACACATTTTTGAATGATTGTTGTACAATAGTGTTAAATATGACTTGAAATTATCAGCAGTCAGGATTCATCTGTATAAGGAATCATAGGGCTATATGAAAAACCCTTGTCACAAAATGTCAGAAATGTGAGGCCAAACAGGAAATTCTTACTATTAATAAAACTTTTGGTATAGCTTTACAAGGAAGGTAGTCCCTCTGCACACTGATTCAACAAAGAACTCCAGTCTAAGCCTTTAGTTTTAAACTAATGAGTTCTTAGGTTCTCAGATTCTCCTGTGAGTGCTGAGGGCATCAGATACTCCTGTTGATTTATGCAAATTGAAATAGCCATTTATTATTAAATAAAAATGAATTATATTAATGAACTTTGTAAGTTGAAGAATTAGCTGTGCACCTCTAGTCATAACAATCCTTCTGACCTGGGGTCCTATAAAGAACAAAAACAAATCAGTAAAAAGATGAACAGAAAGGGTCTGTAAAATGGGCAGTTTGATAGAGCACCAGCCTCTGAACACCTGGTGCAAGGACACAAGCCATAGAGCAGTACAGTGCCCAACAAGTGGCATGGGTAAGGTGTAGTGTTGCTAAACTGGGGGATTTGTCTGTATTGTACTCACTGCCCTTTCTGAGTCAAATCTGGCAAGAAATGGCAAAGGAGGTGTTCACAAGTTCTCAGAGTCTGCTTCTGCGTAACATCAGAGTAAAACTATTTTTCTGAAAATATTTACTTCACAAGAAACTCTATGGACTCTTCAGAATGACAAGGATATTCTGATTCTTATGCAAGATTTTTCCCAGTTAATTTGGAGTCTGCTGTCTTCAAAACATGTACTTGAGTTACCAAATACAGACCTCATGAAATTAAAAATATTAAAACCTTTCCTTGATGGTCCAAGCAATATGAATTTCTTCCTGTGTGGCACATTATATTCTATGTCTTCTATCAACATATCATTTCTGAGCAATCTCTTGACCAGATGTAAAATCATGTTAAGGTTCTGTGATGGTTCTCTTTTGAACAGTGATTAGGGCTTTTATTCTTTAAAAATGTAATGAAAAATCCAATCCCACCTTCTCACAGGTGACTATTTAGTACATTCTGTAATTTTGTCTCTGTCATCACAGACAAATCACACTTCCTCAAGATGATTTCTTGAGTAGGCTGGGAAGGCAAAGATTTCTTTATTGAACAGGTTTTGATATCTTTATCTGATTTTTCTTTCAGTAAGTTTTGACAAAAAGAAAAAATAACTGATCTGAACTTCATCTGTTATTAGCATCATTCCTTTTGAAAGATACTGGAGAAGGAGAGACTGGAGGTAAAAGAGTTAAAAGTTAGAGGGTTGAAACAAAAAGATATCAGTGCAGGAAGAGAAAAACTTGCTAAGAATTGGGATTTTTGGATGATTTGTTAGCAACAGTTTTTCTGTCAGTCGTCTTTGCATGCATAATTAGTTCTCTCTGGAGATATTACTAAGAGATGTATCTGGAAAAAATTATAAGGATGCATACTGTGAATCATAGAGATGATGATTCAAATAATATCTGATCAAGAAAGAGGTACAATGGACACACACATCTCTTTTAAGACTGAAAGGCAATTTCCGTAAATGAAGGAGTAATTTTATATGATCATATTTATCTACATCAGAAGCAGAAGGATATAATTTGTCCCTTGGTTCTCTCTGCTATGAATAGGTATGGGTCAGCCAAAAGTGGATATGTTCAGCTAATAACGGTATGGATTCTTTAAACAAATTATAACACAGGTTGGTCCTTGTAAGAGAACATAATAGGACTGGACCTGTATTGCCACTGGAAATACATTGCTATGGGAAAACTGGCAGGCTGAACACTGAAAAGGCTATGGTCCGCTCAAGGTTGGTTTTCTTCAAACACTGAAAACTGGGGAGTAGGCAGTCTGGGTTTTCCGCTCCTGTTGTCTGAAATGCCTTTCCCCTGGGAACGTTCACATTGGGTGCCAGCTGGAAACTGGAAGGGGTGGCAGAGGTACCCAAGCACCCTTGGCACAGTTCTGCCTGCAAGCAGAGCTGAATTCAACCAGCCAAAGCAGTAGCCAGGCATGACAGGTAGCGAAATGCTTTCATTCTATTCATTTAGAAATGAAATTTAAGTGTTGCCATATTTATCATCTTTACCTTAGGAACAAAGCTGTATTCTTTGTGCTTATTCTAGTTTTCTAGTTAGCTTTCCATTCATGAGTGTATGCTAGCATGCTACCGCGCGCGCGCGCGCACACACACACACACACACACAAAAAGCTCTATGTTTTTGGGAATTTGGGGGCAATAGCCTTTTTACTACCTCTATTTTACTGTTATTCAATGTTAATATTGCTATTTATCAACCACCGCGGTGGTTCAAAGATGAATAGAGAAGCAGCTCAACAACCACAAAGAACTCAAAGTTACGTATTGTAAGGATTAGGACAGTCAGGAAAAAGGGAATAAAAGCTATGAAGTTTCAGGTCTGTTTCCAAGCAAAATTTCTGAAGGGAGAGGGGAAAATTTACACAGCAGCTAAAATTGAAAACAACAAAATAAAATATACACGAAGGTGAGAAACACGTATTAACTTTGAAATTTGATTTCTTGCTTTCAAGCTAGAGAATTAATTTTTTTCTTTTAATTTTTGTTTGTTTTTTTTGGAAGAAGGTCACAAACCAAAGCACTGAGAGTGAGAAAGAAAGGAGAAGAGGAGGTGATTAGTAAATACAGTGGTGTGTTGTTTTTTGTGTGTGTGTGTTTTTTTTTTTTTTGTTTTTTTTTTTTTTTTAATGAGACATCTCTATTCTGTGAGACTCTGGAACCTGGTACCATTTAAGTATTATGTGTATTGTGCTCTCCAGCAGCTTGCTCTTGATTAGTTCCTCATCCACGCACCATTTCTGACAGGTATGGCTGAATCTTCGCATAAAACAACCAAAGAGGAGCAACAGTATCAGCAGCATCCTAGGTTTTTCCCATGAAGAACCTACAGGGCAGTGCTTCTTCATTACCTTCAGTACCTTCTTCATTATATATGCAAATGTTTTCTTTCCTTGTCTCAGTACAGATGACAAGGTAGACGAGGCTGTGATAACGAGCACTTTTATAAGGCAGTAGAAATGCCACAGATACAGAAACAAACCATCACATATTTTTCTTTCTTACTCATGCCACATTCTGTGTGAATCCAAGCCTTGAATCTTCAAAGATTTGTAGGGCAGGGAACTGTCAAAGAATTCACTGGAAAAATTCACACCGTTAAGGTACAGAATGTGTCCAAATGCTTTGCTGATATGGGGTATGAGCAAAACTGTTGGGCGAAGACTTGTTCAAAGAAAGTTGTGAACATCAGTAGAAGAAACATTCACGCAACCCTACACTTTCTGCCTAGATTGTCACCTGTAAAATTGAGAATAGGCCTCTCCACTGAGGTTTTCAATGAGGTTGTCAAATGTGCCGAGATATTTTAGGTTGTAGGTACTCATTCCTTTTTGAACTGAGCTCCTTTCATGAAGAACACCAAAGAGCCCTCAGATGACAGCAATGTTCCATTGTATTTGGGCTCTATTTTAACAGCTACTTGGAAATCTAAACCCAATCACTTGAAACTGAATTTTCTATTCACCGTATAAACCTGAGACAGTGAAATTGTTCTATAATCTGTGCAGGAGAAATAAAACTATTACAGCCCTTCAAGCAAAAGCCTCTGGACTTTTCCTTTTTCCTCTCTCAGCTGCGCTTTATATCTTGGACTGCAGGTCTGTTAATATCAGTGCAGAAACTGATCAAATCGCAGCTCTTCAGCTGTCAGGGATGCTGCAATGAAGGGGTAGGAATGGAGCACAATTTTCTAAAGTGACCATTTTCCCTGGCTGCATCCACGCACTGTCCCTTCTGCTCAGCCACCTGCGGGCTGGGGCCACAGCAGCTGTGGGGCAGTAACAGGTCCTCAAAACACTGCTGCTTTGATACGAGAGCAGTATCTTTGTCTGGTTCTCTGCTCTCCAGGTTGTGTTTTGTTCAAAAAATTACTCTGCTAGGTTCATTTTGAAAGTGCCTGCTAATTTGACCTCTGCAAGCCGGATGAAGAAGGGAGCCTCAGCAGCACGTAAATCCTGCAGCAATTAGATTTGAGGCTCAGTGGTGTTGGGAACTGGCAGTCTGGGGATCTAAACTTAGGGACATACATCTGACATTTGTCAGTTAAATGCTACTTTCAGGTTTACCTCTAGCATCGCACCTTTTCTGCTCTGTGTTGGGATGTGGGGTACAGCCCTGAACACCCTTTTTATTTTTTTTTTTCCACTTTCTTCACTTGTGCCCATTACACATGTTTCAGCTGAGTCTCTTGCACATGAGACCTTAACTTTCAGTCTCTCTCTCTCACACCTATAAACCTAATGGAGAATACTGCTTAAGTACAGGCTTTATTTTAGTGTGTACTGGGCTCTCCCTGGTTTCAGTAAGGCTATTTATATCTTTAAAAGTTAAGCCAGTTCCTAAGCTCGTGCCATCAGATCTGTCTAACGTTGGAAGAACAGCGTATGGTCAAAGTGAAACTGCATTAATCATAACGGATAAAGGAGCTTTGCTAGTTTCTAAGGTGTATCATTAGTGGTAGTGTATCCTGGAAAGGTCAGAGTCCAGGCTTCTGCTAAGTATTGGTAATCATTTAAAATGGCTCGATGTTGTGTTTTAAAACAGCATTTTAAAAAAATAACTACATTCTACATGCAGAACAAATAGCAGGGGCCTCAAACTAGAAACATGCATCCTATTTTGGTTTAACTGATAGAAATTTAATAGTTACTCATATTTCAACATCTGCTTGTCCTATAGCATGCACCAGGTGAGCAGGAAATATGGCTGGGATTTCCAAAACACAATACACTCATGCAACATGCTTAGATTTAACAGACCTATTACCTTTATGATTACTAAATGATGATAATAGTAGATTAGAATCAGCCATTTGGCATGTAAACCCTACTATACACAATTTTTCCTGAGCAGTAGTACTAGCATAACGATAATTTATCCTTCAAAGAGAGACTGCCAGGGTTAAGTGTCTGAGGCCTCCAGGACAAGCAGGATTTGGTTGAAATGAGTTGCTCTTTCCTAGCTGTGTCATTATGGAAGTGAACCGTAGCTGTGGTCTCTTTGGGCTGAAATGAAAAGAAGCCACTTTAGGAGCACAAAAGGAAAGAAATCAACAGGAAAAATTGTGTTTCTGTTGTCATTGACTTTAGAGCTCTTTTTATCTGTGAAGTAAACGCTGATTACAACTCATCACAACAGGCCATGCCTACCAAAATGCTATCAGAGCTTACGTGATTGCTCTCAGTGTTCAGAATGGAAATGCAGGCATGGGGCTGGGCAGACTGTGCCCTTTGCTTCTGAAAAGTGCTATCTACATGCTGGAAATGCTGATACTTAATGCCAGCACGTATTTGTCCATTTGACCCTTTGCTGTTGTGTATACTGAGCTACTATCAATATTTTCCATGCTTGTCCATCCCATGTCACATACCATCTTCATCTGCTTCCTTCTCTATCTCATTAAACTCTGGAGGAAAGGCAAATCCCTGCTCTGTAAAAGTCACGGGGGTGAGAGAAGTTAAAAGTAAAATTTTCCAGGGAAGAGTGTAACGTGCAACAACTGGATAAGGTTTTCATTAACTACTCAGTCTCTAGTGAGATGAACTGTCACAAAGTATTTCACCTTTTTACAGCAATTTGTCATTGCTATCTGTAGGACTCGAATAGAAGTTTTTTACATCCATTATGCCACCTGGAATTCCATTCCTAACTGATACTCAAACATTCACAACATACAAAATCTAGAAGAGGAGGACATTAGATAAGCGTCTAACCAAAACACCTCTTCTATAGTTAGTGAAGAGTAGAATAATTTTATTCAACTCCCTATGATACTGTTTTAAAAAAAAAAATGGTTTTCCTTTTTTAAATTTTTACTTATCCAAACAAAAGCTGTGAAAAGAAAATACCAATTCAGATAGAATTACTGATTTTCCAGGATTAATATAAACCATTTTAAAGCTGACTCACTACTGCCTGATGCCCAGATAACTTTCACTACCTGCAAAGTGTTATTGTGTCTAGGCATTAAATAATTTGATATTATGCAGATTCATTTTCTCTCTGGTTTTAATATTGAGTTAGGGTTACACTTTTTGCCCTAGGAATAAGATTATGTATGCTGACTATGTGTAAGTTATGATCCCTTAATACTTAATGTGATTTAATAAAAATAATGTTGCTTTCCTAATTGGTCTTATTCAAAACTTTGCTTAAGGTCTACATTATAGCAGTGGCAAAGACTGGAGCAAACACTATTAAGAGACAAATCCTGATTCCCTGAAGCAAGAGAGAGTCCTGGTAGGATGAGAGCTGAGCATATGTGGCAGGCCCCATGTGTGCATTGCACAGATTTTGTGGCGTGCTTCCCCCATGCCACCACATCCAGTTCAGAGTTGGTGTGGCAGCACTGCAGGTGTGCACCCTTTCAGGAGGGCTCAGCTGCTTCCTTTTGGTGAAGCCTATATGTTGACCCTCCTTTGCAAAGCATGAAATTTGCATATATCCATATACATATGCAATATATATATATAGGCTTGTGTCTTAACACCTTACTCTCTCCTTTTCAGTAGAAGATGTGAGCAAAGGCAGATTTTCAAGCAGTGTGCCTCCAGTCAGCATGCAAGCTAAGCACATTTTAAACTCTAACAATATCTGCACAGAATATGTGTGCAACTCTAATTGTTCACACAGGAGTGAAATCTGGCAACACACCTGTAGTATATGTTCATGGTTTTCCACATCTAACAGTGTAATAGCCATACCTCTCTGGAATGCTTTCCCCAATAAGTCCTTAAAGAGGCCAGAGACTCCCTGATAACAGAAAGGTTAGCCTTAAAAGAAGAGCTGTTTCCATGTACAGAAACTAGGGACAGAGGAAAACAGTTCCTAATGATCTGAATTGGCCTTACTTCTGACTCCTGACACCCCATCCTGTCCCAGCCTGTTCTGCACATCTGTGATTACAGAGGTTGCCAAGAGAAGTGACTAGGGTTTCTGTGATCTTTACCTGCGTCAGCACAAATTGCCCTGGCATCGCCAAGGCTGACGAGCCTGCGGAGCCTGACAAAGTAGCTGGCAGGTGCTGAGCACAGCACTGTGACTGCTCATCCCGGAGGCGTGCTAAAGCCACCAGCCTCACGGTGAGCAGGAGCACGTGTCACCTCAGCCCTGAGCAACCCTGTCCCTGGCACACACCAAGGCTATGTTCATTTCTGTATTACCCTTTGCTGGATTTTCACACTTAGGACTAATCTTGTATGCTGTCTGCAGAAAGGGAAGAAATCTGGGCGAGGATTCTATTTTGCAATCTCCCAGAAAAAATGATACTTGATACAAATATATGATTTCCTGGACAACTTCTTCAAAGGCCATCTGGTTCAGATGCATTGGACTCACTCCTAACTCTGCCAGATTCCCTGCTTAGAGGGTAAATAACAATAACCATGATTTATATGTAAAGCTTGCAGAGCAGAGCAACTGACCTGGCTGTCTGTGGAAGCCTACACACTGCGCTCCATGTACCTATCAGTTTGATCCTACTTCTTGGCACTTACATGCCACCAGAAATTGTACTTCCTGGAGGAATGAGTAAAAGGATCTGAAACTTGTGAAGGCCATCTGGACAAGGTCAAAACCTACAGAGCAGGAAACTGCTGCCTGCAGTAACCGGGGAAGGGCCAGTCTCATGCAGCAAAACGTCCAAGTGGCAAATGTCAGTCAGCCTCTTCACCTGGGTTGGGGCAAGAGACTGCTTTCTCTTCGTGTCATAATGCAAAAAATTTTGGTCAATAATGATGCAACAGACAGACCCTTTGGCCCTGCTGTAGTTTTTTTATCATTGTCTGGGTGCATCAGAGCACATCCCATCTTTCTGGTGGGCACAGAGGTATGGCATACGTAAAGTGACAGCTATTTGTTAATGTTGTAGGCACTCTTCCTTTAAAAAAAAATAAAATAAATAAATAAATGACAGAGAGAAAGAAAGAGAAAGGAAAGGATGTTGACCTGGAAAAGGCTGTTCAGTAGAGTCAGCTGACAGCCAGCATGTCTCCTTAATGTCCGTAGAAATCCACTGGCAGAGCCATTTCTCCACCATCCTGGCACATGGTAAAATGAATCTCAAAGCTGCCAGAGTATTTACATGTGGCATTTTGAAATATTTTCTTGGGATTTTACTGTTTTCATTTTTCTAAAACTGTGGCACAGCGGCAGGTCAAGCAGGGCATAATAAAACCATAACTGTCATGTGAGCATGATTTTGGCAGTTGTAATAGGATGAAAACACTCTTTTGCTGGGTCTTGTTCTGCAGGTAGTGTGCCAGGACAGCTGCAGCCCGAGTAGGACTCTGGGGCTCTTCCAGTGTGAAATAGGTTCCCTGTGAGTGACTGGGAACAGAGGGGAGCTTCATGGTGTTATGATCTCATCCCACATCTCCACCAAACAATTCTTTGGTGATGCCACCCATGTGCTCATTCTGTAGGAGCAGAGGGACTCACCCCTCCTGACTGCAGAAACCCCACGGACTTCCCTGTGAGAGGAGGGCTGGTGGTAGGCGTGAAGTACCAGCCAATAGATCTGTAGTCTATGTAGAAAATCATTACGGATTGTTTTCTACCTGGTGTGTTGCTATCTTCAGGGTATGCTCCATCTTTCAATACTTGGGGTGAGGTTTTGGTTGGAAAAGGTTTACTATTATCTGAATCCTCCATGGGGAAAGAAATTTGGGTGTGAGCAGTGGAAAAGGAATTTCTGAATTCATTATTGTTAGAAACCGTTTTGAGGATACCTGTCCTCAAAGATGTGCTTTATTTTTTAAACAATATATTATTCAAAATCAAGGGAAAAAAGCTTTTCTTTTTAGAACCCTGCATCAAGCACTAAAAAGCATGTGGTCTTCCAGGATAGCCAAGGAAAAACCCTTCTATGCATTACACTCTGAGGCATTTGAAGACGAGGAATTATAACCATCTTCTTTTTTTTTTTTTTTTTTTTTTTTTTTTTAGCACATTTTGAAATGGAATTTCACTGTATGCTCACAAAAAAATGCTATTAAGAAAACATCACAATGGTTCCCAGTCAACAGTTTTTCTTTTATTTCTTTTAAATGATGGATAAAATCTTGAAGGGAAGCATTGACTTCAATTTATTGTTCCTCTTAAGGCAGTTAAATATTCCATTAACTGTAAGCTAAGGCATAATACAGGAGGTGAATGATGGAAGATTAATGACCCGGTTTAAAGGTACACATTAAGTCATTTTATTTCTGTAGCACGGAGTTAGAAGTCTCCAATTGAACTAAGTCCATGCAAGGGGGAAAAAAAAAAAAAAAAAGAAGCTTATGAGGGAAAATGTTTTTCACTGTTAAACAAACCATATTAGAGTCTGAGCCACACTGCATTTTTCAAAAGAACCATTAAGTTTATTGTTCCACTTAATATTTATCTGAACTGGTACCCAGCCACCTCATCCAAGGTCATCTACCACCACGCAGTAATAAGTGCACTTCAAGCAGGTCTCAATTTCTGTCCAAGGATTTTATAATATAAGTGCTTGGCTACAGCTTACCAGTGCAAGGGATTCTGGAAAACATAAATCTTTGACTGTAGTTCTTCTTAATCATTTAATGAAGTAAATTGCTATTGTTCTTTGTTCTTTTGGACTTCCTACAGCCCCTGTTACACAAGGCCCAGTTGGGTGACCAGCAGAGGAAGACACATCTGTGCTGCTAGGATGCAAGGATGCCTGTGCAAGGTTTGGATGTGCAGGTTTGGTTGCAGGTGACCCCCAGATCTGGAGCTCAGCTCAGCATTTAGGCTCCTTCTCGAGTCAGACGGAAAGCAGTGCTCTCCACCTGTCATTAGACTTGCATGAAGGAGAGGAACTGCTCCCAAGAGGTTTGTGCTTCCCTCCCTCAGCTCTGGAGGGAGCTGAGCCGCTGGCTTCCCCTGTAAACCAGATCTTTCTCCAGGGCTGAAATTACATGAGGTGAATCACAGTCTGTGTCTAGATTGCGGGAATGATAGTCTTGTTTAAATGGATTAGAGCAAAATGTGTAGCACACAATCTGCATGAAAAATCTTTGAAATAATTCTACTTACAGTGAATTATAATCTAAGACAAATATCACATTCTTGTAAATAAGCCTTCAGCTGCAAAAAGTTATTACAGAGTGGGCTTCTTTTTCTCTTTTTCACTCATAAATCTCTGTGAAACTAGAAAGAAAGAATGCTTTCTGATGTATTTTCTTAATGTTTGGCAAAGCTGGGTGGCATTGCAGTAGCATGTTTTTATTCAGAAACTGTAAGGAATTATGGAGGTACTGGAGGTAAAATTTTATTACTGTGTTGTACTGAGTTTGATTTACCCAAAAAAGGTTGGTTTTAAATAACAAGCTTTAGGCTGTGAAATCCTGATTTTCTGTTAAGTAAGACTTCATAACATTTGTGAAATGTGAAATATAAGTCACACTCTACTGCCAGTAGGTTCTACACTATGAGTTTCATTTGAGCAGCAGTGCAAAGCATAATATTTACTTTAAGCCCTAAATTGAGCACAGAATCTGAAATTAAAGTACTTTAAAATGCTACAGCAATAAACAAAACAGAAGAAAAAGAAAAACAAAAGTCCACAATGGTGTTGGTTTTTCTCTCATTATGGCAAATACATTGCCAGTAATACCCTTATCAAATAAAGCAGTTCAAGCTATTCCTGGTTCCTTTTTTATTAACATTAGAATAAGAAAAGGAAAACCTTGTAGAGCTACAGCAATTGATTGCACTGTTTTTTAATAGGCACAAAGGCCCTTAAAAAAAAAAAAAAAAAAAAAAAAGTCTTCAACGGCATTTTGGTCAGAAATGGTGATTTCTGAAGAATTTTCTTCTTCCAAGAAATTCTTAGAGAAATCAGAAGTTATAGGAAACATTGAGCCAGCATTGCATAAACCATAAAAATATTATGTTTAATATGAACTTGATTTGGGTTCTGTAAGCTTTAACTTTTACAGTTAATAGGGATCTCTTTTTAGAGATCATTTCAGAAGGTCTCTTTGATCTGCAGACCTCAAAGGTAAAAGGTAATCATTATCAATATACCGATAGGTAAATGGGGGCATATCGTCATTGAAGGCCAAATGTTCAAAGACATTGTGATCCTTTCAAATTCACATATATACTAAAAGTACATATATATATAAATATATATATATATATATGCATACATATATAAAGTCCCAAAGCCTGCGAAGTCCAAAGACAACTTTCAACCAACCTGACTTAGCCTTATTGCACTACTCTGGTGTTCTACCAAGATATTAGGGGTCCTATTTCAAAAAGTAACAAAGTGCGCATATCCAGTTGATTTCATAGGACACTAGCTTATAACAGTGCGTTAGATGTGCCATGACAATACCTTTCTTTCATTTTCATTTTCATCATTTCATTCCTCAGCAGACGTAGGCAAAGGATAAATTCATTTCTAGGTCTCTGTTAGTCTCAGGCATAAGCTAAGTGCTGAGTAAGCAGCAGGAGTTGGTCATCTTCACCCAGTCTCTGCCAAAAGCAAAAGGTCTTGATGAACATTCACCATCCAAAGGTCCAACTAATACAAATGAATTATGTTATACAAAATGATCAATAAATTGGTAGGAAAAAAATGTCTAGGAAAACTCACAGCTGTCACTAAAACTGCCTACCCCAGTGAGGTTTCTCTATCTGATTCTTACTTTTGAGTAGTGGCTGCTAGAATGGGGTAATTGCTGAAGATTGCTAGCTCTAAATCTCACTCAGCAATGCAGTTGACAACGGTCTGTATTCTCTTGTACAACCATAGCGTTTGGATTGCTTTGGACATTTGATTCTGAAATCAGGCTAAGATGTTCCTTAGGTGTTCCAAAGTACTTTTCCTTCACCATGCCACAAAACTGTCTGCCTGTGTTTTAACATCCACGCACCATAGGATTTTGCAGTGCCCTTGGAGACCCAAGAGGTCCAATGGAAATCTTACTGGCAACTTTGCATTGATTCAGAAATGAAAAGGAGCTCTTTCTTTCAGACTCTGCCACTGCTGTCTGCTCTAGTGCAGATTAGGCTGCAGGAAGCCAGTGGTGCGATCCACATGAGCAGATGAAAACTTTGGGTATGCTTCTTTCCATTATTTTCACAATTCATAGAAAAGGTGCAAAGGTTTGCTTTTAAAGTTTTGTGCTTTTAAATCTTCTGAAGGATGCTTTAAGTATGTCTTTATCATAATTTTACAAATGAATTTACATTTCAAAGAAATAACAACACTTAAGAGGAAAGGTAGCAAAATAACACTAAAAAAGGCACAACATGCATTTGTGTATCAAGTGACAAAAAGACATGGCAATTTAATTTCATAGAGAATCTCTAAAGCAATGATCTTGATACTATTGTTTTGTAGTTTTGTTTTTTTTTTTTTTGTTTTTTTTTGTTTTTTTTTAATAATTTGTATAAGCATCCTCTTTGCTTCATTCTAGAAATTATATTTTTAATATCAACCTTTTACCAAAAAAAATATTAATGTTTGTGTTTTTTTTCTCTCTCTATAAACTGGGCAGTATGGTAAAGGAATGAAAAGTTTTACTTACAGATAGTGTTTACTAGAATGATCATGTCCATGAATATGCAAAAGAGATTCTCAACAGATTTCTGTACAGATATGTGAAAACTGAAGATATTGTTGGTCCCTCAGTGACAATAATGCCTTAAAGTACATTTTCTCCCCTAAATTTATTTATTTGCTATTAACAATAAATCAATGGAAGCTTTCATATTTTATCAGAGTCGTTTGAGTTTAAAGCTCCCAAGAGAAGCACTGAGAGAGAAAGGGAGAGAGTTTAAGTGTTTTTATCAATAAAATGGTGTGTTTTTAATGCTTTTAAAATATAGCACATATATTCTAGTGTATATGCATTTCTGCATATATAAACTATGAAATTTTATTAAAGAAGAATCTTTACCGATGCATGTATTTTAACAAGCAGTGAGTGATAGTGGACTTATTCCCAAATACTGGAAGCAAGATTTTGAAAGTGGAGTTCTGAGCAGGATTAAACCTAATTCAAACCCATAAAGAACTACTGGAATCAAAATATCTTCCAGTCTGCAATTAGCTACATGTTCATGATCATGTACATGATCACTATATTTCTCACCCACATTACATAGTGTTATCTAACTGGGAAGATAAAATGGTATCTGTTAGATACTGAATCAGGAACAAATAGAGAATGTGCAGCAGCCTGAGGTAGGGAAAACACTGAGCATTTTAAATTTCCAGTTCCTGCCTAGCAAAAGCCAGGCATGGATCCCGAACTGGACCATTCCCAGGACCAGACTTACTCTTGCTCCATTTTGAGCTATATGTGCCAAAACAGAGGGTGCTTTTGAGTTGTATCTGCCAGGAAATTCTACAGAACAAATAGCTTCACTGTTCTGCAGATTTTCTGTCAAACTTTAGTGACCAAAGATTTGGGGGAAGTTTCACCTAGTCTTTTGGACTTTGATATCTGAAATTTTGTATGCAAAGGTACCTCTGAGAAAAACTTAATTTTAAAACTGTAATTATTTAGTATGGATGTATGCATGAACATGTACATGCAGTTTTAACCATGTTTTAACAGTTTTAATTGTCTAAAACTTCAGGTGAGCTAAATCTGTGAGTTTCAGGAAAGTTTCACTGTAACTACAAATTAAAACATATATTTCATTTCTCTAGTTTTCGGCTATGCAGTTAAGTATATTTCAGTGAATGGGTTGCTGAAAATTAAATGACAGAAGCATAGAAGATTAAATGATATTGACTCTTTCTTTCTCTCTTTCCTGCTTTCTCTCTCACACACAACTTCTATATTAAAATACTAAAGCTTAAAGTTTTAGATATATTTAGCACTTCATTACATTCTATTTAATTACTTGGCACCAACTAAATGCAACCTCATTAATTGCTAATATTGTTCTGATAAATTAGCAGTTATCCTTATATTAGCTGGCTCTCTGAAAGACATCTCAATAATTTGACTATGTCCAGTGTTTACAATGACATAGAGTTGGATATAATAACAGGGAAGGAAATTTATAATCTCCACTCATAGGTCCTAAGTTTATTTACATCTAAGTAATATTGGGTGGGGGGAGGGGGGGAGGGAAGGGAGGGGGAAAGCATTCCTAAAATTTTGTGACATCAAAGGTCTTTAACATAAAAACATTTGGGATGCACAAAGCTATGGCTGCAGTGACTTTTGTCAATGTAAAGCCTCCTGTGGATTTCAGCAGAGGTTGGGCTGGGTCCATAAATCACACTCAGTAAATTGCATGCAGTATCTGGAAGAGTTTCAACAAATGAAGAAAAATAAATAAATAAGTAAATAAATAGAAATGTTTGCTAATGAAAATGTGAGGTCTAACAAGTCTTCAAGTTTAATCAGCCCTTTAATTAAAAGAATCATTAGGTTTCCTGCTTTTACTTTCACATCCTAGTTTTCCTTCATGATCCTAATCATACAACCAGCAAAAAAAACCACTGCATTTTAATAATCTTACCTTCTACACTATGATTCAGACAACTTTCTTTGTAATTTGTCTGTAACAGAAAGAAACATTGGACCTGTTCAAACTTGCATCTTGTTTTGAAATTCTTCTCATACACTAGCTTTTGCAAAGCTACTGGTGGGCTGTTGGTTGTTCCTGAATTCAATAGATTGATTGGCCAGGGATTGATTAGTCATCACCCTACATTTGGGACTAGTTAAATACTTCAGCTAGTAGATAAAAATGTGCATTTTTTATTGTTTAAGGAGCATAAGGGAATAGTTTCATTGAACATGTGGACACATTGTGCTATGTGTTTTTTTTCCAGAGGTTTGATCTAGGCTTGTTTGGTTTTCTTTAAGTGAGCTGCAAGATAGGCATGTGATCAGGAGAGACTAGAGTATCATTACACCACGGGCATGCTGTCCTGGTTTGTCACTCTGCTGCATGATTTTAAGAAAAAAGAAAAAATAAATTATACGACATTTTCTCTTCTTATCCATTTCAGTTAATCCATCTCTATAAATGAAAACTCGTGAATTCACCATGGAAAACTGTTTTTATGTGCAAATGGGTTCACTAGGAAGAAAAGCCAGGCTTCTTGGTCCTGGCTAACCATTTTACTGAGCAGGATCCAGGACCCATATCGGCCCCTTTTCAAGTGACTACCCTGTGCTATGGCATTTTTGTGACACTTATTTTCACTCTAAGAATGCTAAGAATCTGACCTTTCTGTGATAAGGTCAGTGCACCCAGGGCACAGTGCCTGCTCCCCAGGCTTGTGTCCAAGCTGCAAGCAGCTGACGCATTGGACAATGTTCCTATGAGTCAAAGGATCGTTCCCGTTGACTGGTACTATATAATAAGTTTTAGCGTTCATTTCACATCTGCAAGGTGTAGATTTCTTTTGCTAGATCAATCTAGGGTGCCCCGTTATCTGTTTATGAAAGATGAACACCCTCCAACTACTTTGTGAATTGAGAACTTGCTCTGTCAGCCCCATGAAGTGGGGGCTCTGGGCATACCTGTCAGCAGGCAGGCAGGAGCACCTGTGGTGAAAAGCCAGGGCTCTAAGGTCTGGAAAGAACAGTTTATGATTAGAGCACCTAAATTCAACAGGAACTACTGTCAGGGCTGTTAGGCCTTCTGTGCTTTTGTTATTCCAGCCCATAATCATAAATAATTACAAATGTCTTAGTACAGAAAAATCGATAGATGCATACCAACATGAGTAGAAAATGCCCACTCTGACTGCAAGCCAGCAGGTGTCCTGCTCGCTAGCTAGCAAAATTAATTGCAAGTAACTGGCACATAACCAAACAAGTGCTATTCATCCCTTCATTATCACAAATCTTTGCTGTCACTTCTTAATCAAGTCTTCATTCATAATTCTACTGCTTCTATTTTGTTTTCATTTCTACAATGATTGATATAAACATAGTTTATGCTCAGCAATTATTTTGCATGAAGAATAAAATTGTAGCAAGCAGCTTGTAAGATATTGAGTCTTGACAGAAGAGAAAAAAAGAAAAAAATCTCTCAAGACTGGGAAATCAGAACTAAGTCTACTTCATCCCAATTATCCTTTTTCTTGCCTAGTTCTCTGGAACCAAATTAAATTAAATTTTCCTGTTTTTCAAGGGACAGAATTACTAAAATTGTTCTGTTTTCTACATAGGAAGGAAGATTTGTTTTTTGTCTTAGCCTGTAAAAAGAAAACTAAAGAAGTTGTCTGCATAGGCAAGAAAAAGCAAGCAAGATAGAAAACATCACAAAAATTAGCTGCCAGCATTTTAATATAGTTCAGTTGTTTCCTTGAATCTATTTATTAATTGTCAAGCAGACAAATTCCTATCACCTCTTGTTGTGTTATCGAGCTAATGGCAAGGAATTCTCTTTCATGTATCATCCAAACAGTGAATACAAAGTCCCATATCTGGAGACCTAGGCCATCATCCATGTATTGTGTTTAATGCTATCTTTCTCAATTCTTTTGTGATTTGCTTCTTAATTTCAATTTTACTTCACATTAGATTCAACTCTTTCTTCTCCTGGTTAATTATTTTCTTTCACTTTAAAGCTTTTGGCTTCCATCTGCTTTATCTCCAGCTCCCACTAGAGTTTTCCTTTAGTTTCCTTGTTCCTCATGTTTGCCCATTTGGAAAGATCTAAGGTTTTGATTTCAAGCAGCCAAAAAGAATCTCCCCTGACTTTTGTTGGACACGAGTTCAGCTCTTCCAAAGTTCAAACTGTTCTGTGTGAGGAAATCCATTGGAACAACAGCTATTCAGGAATTGCTGTTACAGTCAAATCACCCAAATTAAAAATCCCAAACTTTAACCTACAGATCCCCAGAATGATGGCAATGTTAATTTAAGCAAATGTTGAGGCATTTTCTTGATGATCGTTGAGACTTCATTCATTACACTTTGTCAAATATGCTTAAGATCCGTATATGTCACAGTAATTACAGTGTGTGTGGTGGGGAGGGGCACAAAGAAGGGTGACTAAAGACACTCTTACTGAATAGATCAAGAAACAGAGCTGTGTTTTGCTGCCGTCACCTTTAATATACTCAGAAGCTCTGATATGGCCTAATCTGTTAACGTAAATTGAAAAAAAGCCATGATAGCAAAAATGAATAAGGAAGGCGTGCACCAGGAGGCAGAAGTATAATTAAAAAAGCTCCCTTTATCTAAAAAATTCATTAAAAACAAAGAAACACTCAAACATACAAAGATATATAGGACATAAGTTTTAATTAAAAGTGCAGCTGCTGCTTTGCAGTCTCGGCATAGAGCACATATGTCTGTCTTCCGAACAACTATTGTCTGGCTCTAATATTTCACGTTTGAGAACATCTCTGGGTCTGACATTACCACAAAGCTTCACAGTGAAATATAAAGCTGATCAAAGCTCTGTGCCCGGGATCCAGGACAGGGACTGCAGCACTGGGCTCTTCTCAATTGAAACTGAAAGACAAGCACCAAAGTTTTGGAGTAAGAACAATACGTTAGTCTGAATTGGGAATTCTAGAAATACCAGTCTCTTGGACCTGGGAAAAAGCTACAGGGAGCCTTGAGCTAGCTCCTTGGGCACCCTGCTCTGGTATAGTAAAAATATTTTCATGCAACAGTCATTTTAGACTAAGGTTTCTGATATCCATGAAATAATGTTTCTCCTAGCTCTGCCATTTTTTTATTTTCTCCATGAGGCAAGATTTTATTTATTTTTCCTTATCTGTAGATAGAGATTCTCAAATATATACATATATTATAAATATATTATGCATATATATATATATATACCCATACACATGTATATATATATGGGTATTAACTTTTTAAAAAATAACCCTCTGCTTTCAAAGGCCACATGTCCCATGCCAAAAGTCACCCATCAGTAAAATTAAGGACTCACAGATAATTTGCTTTTGCACATTGAGAGGTTATGTTTTAGGAACAAGCTTCTTTAAGAAATTTTGCACACTTGCATTCTTGGCAAACCAAGCAAACACATCTCCAGGTCAGGCTATAGTGATTTTCCCCTTCACTGGACCAAAGCAAGACCCCATACAGGATTTACATCATCAGAGGGAGAGCCGGGTAAGGCCTCATGCCAATCTACACTAAAGCATTGACATTTACCCATGGGTACTTCATAGTTATTTTCACTAGATAAACCTCAGGAACTTTACAAAATACTGGAGCAGCTGCAAAATCATAGAAAGTCAAGTTGGAGCAAGATTAATTTTATCTCTTTAGTTTCTTTTGCACTTCAGATTGGTCTCTTGTCTCATTTCAAATAATTTGATTAATGCACAGGCAGAGCGCTAGAAGATATTTGTGCATTTCTAGGAACTTGCTTACAGATGGAGCAGAGTGGTTTTGAGATACTTTCAACTTTTATTTTGTCTTTATTTATTTATTTTAATGCTATTTATTGATTTTTGCTCTTCAGTTTTTGCAGAGCAGACCTGTCACAAGTGTCCTTCATAAATCCTCACACCTGGTTTCTCACATAAATTCAAGCCAAAGAATTGTTAAGAAAATATTAAAGCAATTTACATTTCTGCCAAGGATCCTAACCTCTCCTCTTCATAAACAGCACAAACATGTCAAGGAAAGCTTCAGTATAAAGGCAGCATGTTAAAAAACATATTGCCTGTTGCCTGTAGACAATCTTGATGGGATAAAAATGAATCATATTTCCCTGTTATATATCACTTAGCATTTTTTTCACAGTGAGGGCCAAGGTTAGTGTTCAGTGGTGCTGTATTAAAGTCTATCTCCTTGGCACTGAGACAAAGACACCAGTATGAACAACAGGAAACAAGTAAACTAGCCTAGTTGAGGCTCTTTCCCATGGTAACCTTTGCAGGACTCAGAAGACACTATAGCTCTCACTTAGATGAGTGCCTTGCAGGGGTACAATACTGGTGTCATGATAACATCACAGGTATGCCCAGTAGTCAGCAACAGTACCATTATAAAAAGTGTCATGATCCTACCCCGTGGTGTGTCAAGCTGTCCAGGTGTGTCTACACACCATTCTCCCTCCCTGCATTTCCTGGCCCTTCAGGTACCCCCAGAGAAAGGCTGGAGCAGAAAAGGTTGCAGGGATCCATGAGTGATGGGAAAAGAGGAAGCAATAAAGTGATTGGAAGGGGGACACGCTTCATTCTTGACCCTCAGGTCCTGTGGGAAGTACTGATCCCCACCCCCACCACAAGAGATCAGCTCAGATCACCTGTTGCATCTCTCTGGCCTTTCCATGGCCTGCCCATCAGTTCTGTACTCAAGGTTCAACAGTCTCATGGCTGTGGCTATTGAGGTAACCAGTAAAAAAGATTCCAAAAATGATTATCTGTTACTGTTGTCACCTGCATGACCTTCACACTTTATTTCCCCTCCTGTTTGAAATAATAAACACTTTTTTGCATCTGACATTTTTTACTCTCATCTGAATCAAGAGAAGACTGTGTCTGCTGCTGTTTTGGCGCCTCAGAGTCTCATCTTTGTCTCTATTTTGAAAACTTGTCCATAGTATTTACTCAGAGCATGGTCCTATTGCCACTTCATCAGTGAAAGACTGGATTTTATTTAGGCTTTTTTTTTTCTCCCCCCCCCATGCAGAGTACTATATGCTGCGTATCAGGTTGGGAGGTAGCTCTTTATGTATACAGCATCCAGAAGATGTTGTACAAACATCAGATAGAGCAGCTCTTTTCCTTTTCTTTCTCTCCATTAGCCTCCAGTGTATAGTACATTATATGAAGTTCTTCAAATCATGGCTTAATATAAACCTCAGAGTTATGTTTGTGTCTTCACATCTTGGCCACTGAAATTAATTTAATCTAATTTATCTGTTCTGCTTGATCTGAGGAGTTTCAAAAATGAGTGCTGGCAAACACAAGTCAGAGAAAGAAAGTAATAAAAGTTAATTTTGCTGTTAACAAATATCACTGTTGGTGAACAAGGATTTATGAAGGTCATTTGGGACTCTGATATATATTTCATTGCTTCAGTAGTTTGATAGGGATCTTTCTGTTTTACTGTTGCTATTCTAACTGAGCTTCATAGAAGTAACTTCTTAT
Organism: Aythya ferina; assembly: GCF_964211825.1. Lineage (NCBI taxonomy): Eukaryota > Metazoa > Chordata > Aves > Anseriformes > Anatidae > Aythya > Aythya ferina. The sequence goes on along the minus strand of NC_140315.1, from coordinate 6,575,066 downwards.
TAAACTTTCAGCAAAAGTATATGATATTATATATAATGGACTTTTTTAGATGAAACAAACTAGTGAGGATACAGGGGGTGAGCTCCATCAATTGTACAAACCATCCTCTTTTTCAAATGTTGCCCCACTAATGGTTGATTCAGTTTAGAATATACTTTTGGAAAAGGAGAGTTTGAATTTGAATCCTGATGCCATTGCATGGTTTAAGAGGTCTCATCAGAAAGCCAAGTAACATGCAAGATGACCATAAAGTTATCTGAGCATCCATCCAAGCATGAGGATGAAACAAAAAGCTGCAGGTTTCCAGCAGGGAGTGCTTTCAGGGTGCTGAAAGTACTATTACGGGATGTGTTGACATACTTCAGCATTATAGATGAAAGTAAAGAAAACCATAACAGTACTGTAGCTGCTGTATAAATAATCAGGGCACCGAGCAGCTTCAAAAAAAAACTTGAGTACAATTTTTGAGTATCTCCATTCTGCACAGTGGCCCCCAATTCCAACCTCTGTGTGGGAATTGGCTCGCAAATCATGTCATCCCTCACTGACAACTAGAACTGATCAACGGTATTTATGAGATAACTGAAGACATTCCCATTACCCCATTGTTGTTTTTTTTTTGTTTTTTTTTTTTCTTGAGATACTATCATAAAAGCTCTGTACAAACCCCAACTTAAAGAAACATCGATACTCAGGTTCAAAGAAAAATCACAGTCTGATCATTTTATGTACCAAAACACAGGTGGCAGATTGAGCATTGCTATCTTGAATTGAAGGTGCTGTTTGCAAGGGGCTTTGTTTTTGAATTTCCAAAGGTTTGAGTATGTTTTTACTTCCGTCTCTGCAAATTATAAATAAAGTTCCAATCAGACTGTGAATTGTTGCCTTTATTAGTATAGTTCTCATATCTGAGTTATTTTTCTTTATAGGTGAATGCTGTATAATTAGATAATCTGTATGGCAGCTGAGTTATGATACTTGAAAGTGTTTGCAGTATCCAGATGAATATGCTAATGATCTTCCTGAAAAATGAAAAATGATCAGTCAGATATTGCAGTAGTCAGAGGCTTTGCAATTAATGATAATCGGTAATAAATAAATAGAGATAGACAGGTAAATGTTTTTTCCAACAACTTTGGATTGCTGATCATTGAAGTTTGCTTACTAATCCTTAGTTGTAGTTACCTCACAACATTGTTGTTGTCCTTCATGCTGTGAGAATATCAGTCTTCAAAGGTTTTGAAAAATATTGTCTTCTAGTATAAATAGTGCTTATTTGACTACTAACTAGATCTTCTCTTTCCTTGGTTTAATTTCAGCAGCGATAACCACATCTTGCTTCTAAAATTTCTGTGACTCCATTAAAATGAAAGGAGCCTTCTCACAAAGTTTAATGATAAACTGGAAAACAGAGATAAAAAAATAAAAGGAAAAAAAAAAAAAAAAAAAAAAGAGAGAGAGAGAGATATAACCAAGGTTACTTTAAACCAGACCCCAAGTTGTTTAATCTTAGTTATTGAGTTATTTCCTGTGAAGATATTTCTGAAGTATGTATCTCAAGTGTGCTCTCAGGTTTCTCTCTAACACCATTCTGATTTGCGTGTGCTCACTCTTATGTGGAGATAGCTATGAATCAAAACTTCAGGCCAGAACTCCTGAAAATGACATTTTAATATAGAAATTTGAAGTCTACAGTAACAGGTGTATGATGTATGATTTTCTTTTTCTTTCTCTCTTCCTTTTCCTTTTTTTTTTTTTAAAAAAAAAAAAATTTTTTTTAAAAAAAAAAAAAAAAAAAAAAAAAGAGAGTATTACTTGAATGATGGCAAAATTAGCTATACATTTAATTGAGTGAAAGTGAATTTTAAATCAGAGCCTGATAACTTTGTTCAGAAGAATATGTTAATGACTTGACACTCCTGCTAATGTTAATTAGATTATTCTGAAATAGAAACACATGTTTCTAACAGTTGGCACACTTTGTCAGTATATGAACAACAATGTTTATCTCCTTGCTAGTTTCCTGATCTTTCAGTATGAATAATTGAAACATTTTAGTATGGGAAACTCAGTATTTCATCTCAGGCCAAACTTAACACATTTCATTTTATTTTTAGGCAGAAATGCAGCAATACATCAAAATAATGAGAGTTCATAAATCCATGGATATGCTTCTATGATTGCTGCTGAAAGTATTTGTATGAAGAAAGCTTTGACATCTTTTCTGTGCTAGCTTATTAAATGGGTTCTTCTAAACATTTTCCATCTAGGCTCTTCTTTTGTTTAGAGCTACTGAATCAAGCAATTCATCATTTATATTCTGCAAAGATGCAGAACTGTAATCAATAGAAGTTGAGGGCACTCAGTATCTTTCAAATGCTTGTAGAACTTCTATGTATTATATGCAGAATTTACTGCTTTAGGGGCAGTCCTAAGGGATTGAGTGATGAACCAAAAGGATATACTTATAATTTTTGTCTTCCTCAGCAATTTGCCATACTTGGCATGCAACCACTTTACTGTTTAAAGTCCAGACCCCACCAGCCCCATTTATCAAAAAATCCCTCTCTGTTTGAAAAGCAATCCCTCCATCACTGTTTAGCCTATAGGACACTCCAAAACTCACACCTTTTAGCAGAATCCACCTCTGTATAAGAAATGAAATCTGACGGATGATTAGCATGTGTTTAGCTTGGCACTTTAGACAGACTTCTGGGAAGCATTTCTGTGACATTATATCTTTGATTCCAGCAGAGAAATTGGCCTCAATTTTGAGAGGTATCAGAGAGATCTTGGCAGCAAACAAAGAGCAAACACCAAAGGTTCTCTTGTGCCATTCCAGAACGAGCATCCAAACCCAGGCTTCGCTGTTATGGGCTCTTGTTTTGGTGCTGTTCTTCAGTTCTAACCTACTTTACTTTATGTGAGTTCCTTTTCTAAAACCAACATAATGGCATGTCAGACTCGTTATTACAAAGACTTAGAAATGGTACCTACTTCTGCTTCGTTACTTCTCTCCCCCCAGCTCAGAGACATTAATTTTTGTTTATTTCTACTGCAAACTAAAGTTGCCAAGGTTGGCTAAAATTTGTGCAATCCTTTGATCAGTGACTTATTGATGGGTTCAGGACAGCTTTAAATAGTGACCATTTCCTAATTTTACAGCGTCTTATTCCCAACATGTCCCAAAATATACCGTGTTGCAGTCATGTTCGAATTTACCAGCACTTCGAGTACAGAAGCTAAAATGTTTGTACTGCTAGGTATAGTTACAGACATTTTTGCTGAAAGTTGTGTAAAACAGTTGGGGAGAGGAGAAGTGTGAGCTTTCCAAAATGAAGTTTTACACAGCCCAAATGGCAACTGTCAGATAAAAACACAGAGAACACCCTTAGTGTGTTTCTGCTTACTCTGATCTTGGATTATGCCAAATCTGAGCAATGTGCTCCCAGGCAGCAAACCCAAGTTGTTTTGTGTTTCACTGCCTCTATCAGGAGGTAGCATTGGCAAGTTTAGGACAAATTTTCTTCCTTGATCCTTTCTCAGCTGAATGTCAATATTCTCGTTTGTTTCAGTGTTGCCATTGTTCTTTTTCTATCTGCAGAGGAGCAATGTAACAGAATAAGTCCTTGAAGGTTTAGTTCTTTTTCAGGATTCTTAATCAAGGCAAGAGATATGCTCTTCTACATTTCCAAACAAGAAAATCAGAAAACGAAGTCTGACACCTTTAGGGAATTAGATAGTGATTATGAGTGAACTTCTATTTCCTTTAACGAGGCAGAAGGAAATTGCCTCTCTTTTTTTTCTGAAACACAAATTTCCACTTAGTATAATACCAAATTTTGTTACCTAGCAGTGTCTCATATAGATTTAACAGCTAGTTTGTAATTGTTTTCTTTTATCTATGTGACTAATGAAATGTTCATGATAAAGGACTGTACTAAGAGGTAAACAGGGATATTAGGAGTTCTTATATTTCAAGAGTTTTATATATAAAATGTGGACATTAAATTAAGTTTCCTTCTTCCACAAATGTATATCTCAGCCCTTGTTATACTTCATATATTTAATTAACATGATAATATATTTAGCATCAGTGGTAAAATCATTTTAAAATAAAGTAATTTCTTCTGGGGCCCTATTTGGCTTGTGAATTAAAAGATGTAGAGAAGCAGAGATAATAATAAGGTCTGTTGGGAGAGTGGTCAGAGTTTATTGTTGCAAGTTTATTTAAACCTCTAGTAAATTCAGATTAAAACATCTCCACAAATTTGTTTGTTTGTTTGTTTGTTTGTTTGTTTTATAATTGTGGTTACTGCACTAATAGTAAAACCTGAACCATTTTCCTGATGCCTTTCCTTTACTTAGCTGTTACAATTACAGTCACAGAATTCTGCTCGGAGTTTCATAAATCCCAGAGCAACACACTAATGTATCCATTTCCTTTATCTCCTTTAGTGTAGTTAAAAGTAGGGCTGTCTTTTCAAAGACACTGTGATTGGAATGACTTATGCTGACCAGTTCCAATTTTCTCTCCTTGTAAACTCTATTTAGTGTTACAAAAACAATTCAAAGGCAGATTGTAGGTGCCACACATCTCCTCTGACCTTTAAATCAAATTTAGTATTTCACTCTGTAGTAGGCCAGCAAGCAAAACTTGACAGCTTAATAAAGTGGAAATTTTAGGCAATAAATCTAAGATTTCTTCCATCATTCATGACAAAGGAGATCAGAGCTTTGCCTTATTGTTGGGTAGAATAAAAACTTGCATTGTCAGAAGTGAATTCTCCTGCCCTAAATAATATATCAAGGAGTATCCTACTGTCTGCTTTAGCTAAGGGACAGCCTGCATGACATGCAGCAGTCATTTTGAATAAGATCAATTAATACAACACCATGATTACATTATCTTTGATGAGTTATGAACTTCAGTGCATGCCAATCCCAAAAGAGCTCCCTTCCCTCACAGAAATAAAAGCTATACTGAAGGAAGATATCTGGTCAAATACCAAATAATTTGGGTCAAACAGTGAAATAATGTTACTCCTCATCATTCCTATAAAATTATATTATTCTGCTATGGACTGTCAGTGAGTGGAATTGTTGTCAGTCCTTGTCAGAAATATCATGGTGCAGATATTTATGAAAATAGCAGTGCTTGTTTTACTGACAATGCAGTTTTACTGAAATACCATTTTTTTGACAGTGATATGTGCCCAAGGTTAAGTGCATCGTGAAAGGTGCTTGTGGTAATGACAACAGGAAATGCTTTGCTTGGAATTAAGGGCACAACAAAAGCAAAAGAGAACAATTACAACATTCAAGACTGCAAAAAATTAATACCATTTATGGATAGAAAATAAGTCTTCCAGGTACAAAACTCCTTGTATCATTGGTCTGAAGTGTGTTCTTCAGTGACTTGCTAAAGCAAAACTTAATGTAGCATAGAATAGGCAGGAATGATATTTGGCTGTGCAAAACTACATGCCATCTAACTGCCTCTCACAAAGGCAGGGCTTTGCCTTGAAGCCTTCCAGTCACCTACCTAGGTTTGTTGCCACACTGCTACAGCCACTGTCTTTTTACTGCATTGCACATGCTATATCCCATTAGATTTCTCCCCAGATTTTATTGCCTGTGATGTTACGGCTGAAATAAGAATTTTTTGCAGTTTTCGTAGCTGGCACTCAACCATAGGCTAAACTACTCTGGAAAGATATTTATAGCACAGTTCCTACAAAAAATGGACCGTAGTGGGCAGATGTGCGTGAGGCTGGGGTGTTGCTGTTGTATGTCTGCAACTGAGGAGGTTATGTGAGGTGGTTGATATTCTAAAGTCCTCCTTGAAGTAAAAATTGAAACTCACTGATTTCAGGCATTATACCTGTCTGGGAATATGTATTTTGTAAAATATCAGGAGTTCTGAAACAGACTTTTTTGTTCTCCAAGAGAATGAAACTCAGATCTTTTGAAATTTTTCAGAAAAGAAAGTGAGATCTGCCCCAGTTACCCATAGCTCTGCAATTAGGACATTTATCTGGACATAATAAGGCAGGGCGGGATATGACCTCAGGGTTTCTGTGTCTTATGTAAGTTCCTTCTCTCTCATGTTTTCATTAGAAATGTTAAACTGAACTTGGAAAATGTTCCTATTTCAATGAGTCAACATGTTCTGGTGGGGGTAAAAAGGAATTATTTCACTTTCCGCAGAAAATTTTCATCTTCAACTCCCGGGTGAACCAGCTTAGCAGTATCTAGAGTGTGATTTTTCAGAATGAAAGCAACATCTCCTACCTGTTATATATCTGCTTGACTTGTGTTTTCCTGGAAAAACCTGCTTAGCCTAGAAGGAAATGTAGAAGGATCATGAATGCACTCTGCTCCTTTTAGAAGCAACTCCATGGGTTTTTGTGGACTTTCACAGACTGTAAGTTGTAGGCCAGGGCTGGAAAACTTTTTTGTTTTGTTTTGCTTTCTTTTGTTTTAAGAAATGGCAGTGTTATCACACAGAGCCCCTCACTCTATTATTCAAAGTGCTTAAAGCTGGGTTTAAGTAACTCCACAGACCATTTTACAGATTTTTTGTCTCAGGATGAATTGTCTTAGTAAGACAGAGAGTACATAGGCTTCCTGCCTGCATGTTCCTCTAATTCTTTTGACATAAATCATTAGGTACTTGTGTAAGAGTAGAACTGTGAATGAACCTAGAAGATGTACCTCTCTGTGTCCCCTCTTAAGAACAAAACCAAGCTTCAAACCTTACAAATATGTTCTCTGTAAATTCATGGACTTCACTAAGGCATTAATCTTGCAGCAGGGATTGGAAACCATTATCCACCGTATGAGTCACTTACACTGAAAGTATCTGATAAAAATAGCAAAGAAATTGGAATTTGCTTTTATCAATTTGGTGTAAGTGAGAGTTCAGATGGGATCCATTGTTACTGTGTTCATTTATTGTCTATTATTAGCAAAAAAATCCACCACTTCAATGGAAATATCAATAGCAATGTATGTAATTACATTTCTTTTTTCCTTTTTGTGCATGCATGAAAGAGGGAGACTTACATTAAAAGGCAGTAAAATCGGCACTTAGGAAGGGACAGGGATTCTGCAGGGAGAAGCACAATGCTCCACACCCCCTATATTTGCAGATGTTAAAGACAAAAAAAAAAAGTCGGGAGGAGTGAATTAAACTCTTTCAACAATGGAGGATCCAAAACCTCTCAGAAACCTAGCAGGGCTCCCACTGATTCTTCGTGAGTCAGGAAGGACCCAGGGATCTATAAACAGCTGTTGGGTGCTGCAGGCTGCCTTGGACAATGGTGTATTGTCACTCACACAGCCACCTTGGTGGGGAGCCACTCACCAACATTCACTTCCAAGCTCCAGTACTAGCAAGCCCACTGCGTGGAGACAGCAGGTAGAACTGTTTTTGGAAGCTCTAGTCACTTTCATGGACAAACATGAGTGCCAGAATGATGGCCCGGTTATTTTGGATGCATATTATAACAAGGAACTCTGAAAAGGCTTTTTGGTTAAGAAGAAAAGGAGAATGAGGAAGATACATATGTATACCTATCTCTCTCTCAGTAGAAGGTTGAGGATCAAAATGTAAGGTTTAAGACATGTCTACTATTCACACAGAGCATTAAAATAGGCAGTCAATGTGGGTGCTTGGAGAAAATGTTGCTGCTAGTTTTTATAGGATTCTTTCAATTTTTCTGATAATTGTTTATTTTTAAACATTTACAGTTGCAGAAAATAAAAAAAGAAAACAACTAAAAGCACCTTATTTTATTACAGAAATTTCAAATTGTCTGTCAACTTACCCTGCATTTCTACGGTATAATGCAAATAGGAGAAAAGGGCTTAAGTTCTTTCTTTTGGATATTATTCATAGAATAATAACAGATGAATTTGCTCCCAAAGTAAAGATATATTATTTCAAATTGGTCCTATATTTAAATATGAAATGAGCTGGCATTTTGTCATGTCAGCTAATGAAACTGCTGGGAAAAATCTGAGGATGAAAAATAGACAATTAAATGGTTTCTTTGAAAACAAAAGAGGGATTTGCATATCTCTTTATAATGATGAGTTTGCAGTTCTTTTCATCGGGGTACCAACAAAGTGTAAATGTAAATCTGTAATGTGTCTGAGATCCAGAGCACTTCAGGTTACTGGGATAAGAGTTCTTTGTGTTATTGCTGTCATCTGCAGACAGATGCCCCAGGCTGGGAAACACTGAAAAAGTAACAGATAACCATTCCCTTTCATGATGCCAGAACTATAATTCCGTCAAATATTTGGTTTGCAAAAAAGGACTGTAAAACATACATACAATGGGTGCTGCTAAAAGCTTGGGATTCATTGCCTTAGGCATTTGCAGTAATTGTAACATATTCTTATACTTTAAAAAGGAGATACTGCAACTTATGAGATTTTAATGGCTCCCATGGCATGTTTCAATGTAGACAGGTGTAAGACAAGGCAGAAGAAATGCTATTCTAGGACATACCCCTGCTTGGTCCAGTCCTCTGTACAACAAAGGCAGAGGCTTCAGGAGTTCAACAAGACTTGGAAGGCTGTGTTGAGTCAGATGGGCTGTACTTTAGGTGAGATGATGTCTACAGAGAAGAGGAAGGTTTTAAGGAAATGAAGAGGAAAAAAATATGTTTGGTTTTGCATGGTGCTTCATTACATTCAGATATTGCAGCACTGTCTGGACACCTCAGTTGTAATTAGAATCTGCATGCCCTAGGGGAAAGCAGGCACAGGACAGCAGATAGCCCTTAGAATAAAGTTTTATCTAAAAAGAAGCCTAGGATAATATTACTTACAGGATGTTGCAGTGGCTTGCTATGGCTAACACAGTAGGGGCAAGGCTGGGAATGAAGACCAGATCCAAGGCCACATCACCTGAACTATTCACTTTTGCAGTTTCAGAAGGGATTTACTGACATCCTTTTGCCTTGGATATAAAAATCCACTGTCTTACTGTCATAGAAGCATTAATACCTGAGATAAAGTTTCACACAGCCATACAGATGATGGATATTATGTGTCTTCACAAGTTTGCCTTGCTAATCTTTCATGGTTTCCTAGGCAATGAAAAGGGAATGTACAATGGACCACAGATTTTCATTTAGTTTGTATTCAATAGTAATGGAAGTGTCTATATTGGCAATAAAAGAAAGAATGTAGAATCATAAAATAAATAAGATACATACGGAAGTCAGCCAGTAGTGATGGCCAGAAAACATAATTTTTATCTCATTTTTAATGTGGGATTGAAAACAACCAACCACAAAAACAAAACTCAAAACAACCCTTTCCCAAACAAACAGAATTCTCTCCAATTTTACATAGAAAAAAAAAAAAAAAAGAAAGAAAGAAAAAAACTCTTTAAAGAGACATCAAATGGGCATTTTGGCTTCTGTTTTTTCCCTTTTCCTGGAGAAGAGTCAGATGCCAGATGCATCAAATTTTTGATGAAAATTATATTTTCTCACAGGAAATGATGGTTGCTAAACCACCATTCTCATTGAAAATTCTTGACTGTCTTCATCTTTTTACTTTACTTTCTTGCATAAACTTCTGGGGAATAAGACATTAACTACATTTAAAGAGCTATTTTAAAGCACTAGCTTTACTTAATATCATGGAACCTAGACCCTTCAGGTCCATGGAGAAAGAAAAGATTACTGAAAATGAGCTGATCTCCAAAAGACCTTCAACAATATACTGCTGATGTCTGCCAAGGCTTCTAATCAATCTAGCCATTTCCAATATAGCTTGATAGGCAAAGCTTTAGAAAAGTAGACGCAGAAGTAATCTGAATAGTTTGATTCTCAAGGAGTGTTTTATGTAAGGGTTTGTACCAAATTCCTGTTACATTTGCACTCAAGAATGTGCTTCCATGCAACCTTTCAATATGTATTATTTTAAGGACGGTTCTAAATCCTTGCTGTTCCACTGACCCTAGTGGCATTATTCCTGATTTATGTAGGAGAAAATAATATAAATTAAAACCCAATGTATGTAACCGTGGGATTTTGGAAATGCCCTAAAATCAAAATCTTTGAAAATCTGTGCGTGTCAAGTAATTTTGTATGGGACTTCCATTCTTTCATGTATTTGACTGTTGGGTGCTTGTAATATAAAGTCCAAATCTCTCTATTTAGTCTCTAGACATGAAAAATGACTGACTTTGAAGAAAGAACAGAACGGAGAGACAGAAGGACTTTTAGGTAACTAAAGATACATATACTGTGATGGACAGAGAATGGCTACTAGCAGAGTAGGAAATTCCCACTGAAACTGGGAAATAGGAGTTGAACTCAATTATCCTTGTCTGTTCCTTCCATCTTGGGTTTCTCTATGAAATGCACTGGGTGCCAGATTCTGGCTCTTCTGAAAACCCACTAATCAGCATACTTTCCTGATACTGTGGACATGTAGCAAAAGGTGACAACAACAACAACAAATACAGCCTCTGTTCTTGATCTACTGGGAAACTGTGAATCATTCACAGGTTAACCATCCGTGCACAAGGTGCTTACACACACCTTGGATAAACAAACACATTGACGTGCTGCTTCTCCATTCTAAAATAAGCAATAAGCATTACCAAAAATATGAAATTTCCTAATTGTTTCATATGCAGAATTCCCTGCTGTAGTTGGACTACAACTCGCATATACAGAGCAATACTTCTTAACTAGACATATGCTATTAACGTGTCACAGATGAAGAATACAACACAAGCCTGGTGGCCCTACCTAATAGTGCATCTCATTCTGCATGGCATGCAAACTCTGGAGATATACACTGGCCTTGGCAATATGTCATGGTCTTCCAATTATAGGCATTAAAGGTGAAATGAAAATTTTATGCAAATAAGTATTTTAATAAAATTGGGATTGGATTTTATTGGGGTTTCTTGTTTTGTTTTGTTTTTCAAAAGTACCGTAATTTAGATAGGTCTGTTCTTGGCTGTTTGCTTCATGCCTGAAGCCTTTGTTCAGTCTCTAACAAACAGTACTCAGGGAATACTGCAGCCAGCAAAAGGATGAGCTTTCCTTTTTTTAGATGTGATGTAACATCTCTGATTTTGCAAAATATAAGTAATCATAGTTAGTTAGACTATTACAGTTGGCTTTTTTTGGTGCGTTTGAGATATGCTTAGTATCACAGTGTAAACCACTTTAATCTGACAGAAGCTAAGAATTGTTTACATTTATTTCCAAAATTATTGCTCTGAGCTGACATCTTGGGGAAAAAAATTCTCAGTATTGACTGCTTAGAATGGCTGTAATGGCTGTTTCGTGTATTAAGTTGTGAGACAAACCATATAGCTATTTCTGTGAATCTCCTAGTAAAGTCTAGCATGTTCACAGTAGGTAAGGTTTATTAGGCTGGCAATTGTTTCAATATGCCAAACTCTGATCTATATGAAGAGCCACAGATGTCAAACCTCAGAACTGCACAAAAGTCTTGTCCCTCATGGTTTGCCCAGTCTCACACAGAGGGCAAATGGGCCACTTAAGGAGGGAATGCCAGGCATGTCCCATTATCAACCTGCTTGGATTGGACAAAGAAACATCACAAACTTTTCTAAGATCTCCTGAATTAAATTATTAAACTACAAACACTACATGACCCCTCATCTTTTTATCTACACCAGCTTCCCAGGGAGTGCAGTCCTTGTCTCTTTGAACTCCTCCTTGGCTCGGTGGAGGCTGTGATCTTCAGCTAATCCGCTGCCAGCACTGTGCAGAGGAGGCTTCCAGCCTGCTGCCAACTGTGCCTGTTGGCATGAAAACCCCTTTCCCTAAAAAAATGCACACACATCAAAATAAGGGAATGAGAGGGTAGTTGGGTAACATTGTCAAGAATTTTCCTTCTATTCTGAATCATGAGCCAGGTAGTCAATCAGGCTTTACTGATCCTTGGGAAACTCCAGGTGAGTGCACAACTGACAGTACCTAGTGCTGACAAGTCAAGTAGATGAGCCCTAACCATCTGTACGAGCTGTGGAAGAGAAGCTCTCCAGCTTCAGAAGCAGTTTTCTGTAGCACGGTCTCAGCAGGACCTTCTTTGAGTGCTGGCAGAGATTCAGACTATGTCTTAGTATGCAAAAGACACTTCTGCACCTGGCATGTCAAATCACCCCATTCTCAACAACAAAAAAGACTCTGGCTAAAGAATTTGAAACCAGTGTCTAAAACAGATTAGCACAGACTAGCTTAATAAAAAACAGAATATATATTTTTGCTGCTGACATTTGCTAAAGGATTGTTCTGCTCTTGGATGGCTTTTAGAGCAGAAATAGAAAAGCTCATTCTGCCAAAAAATGCTTGAATGTTGTATTGAGCCAGATAACTACTACAAATTCCTTCACTGTATGTTATACCTTTCAATCTCTAAGGAATCCTTTGGCTTTTGAGGTAGACAACCATTTTGTAGTCAAGGCACTGCAGTCTCTTGTAGATATGTAAAACACTGGGGGTTTTCTTAAGGATGTTTTCTCTCATTTTGAGCCTGGTTCCCTGAGGAAATCCTCACTTTGGGGGGTGGGTGGGAGGTTTACACATGTACATCTGTCCTTCTGTGTTCACTTCTAAGAATTCCCATTGTTTCATTTCAGTTTTCTCTGGGGAAAAAAAAAAAAAAAAAAAAAAAAAAAAAAAAAAGTGAGAAAAGTGGGAGTTTGCAGCTTATTAAACACCAGAGAATCTACAGCAGCCAGCAGCATTATAAACACTTCAAGATTCAAAATACTGGAAAAGCTTTACACAGACATACAACTTCCTGAGCAAATTCACATGGGGTGAATTTGTGACCTGAGAGAAAACAGCTTTCAAAGTGTGAAGACACCAGGCACCAGCCAGGAGAAACATCTGTTGCTGCATAAGGGCCTTAACCGGTGAGCCTGGGGACTGTTCAGTGCTTGGGGCTGATGGGATTGGAGGGAAGAAGGGGATTGTGGTTTGCTTTAGTTCCTAGCATTCAGAAATCACTATTGATGGGAACTGTGAGAGGCTGGGTAAAGCCAAGCTGCTCAGGACTCTTCTATAAGTGTAGCAGTGCCAGACTCCAGGGGCTTGTCTATGCTAGAAAATGTTGCAGGGGTCGATATATATCAATATATCTAACTCAGGAGATTGTAGCTGCATGCAGAAAGTGGTATATGCAGATGACAGGAAACCTTGGTAGAATTCAGGCAGAGTTATTTAATCAGGCAACACAAATCCATAGGAATCAGAATTCCTTAATTCTAACAGTCAGCAACCTGCCTATTTTTGACTCATTTTTTCACATTCAGACTGGATTTAAGAAGCTGCTTCTCACGAAGGGAAAAATGCATACACCCTATTCTGGATTTACAGCACATTCCAAATCCTTTGAAGCCAGAATATTGTTTGGCTTTTATAAAATGTATGTTCAGGGCCACAGCATATTTCTCTGTCTTATTCCCTGATTCTTCAAGAGGCTAGGCAATAATTATTTTCAAACTACTTTTCTTACTACCTGGTCATAGCAGGCTCTGACTCTCTGTGTTAGCAGTGGGAAGGATGAAATCTGCAGGTTCATTTTTCGTACGCTTCCTATGAGTCACGTGCCTTCATTAATACTGATAAGTGGATGCTCCTGTTGGTGTCCAAACTTGTGGCCTCTCCCATCTTCCTCCTTCTTTGTACAGGCCCTCATCTTCCTTGGGAGAACACCAAAGTGCTGGGAGGGAGCTCCAGTGCCAACCAGTGCTTGGGCTGCTCAGTGCAGCAGAAGCACAGCACATCTGGAGGGCATGTGCTGGGGAGCACCGCTGGGTGCTCAGCAGTAACCACAGGAACTATATGAAACAAGGACTATTTCTTCATCAAACTGCCAAAATAAATAGCTATTAATGACTATTATAAAGTTTGTTAGGAGGAAAATTAATTGCAAATTGTTTTTTGCTGTTGCTTTTCCCTAAAGAAACTGACTAATAGATTGATTCCTGAAGTGTCAAGTGTGTGTGGGGAGGTGGGGGAGCACTTTTATCCCCTCTGCTTTCACAGGCCTGACCTCACCTGCTAATTCTGATTTCTTTCATTGTCTTCATCCCAGGGCACCAGTTCACGATTATTGGCAGATTGCAAGATAAAAACTCAATAATCTCTCTTGATACTTTCCCCCTCTTCTACCATCTGTTTCAGTATTAGTACTTTCTATTAAGAAAATACCAAATCCTCATTATATGTCTGCAAGGAGTTTCACTTATAAGAGAGCCAATTGGAGCTGCGTGCATGGCAGCATATAAAGGGATTTAAAACATGGTAGGCATTGACTAATGCTCTGTAGGACTTTATACAGCCCCACTGAATCAGTGTTCACATAGGCCTCCCTACATGGACATGAACAGCTTCAGTGTTGCCCTTGGTAAGAGTCTTCTAACGAGCTCTGGTAAGGTAATAAATAAATACAAACAAATATCTGAAACACTACTTGCAAGGCTGCTGGATTACTTAATTTAGCATTCTTGTCAAGGGTCTATTCCTGTCCTACTATGTTTGGGGAAATCTGTCCAGAGATAGTGGGAAGGTCAAATAACCTGACACTACCGCTAATACACTGGGAGAAAATTTTTTGTGTTTTTGGATTTCCCATCTTTGACTCTGGAAATAGAAGGAAGAAAGGAAGTCAGTATTAACTGTCGTAGATTAAGTGAATGTTATTAGAATTACCCTTGTTTTCCATTAAATGTGTGTCAGTGTTTGACTGATATAAATCTAAATCTGTTTGACTATATAAATCTATATATCTTCTGTGGTCTCAGACCAAAGCTTAAAAGATATAAAATCAGGACTAAGAGCTTATTCCTTGTTATTTGTGGAAGTTGGATTACAGGCTTCTCAGGAGTGAGAAGGTAGCAATATTTTATTATTTTTTTTTATAAAAACTCCTCTATAACGAAGGCTGATGAATGCCTTCAAACTAATTATCAATCTGAATATAATATGAAGAAAGGCTTTTCAGAGCTTAATTAGAATAAAAATGAATAAAACTGAAAATTAAAGCAAAAAATATAAGAAAGAAGACTAAAACAATTCTTGGAAGAAGACAGGAAAAAAAAAAAAAAAAAAAAAAAGAATTTAGAGAGGATTAAGGAGCCCTGAATTGTGTAATAAGATTCTGGGCTATGTACAAGTATTCCTTTAATTGAAAGGATATCAAGTGCCGCTCCTTATATACTGGGAATAAATGCCATAGTTTTGCAACCCAAGCCAGGTGTGTATTACACTTGTGAACCTCTAAATTATACATCAGCACAGCTTGCATACTCTCTTCTATGAATAACGTTAAGAGCAATAAAGACCAGATTTGTAGACAGAGACCATTAAGGATAGACACTCTGTGGATGGTGGATGCAGGCTGGTGCATGTTACCCATCTGTCCACCAACAATTCTGCCAGTGATTTGTTACGTGTTGCTTTATGGACCTTCACACCTGAGATAGATGAGCTTCTTCCCCCTGTGTACTCCAAAGAGCCCCTGTCTTTCATGAGTTACATCCCAATAAATATAATCCCATAAGCTTTGAGTACAGAACTTCAGCTCCCAGTCCAGTTTCTGGTTCTTCTAACTCATTCATCATTTTAATCATCTATAAGAAATACTACCCTACTCCAGCAACAGTAACCTGCCAGCACAATAAGTGTGATGAACCAAGTATCCACTTTGGAGTGTGATTCATAGCTGGCAAATATAGCAGAAGCTTGTGTACAGTCACTGAGCAGTGTGTGCACCACTGCATGCAAACACTGCCTAATTTGGTGCTCATTGAACTTGGAGTGAGATTGGCAGTGAGATTGTGGGAAATCCTGTAGTTTAACAAAACTGTAAATCACAGCTCTTAGGCAGTGGTAAAGTCCTTTTTTTTTTTTTTTTTTTTTTTTTTTTTTTAATCCAGAAAGCCATGACTATGCTCCTAGCCCCCCCGAATGCAATGGGAGTTGAGTGTATTCTTAAAATTAATCACATTGGAAATGAGCTTTTTTAAAATCAGAAAATATATCCAGAGGATGAAAATCAGCTTTTGTTCCC
Organism: Aythya ferina; assembly: GCF_964211825.1. Lineage (NCBI taxonomy): Eukaryota > Metazoa > Chordata > Aves > Anseriformes > Anatidae > Aythya > Aythya ferina. The sequence continues at coordinate 6,558,974 of NC_140315.1, read as the reverse complement.
TCAGTTTTGGAACTCAAGAGACTTCTGCAGGCAAAGCAAGAGAAAGTTTGGATCCTGATGGGTCAGAACACAGCAAACATTGGGTTCCTTCTACCTCTTCCAGGCTACAGCATTGCCTGTGCTGCTACTCTCAGCATTGAAAACTGCCCAGGCTCCAGTTTCTCAGACCACACAATCACAGCTGAGGAAGTTTAATCTCCAGGTCCCTGTGAATGCTTTCATACTGACTTTAGAAAAAAGTGGGAAAATATTTTTTGCTGAGTGAAATACTTTCTGAATTAGCAAAGGCAGAAGCTGAGGGAGCTCTGGGTGCTGTTCTGGGTGTTAAGATCCTGGGCCCCTTCTCAGTTCTGTCTAATAACTGTCTGAAACCAAGAGAAAATAGCTTCAGGATGAGTTTTTGAGTTTCTTAAAACTTGATACTGCAAATAGCACCTCAGAAGTCAATAGCTTTGCTCTTCAAGAAATACCTATTCAGCAGGGATAAGGACATAAGAGTCCATCCCAAGGTAGTGGAAAAAGTCAGTTCAATACAGTGTTTGTATCCAGTGTGTAATTTGAAAAATACCGCATTTTGATAGTACCGCAAGAGTGAAATTTTTTCAATAGACTTGCTATAATTGCCTAAAGTTGCAAAAGTACTTTTCATGCAGTTAAAATTGCATTTCATGTTGATTAGCAATATATTTCTCCATAGCTGAAAAAGTGGAAAAGGAAGGCAGAGCTATACTTGATTTGCTTTAACATAACTTTTGCCTCTCTATGTTAGATGGAATGCTATAAGTTACAAATGCAAAGTCGAAAAATCTATCACAACACAGTTTAATTCCATTAATAAATAAATAAATAAATAAAGTAGAGTGCCTTGACTTCAGATGGACCAAATTCATCAAATTGATCACCTACTAATTATTCGAGTAATTAAGGGTCTAGTAAATTGTTAGAGCCGCAGTCAAACCCCTCTCTGGATACTAAGCAGGCTATTCAGCTCGGGTCTACAGTCCAATCCCTTGCTCATTCAAATGTCTGTTAGCCTAAAAGGCTTCGCCTCTTCCATCTCCCTGGCACATGTCCTGGAGAAATACTGTTCCTGTTGCTCTCAGACCCAAAATCTGCCTGTCTTCCACCTCCCCCTGGTTACACTCTTATCTCTCACTGATCAAGCATGAATGCAGCCCACTATGAACATTGTTGCTCCTGAAGTGACAGCATCAAATTCAGTAAAATGCATTTTCAGGCATTTTTTAAATTAAAAACATTGAGGACCTTTGGCGGATACTTCTGCAATGCTAGCATGGGAGACAGAACTCTCAGAAATAACTTTAGATTATCAGATGGAAATGCATGATGTTGCTATCTAACCCAATAATGTTTAAAAACAGCTTTTTTGATCATTTTTCTCTAATAAAAACATGAATTTAGGACTTGGCTGGTACCTTTTATGCATACTGAAAAGATTCCTATTTACATCACTGAGAGTAATATTTTGCCTCAGGTTTGTGAACACAGTGAAAATTGTTTTATTATAATAAAAAATTCAGAGGTACTGAAGTCTTGTTTTATTTATATTAACTTCCCTTTGCATGAGATCCAGAAAACTTTTCAAGTTCAGTAGTTTAAATTTTAAAAATATTTCTTCTCTTCAGTCTGCTCCGTGGAGTTTAGAAAATGCAAATAGACTTTTAAACAATGAAGTAGGTTCATAGAAATACCTGCTTTGAGAGAAGCTGCTTTGTACACACAGGTAGAATTTAGATCAGTTCTTCAGTGGGGCCAGAATTTCATCCTAAAGATTTAGGACTCAATCCAGAAAGCTTTTTCTCATATGAGTGATCTTTGCTGATGTGTCCCAATGACTTATGCTAGCTTGTCACTGATTCTAATAGAAGTACTATTTTCTCTGCTTCTGTATATATAATCACAGCCGAGCTGAAAGAAATTCTTAGGCTAAGTGATGGTTCGTATCTGAACCAGAAGAGCAGTTACTACCACACATCATCTGGAATTTGCTGTGACCATTGAAGCCATTAATGAAAAAATTAGAAGAATATCTTAAAATTATATTCTGTAATGGAATCACTGTCTTAGTATATAATTTTAGATTTAGCTATGAGAAAGGCACAATGCATTGCTGTCTACTAGCAAAAATAATATGATGTCATTCTCCATACATTGGAAAATATATGAACCAGCCTAAATTTCTCACAATTGCAGTAGGTAATAAAGTTGCATTTTAATAGAAGAAACTAATAGTGAGTGATATTTTTACAGATGATACACAGCTGTCTTCTCTATACATATGTATATATACATATATAAAGTAATAGAGTAAAAAATTTGCTTTGAGGTTTTAAATAAGTTATGACAATGCAGTAAAATACTGACTGGTTTTAAAAATATTTATCCTTTCAAAACATACCCCACAAATGATACAGAAATAAATGGCTTGTATAAGACAAGAAATTCTGGCTATCCACTTCAGCAGGTATTTCATTCTCTTTCTTTCCTTAGTAGCCCAATGGAATGGAATCACACTTGAATCCTGGTTGTGCATAAAACAGTCACTCTGGTGCTCCCAGTTGTGTTATAACTTCCCTGGCAAGCAAATACACAGTGCAGACTGGCAATAAAGCGTGCTCCAAATAGTGAATGTATCAAAGGTACATTCATCTCTTATTGCTGGAAACAGAATCTCTCTGGATGAGCTCTGCTCATGAGGACCACCAAAGGCATTGGAGGAGAAAGAATATAAAATTATTTACTGTCTCTGCATATAAAATCTTTTGTGTGAAAAAAAAAACAAGGGGTCATTGACTGTATTTTTTTCCTCAAAAATCACAGTTGATTAATTAAACCCTATAACATTTGCAGCTATATTCTGGTTATGTATTGACCTCAAAGAAAAGCTGTCTGGGACTTTATCTGAGATATCTGACTTGCAGGAGGAGTTGGCAGCCTTCAGCACTGGCAGTGATAAGTCCAGTGCTGCATTAGAAAAACTGAGCTTGAAACTCTGTTTATTTCTCCTTTTGACAGTCTCAGTCTGATTTGAACTTCATTCAAAGAGCTGGAGGTAGATAACATGTCACAGAATACAGAAATACATTTCATCTGGAAGGAGCTAGCTCTCAAAGTGGCATGATGTGGTGAGGCTGACTCACACATCTTACCCTGGAATGTATTAACTTCAGTGGCAACTAGGGCCTCCAGATGGTATCTGTGTTTTAGAAGACCGAAATGTTATGCTCCTTGGCCAATATCTGAATCCTAACATTGACTATATTAATGATCTTAGTTTTGTAGAACTTAAAGCTGGGAGAAGGGTTGAAAGGCTTTGGAAGGCCTAGGTAATTTGGACTTCTGCAGTTTGGTATGATTAAAGGAGTTACAGTATAACCTTTGAACCTAGAAGAATATAATTAATACAGCAAAATAATTTAATTTCTTATGTCTTAAAACATAGGCTGGGCATGTTATTTTGCTGTCACATGTTTTGATAAACCATACAGTTCGAGAGTAAAGGAGATTAAGGCTGAGTGGGGTGGATCATTCTGTGGATTGTATCTTCTCCCTTTCTACCACCTTTCCTTGGGACTGTAGCCAGCGACTGTCAAGAAATCAGGAGAAAGCACCCTGCATTAAATGTGTAAGCTCTAAAGTACTCAAAAAAGTGATTCAGTGAGTCTTTGAAGAATGTCTTTTTCTATCAGGCTCTGTGTACCAAACAGAAACAGGGACGCAACCAAGACACTGAAATTAACTCTGCCTTCATACTTCGGACATGAAGTATGGTATGAGTCCATGCTTCAGACCCTGTGTACACATATGCGTAACTAGTCACTGGATCTGAAGTGTACAGTAGCTCCTGTTACTTTTTCACATTCGGGTTCTCTATGATGTAAAAGGATCAATAAGAAACATAAATTCATATAGTAGGGTATGGCTTTGGAAAAAATTCAAGGCTGTTAACAGTTATAAAGTCCCTACTATTCCTGCACTGGCCTGAGGTTTCCACCTTGCATGCAGTTCCCATATATCAACTTATTATCTACTGTTACTGCATCAACTGTGGTGCTTCTGACCCAAGCTTCATTAGCTTAATTTTGGATTAAGTAGGATAGCTGTAATGAAACTGAACTTTGGAAGGCTGAAAATGTTGTCCATGGTAACCTTTCCGTGCAGCACTCAAGATGGCAGCTCTTTTCAAAGATATGAAAACTATTTTTGAACAATCATAAGTGTATATTATAGTATATTTTGTTATAGTATAATAAAATCAACTTTTTGAAAAAAAAAATCTAAATTATTTTACTACAAAAGGCTACTTTCAAGAATATGGTGAGGAAGTATTTTTTTCTGTATTTTTAAAAAATAAGGTGATTCTGCCATATTATCTACATTTGATCTTCCCTCTTATTCATATGAAGAGACAGATTGCCTTAAAGAATGAATTGGCACTACTCCATAGAAGTTAGTGCAGCTAAGTCAGTTCACACCTCCTCAGAGTTTAATCCATAAAATATAACATAATTTCAAAAATCATTAAAAAGTGAAAGACATTTCTGGCTCCGCATCCCAAAACGTGGTAGTCAAGGGAGCTGCCAGAACTGTTGTTATTCAAAGAGATTTCTGTGTTTAAGTGATGATTAACAGCACTTAATGTGTTTATTCTGCTACACATGCATGCACATTACTTCCATTAATACTGATGTGGCTTATGCATTTACAATCTCAGAGATATAGACCCATTTAAAAATGAGGTTATTCATTTTCTCTATCCATAAAGTCTGACTTGGTAAAATTACAAATACAGAAAAATCTCCTGCAGCTTTGATTCATGTTAGTTCAGAATCTTGTGCATTAGGCTGATGATGGAGAGGGTGGGGACCCATCTCCTCCCTATGTGTACTATGGGTGATGATAGAGCACTATAATACCTACAACACTTTAACTTTTGGATCTGGATCCCAAATTTGGATCTATTCCTAGAGACCAGAAAACACTGTCATTATTATCTGCATCTTGAACCACCTAAATAGTTTCAGAGAAGAGCAATTCTGACTGCTTTTGAGAAGACAACAAATAAGCGTATCCACATTGGACATTGGCATCAGGAAGCATCACAGCATCTCATCTGTCAGTGGCTGTCCCCTCTGGATTTATGCATGCATCCATCTGCAGCTTAGGGGAGGTACAGAACAGCTCAGAATAAGTCTTATGAGGTACAGCACATTAGTAAGGGGGTTGCCAGTACTGGCTGGGAAGGGAAAGAACGGCATTTGCCTCTCTTGCTTTATGTTACTCTGTGGTAACCTGAGGAGTTACCTCGTAAAAATCTTTTTTTTTTTTTTTTTTTCTTAAAGGGAAGCAAGGGTCACTTTTTTACTATAATAAACAAAGGGTAGCAGAACACAGCTCATTTTGGATGGAGCACACCTACCCAGCTCAGTTCCACTCTCTGCATGGGGAGCTAAGACAGAGGCCCAGGAACGTGCCCTTGTTCCCAAGTTGGTGCTACTCTCCCTCTCCCTGTTGAAGCTTTTCACTTCTGAACAAGAGGCAGATTTAATGTTTACATGGGGTGGAGCAAAGGCTTACCTTGAGGAGAGGCATTCCAAAACTATCTTCTGTTTTTTGTCTACATGCAGTTTGGGGCAGGTGCAGTTGAGAACTTAGGTGACAAAGTAAACAGATAATAATTAATTCTTTTCTTTTTTTCTTTTAGAGCGGGCTTGGGGTGGAGGGAGAGGAAGCTGACAAAAAGAATAAAAGAGTGTGGTAAAGAGAAGGTGATAGACATGCAAAGAATGAGAAACAAGGAATCTTGTATTCTATTATTTTTCTATTAATTTCCTACATAAATATTCAAATTTCCTCGCAAACTTTGTATTTTTCTGGTATCACTGGTGGACAAGAAGTAACCAGATCAATGCGTGTTCATTTAGGTTTATTAATTACAGGAGATATTTATCAGAAACCTCTCCAGAAAGTGTCTGATTCATTATCTCAGTTTACAGTGAAAGACTCCTATTATTTGTTCTGAAGGAGGAATGGCCAAAATCCACTTTAAATATAACAATGTGAAACCTATTACAAAAGTTAGATAAGAAAAAGGCTTAGAGATTTGATTCTCAAATTGTTAGGATGTAAAATACTGCTCTTAGTTTGCAAGCACAGTGATTGTATATGCCGAGTGGGTAACAGAAAATATGCAAATGGATGTTTAGGTCTGCAATTACTGATTGGGATGCACAGACATGGGAATTGCTTAATCAGTTTAGGAAAGCAATTACACATGCATTTTATGAACTGCATATCTCAACTTCATGGAAATCAGTCTCTTGAATTATCTAATCTGGGGACAGTGAGTGACTGTTCTGTGATATATGCAATATTATCTCATACCTCTAAGATTCTTGTACTTTGTTACTTGAATCTTATATCTTTCATCCCCAGAAAGTTTCCAGCTGTGCTTTTAAATATGAAGGAACAGTACAAAGCTATGATGATCATATCTCCCATGTTATTCCTGTCGTATAAGTCTGTAATATGTGATTATAAAATTGCTTATGCTATTCCTGAAGCAAAAACCCTTTGGTGGTCATTTGTTCAGACAATCAGAGTCAAGTCTATGTCTTGCATTGCTCAAGATGGATCCAGGAGGACCTGAAGGAGTAGACGTTCATCATCCATAGATCAGATGCTCTCTCTAATTTGGAGTTTTTTGCTGCCTTCTGATTTCTTCAAGCCCTGCTTTCTTTCTGAGATCAGAGGGATTTAGTGAACAGCACTGTTTAAATGAATTCAGCTGACGTAACTCCAAAAGATTAGCAAGGTAACTATCAATAAGTTATCAATCTGAGGGAAAACAATTTCTGTTCACAATGGGAAGCACAAAGGGCAGAGCTTTTTTCTGTTTCTTTCTTTTTTTTTTTTTCTTTTTTCTTTTTTTTTTTTTTGAGCAGAAAGCATTAAAAATGTCTACACGTGTAAGAGCTGGAGAAATCTGTGCTTATACGCCTATTTCAAATGCGACTCAAGTATATGAGAACCCAGAACTCCCTGACTCATACCTGCTTGCATCCTACCAGCTTAAATTTCAACTAGGAATATTTTATAATGCTGACAGAATAACATTTCTATGATTACTAATACAGCAGTGAGGTATATTTTCGTGTTACAATGGCTTCCTGAATATAGATGCTACACAATAACTACATATATCTTCCAGAAGTAAAATGTATGTTTATTCACCAACTGCTAATTAATTGACTAGCTGGCTTTGTGTAGTATTTTACATTCAAGTGAAATTATTAGTAGAAAATAGTTCAGGCTACTGGAAATTTTTCACCTCTTTTTATTTATTATTCTTCCCTTTTTCAGTATGCTTAAAATTTTGCCATCAAATCACTACAATTAGGAATTACTTAGCATTAATTAATGTATCAGTGTAAATAGATACAAAAATTGAGTGGGAAGCTTCACTTCAAAGACTTGTGTATTATTCATTGAGTTCTATTTGCCCTAGTTTAGTATGTCTGTGGGTTTGTTTTATTTCTATTAAACGCAATCATATTCAATGAAGAACATTTTCATTCAAAACTTAAAGATTTGTTCTCTGATTTATCCCAGTGGAATTTAGGAGCAATTCCAGCTCCACCCTAGGAAGCCAAATGATGTATCTCAGTTTGGGGACAGGATATTCATGCCTTTCATAGCTCAGATTAAAAAAAAAATAATAGAACTGTATATATTATTATTGTCAGTATTACCCTTCTTGCTAAAGCAGAGCTATGGTTGTATAAAAATCTCCCTGAAATCTTTGCTGGTACTTCAGGAGAGGAGCACTTTGCTGCTCTCCAAAAATACTAAAATAGATCAACCACTGAGTTTTTGTAAGTTCATCTTCTCTGTGGACTCTAACAATTTAATAAATTTTCTAGTGCCAGCCTGAACTCTCCTTCCAGCTACAGCTGATACAACACTGAGAGCTCTTCTTATTCTTTAATGGCTAAATCAATTTCTTTTAGTCTTTCCAATACTGTTAAATCATTCTGCATGACAGTTTAGAGCAGGAAAACTGAAGAGCATATGCCACATGGAAACCCAGCCCTTCCCCTTCTCCCTGCCTTTCTGTGCTTGCAAATATAATAGATTTGGCAACACTCATAGCCACGTGTTGACTGGGTCTTCCCATGGAGCTGAAGAAATGTCTGGGAGCCTCACCAAACACCTCTCCCAACACATCTGAATGTGTGGAAAAGCATGAGAAATTTCTGCAGAGCCTCAGGAACCTCTCAATAGCACTGTTAAACCACTGTTGCTCAGGGGCTGAACTGATTATTACGGCCAGGGCCCTGTTTCACACAGGATTTTCTTTCTGTAGCTTTCAGAACTGCAGACCACAATGTGGCAGTTTCAACAAAAAGTCACCCAAATTTAAAATGTGCTCGCAACTATCCCCAAACACTTATAGCTTGATATGTTCTGATTTTCTTTGTGAAAGAATGTCTTTATCCTTTTCCCCATAAGGTGCAACTCATGCCATTTGCTAAAATTGTCCGAAGCTATTACCATATACACAATAAAAAATCAGAGCCTCCTTGGGAACACCTGATGAGAAAAATCTGCGTTCTACCTCCTCCCCTTTCTCTCAGTGAGATCAAATGAAATAGTTTCCTCTCTCTATCATATTGTAAAAGAGTCAATATGTAATCATAAGAAAGTCCCTACACAATATAATTCCTACAGGCTCCTGCAAGCTCAAATGAAATGTGAGGTCCTTTTCTACATATTGATTGCACGATGTTACCTACCAGAACAGCATCTGCACCACAAGGCAATGTTTCTCCCAAAGGAATAGCTGCTGATGATTTTGGAGACCCAGTTGTCACACCTGTGAGATAAGCCAGTTTTGTGCACTGCAAGAGGCAGAAATTTATTCTCTTTCTAGAAGTTAGGTGACAGATTCTCAAACAACAGAAATTGCCCTGGTTCTGCTGAAGTCAGTGAAGCTTCAGTGGTTTGAACCAGTTGGATTAGCGCATGAAATTGAGATCATTTATTCTTTAATCTAGGATTTCGCTCTGCTCTTAGAAGTTCCTCTTCTATTTAGAAGTTCTGCTGAAGAGTAGGGGCCCTCACATGGGGTAAACTTCTGATTTATTAAATAGATTCGTTTTTTTAAGATGAAAGATTATGGGGGTGCGGAAGACTATCAGATATCCAAAAGTTTGTTATTTGTCAGTCCATCTGCATGCAAAAGGAAAAAATAAGAGCTTCTCCATCAATATATATTATATCAAATACTCAACAACCATTTCTCGCAATGTGATATGTAAAATAGTGCCATTGATCTTGGATCAAATAGTTTATATTATCAGATTACAACTGAAATCTGCAAGTGGCAAAAAATATGCTTAAACAACGGGAAAATCTGTGTAACAATTGTTGTATAATGAGGAAGTTCAATAGCAGATAATGGCATATAAAATACTTTAATGCTAACTGCCTGCTTTAAAAAATTGTTGTAAAGTTGGGTTTATAATTAAATTATAATTGTAATCAAACAATAGTGATTATTCTCAGATAAATTTATATTTTGTATTTTTGCAGTTCTGCAGCTTCTTTCTCTGTGACTCATCTTTGAGGGTTACTGAGCTCCTTGTTTTGCACAGAGGATTCAACCTCTCAAATTGATTTGTGTTCTAGTGTGTTTATATAATATATTGTACATTTCTGCTGAGCTGTCTTTCATGACTGTGGACATTTTTAGACACACCTAATTTGGAAAAAAAAAAAAAAAAGTGGATAAAAATATGTTCCCTTTCTATGTGCTAAAAGTCAATGACCTCTGGTTAGGGAAATTGGCCTCAGATATCCCATTGATGTAAGGTGACACGGCTGCTGGAGCTGTGTGTGTAGCCTGGCAATTTTAAATCTCTCCCTGTTTAAGTCCTAATGAGTCCTAATGAAATATTAGCTGTTGGTCTTGGCACAACATTTCCAGAAGTATAACTGTTATAACTGTGTGGAGTTGTGGGATAAACAGGTGGGCAACATTGTTCCCCTCACAGGTGGGACAATGCTGTGTTTGATGCTGAGGAAGATGCTGAGCCTCCAAGTGAGATCTAGGATAGGGGAAAGACAGCATGTCTGGTACTTTCTTTCACACAGAGCAAAAATACAGCTGACTGGATCAAGATCACAAGGGAAAAGCCTTTTTCCCTCTTCTTTGCCTTTTGATGTAAAGGCCCAGACAGCGTCTGGACCTAACCTGTGCTGCTCAGCTCTTAGAGGAATAGCCGTTTTGTAACGAGCCATTTTTGAAGCCGTGACTCACAAGGTGCTTGCTGGCTTTGGCTGTTTAGTGACAACTGAAATAACAGAGGAGAATAATCACTTCTTGAGTTATAAGAGAAGTCCTGCAAGGTAGCAGTAGTTGTGGTTGGTTGTTGGAACTGGCAAAAGTCCTCCATCCTGCCTATCCCCTTACAATAGTGCTTGTATGGAGGCAAAACATCCCTGGGACTCCAGAGAAAATTCCCACTGAAATTGGGAGCCTTTACCCACCCTGCTGCTTGGTATTTGGGCACCGGTCTGCGTTCCTCTTCATGCCATGCAGAGCATCAACCTCTGCAGCAGCATCCACGTGTACAGCAGATCCAGAGCCAACAGTCTTGAATTTTATCCATAATCCTGTTTCTCAGTTCTGACTGTTTTATAAATGTTATTTAGTGTATTTTAAAGTGTGAACAGTGCAATATTTGCAGTCATATTATATGGCAGCGCACAGGATAGAAAGCTACAGCACAGGAGATGAATAATCTGCTGTGTAAAAGCTTGTTTCCTGCCATTTCCTCATAGCCCTGTACTCTTGTGTTGACACTTGCATTTATACTTGCTTTCACAGTGGGGGACCTGCAGCTACAAGTCCCTTGTTTTAAGAAGTCTGCAGTCCTTGCTCGGCTGTGGAGAGCTGACACAGTACAGCATTGCTAACAGCACGCAGGAGCTGAAGGCTCTGCCAGATTTAGCAGCTCCTCTCAGATTATTCTGCTTCCTCCAGCAAGCTTCACCACTGTTACTCAGCACATAAACCAGCCTCACCCCTTGAGCTGTGCAGAGCATAAATTAAACCTATGACTTTAATGTCAATAGGCGTTATTCATACCCATGGAGGGACAAATAGCCCTTTCAGTTCTTTGTGTGCATGCAGAAATCTTGAAATATTCTTTTTAATGCTGTAATTTAACAACAGATCTCATCTGTGTCATCAGACCTGTTCCTCCTTCCTCCCCTTTCAGACTACACAAGAATGGCCTATATTTGGTCCTTTGAAACAGCCATGGGGCCAGCAACGTGTTACTAAATGAGTGTCTTTTTTTTTCTTTTTCCCTCTCTTTTTTTTTTTTTTTTCATACAAACACAATGTCACAGCAATTCCATTCACTGGGAAAATACCCCATTTCTCATATTAATACTATTTGGATAGTAAGTCATAATTTAGTTACTTCCACCTAACAGCTCCAGATGCAAGGCTGAAGCCAAAAGGTAACACATTAATTTTTGACAAATCTGGATGAGCTTTTTCACAGACAAGGTGGAGCACATCTGGGATAAGATACATTGCTGCAGCAAGAGAAGGGGAGTCTGCCCTCCTGTGCTCTGCCTCTGATGGTGGTTTTCTACCTAACGTAGAGCTCATCTAACCCCACCTGTAACACTTTTGTCTTACAGATGTTGTGCATCCCTCCTGGGTTATTCTGTATCACTGCTCTTTATAGGGTTCCAGCTATCACAGATGTGAAGTGCAAAGGAATGATCTAGGGGACAAACCCCATCTTGTCCAGGAGGGGGAAAATTCACTGCAAGTGAAGCTGCTTTGCGCTGCCCTGTCTGAGCTTTTTGATGTGGAGGGTAAAACTTTCATGTACTGCAACTTCAGTGCCTCAAACTGAAATCAAGTTACATAGCCAGCGGTGATACAAACTCTCTCTCCCCTACATCTCAAATACAGAGAATAATAATTTATTTAATACACATAATATAATTCCAGTAGCTAGGATTAATGCTGTCTTGCTCCTGTCAAACACAGTAGGTACACTTAGAAGGAAATATTTCGACCTCCAGGAGTACATCAGCACTCTTACACTGGAAAATCTAAGCAGGTCCTGTTACTTTATGCACATTCCTACTCTCTGTTAGGAGGCAGGATCCTCTATTAAACCTAATCACATTAGCTGCTTCCCTGTGAAAATCCTTGTGAAGGTACCAGTTTTGGTCTTGCGGTCCCTGGCATTGCTAGGGCCCACTTCTGACATAAAACCAGAAATGGATAGCACTGATACAGATTTTTAAAATCTCAATTTTATTTATAGACAGTCTGGTTTAATTATTTATCATCCATGTTTTATTAAATATAAAACACTTTTGCATGTGAAAGAGAATAAACAGAATCCCTTGTGGAAGATAATGAACATAATAAAATAAATCAGTGTGCATCCTTTGGTTGGATGCTCTTTTATTTGCATCCTTGTGATATGAATCTTTGTCTTTCTGCTCTGCTGAAAGATGATTTCATTCTCTCTATCTCTCTTTTTCCCTCTTCCTCCTGCACTCTCCATTAGCACCATCCAAATCCCTCACATTGCATTAGAGGGTTGTTTTATTTATAATTAAGCAGTGATGCAGTCATATGTATTGTTGCATTTGAAATATGCTCTTGGCTATGTTTGAAAGCTGTCGAGTCTGAGCAGGGTGCATTAAGGTTAATTACCTAATAATTTACAGTATAAAATGCAGCTACGGACACTTTGATTTTCACTAATAGTGGCACTGAACAAAGTAAATAAGAATTTGCTCATATTCAAACACTATGACTGTCAAAAAATCTTCAAGGCATTTGTGATGCCCTTTCTTTCTCCTTGGCTTCAGTGGCACATGAGCAGCCTTCAGGAGGGCATCATCCAGAGTCCTGGAAACTCACCATATTCACTTTATAATGATTTTCCTTTCTTAATATAATTCAGATGTCAAAAGTAGACCGGTTGACTGTTATTGAATTATAGGATATCAAATGTGTTATGCTATAGAGGCAATACTAACAGGGTTTGATGATGTAAGAAAGACAATTTTGAGAGTCCCAGGACAAAGTGGAAAGACAGGAAGCCACAAGCATGAATTGGGAGCTAGAGAAACTAAAGGATTACTTAAACTACATTAAAGTACTTAAACTTAAACCACAGGATCTTGCTCTCTTTCCTGAGACTGTACAAAAGCATATCATCCTGATCTCCAGGTAGAATAAATCAGAGTAGGTCCACTGATTTCATACAAACCATCGATGTTAAAGGAAGCATGCTTAATTGTGCTAATATGTATATGCCATTCAATCTGTAAGTCTGCTATCAGCACAGTGTGTTTTCTATGATAACTGCTGTTCTGTTAGGAAGACCCAAAGTCACCAAACACACAGCCCTTGCTCACAGTCATCCTCTTGAAGATATTCTCAAATCAGAGCATATGGAGAGCAAATGTTTCTAACTCCCACTTCATGTCTTACTGACAGCTTGCTCTAGTGATTCTCAGATGAGTGTAATCAACTCAGCTCTGTACAGGACAGCATGGAGCAAACCCAGATACTTATATGGGAAAGGATGATAATCTTCTGACCAGTACTTTTCCTGTCTTACCTTCAGCAAAAATATTCAGCAATTCACATTGCCATGATAATTCATTAATTTTTTTCTCTGTCAGAAACCAATATTTTGGTTCCTTTATTTCATTTTTGTTGTTGTTTTTATGTTAGATGTATTATTTGGAATTTAAAAGTTCATAAAATTTAGTGGTGTAATTTCATATCTCCAAATTCAAGTCTTGCTATAGTTTCCCTCCTATTTCCACTATGATGAATTTTACCCCTTTGCACAGCATCAGTGCAAGGATTTTGATTCGCTGAATCCCCATTTAATTCACCCCTCCATACAGGAGTGAGCTTCATTCAAAAGCTTTGGGTTTCTTTGTTTTCTTATAACTTCCTTTTTCTCGTGGTGATTATGTAGAGTGGCTGTGAAAGTACTTAATGTATTTCTGAATACTATAAATAAATGCATTTCACACCTTGTAGCAAGCTCACAGATCTTTTCTATTAGGTGTAAGTAGTGTGTAAAAGCATTAATTACATCTAATAAATATTAATGTTTTTAAGAATGAACATCTCTAGCCCTCCAGATTTCTGAGCTCAGCTTAAAGCAGCACACAGAAACCATGAACGGCAGAAACTGAAAATACCTCTCCTGAAAAGGCTTCAGCCTTTCTTTACAAGGATAAAAAGATCAGACTTCAACATGTCATGCTGCAGATGGTCAAATGCTCCTCTTTCTTTTTCCTGTAGTTCTTTTTGGTGTTCAAAATCCATTCAGAAATTTTCCATTAAAGGTTTCTCAGAAGTTTCAATCCAGAATGAAATAGGCATTCTTCTTTCATATGCATTCCAGTCTAATAACTTGAATTAAAAGCTTAGGTCCTTTCAATTTCTTGTGTAGGAAAATTAGAGTTATTTGGAGCACAGAGGCCCCTCACTACAACTACCACTATCTAACATGTCTTAAATTCTTTTGGAGAAACTTGTAACAAAATGAAATGGGGAAAATATAAAGAATTCTCTTTTTTTCTTATTTTATTGCAGGAAAAAATGGTGGAAGGCCAAAAAAAAAAAAAAAAAAAAAAAAAAGAAGGAAAAATGGGGACTAGGGATGGCTGAGAATACATTCCTATTTATTACCTTTATATATATATATATATATTCCTAAATATTAAGTAGACCTTTACATGCACTGAATAAAAACACCTAACATAATAAGAGGATAAGTTGGGGATCCAGTTTGGATTTTTTGTTTGTTTGTGGTGATTTTTCTCCAACATTTTTACAAGAAAGTTTTAGAAAAGTGAGACAAGGAGGAGCTTACCATAGGCTAGTAATTTTTCATAATTCCATAAACGACAGGAGGAAGAAAAAAGAGAATATTTTAAAAGAATAAGAGAAGCAAACTCAAGGAGGCCCAGGAATTCCATATCATAGTTTTTAATTAGTTAAAATTAATTAGAAAAAAATAATCTAAAACATATACAGAAAAGCTATGAGCTTTGTTTTTCCATATTATAAAGCTTTCACTATCAAGGATCAAAAGACACTAATTCATGAAGATTCATTCTAACCAAAATTGTTAAACCAAGGGAGATTTATTGAGAAGAGACCTTAGCAAACCAGGCAGTCACTTCATCTTTAAAATACTGTTACATCCAGTGTTGAACTGTGCAATCCTTATATTTAAAGGGAAATCAATATCATTGATTAAACAAAATAAAAGCTGCTCCAGAAGAAACTAAATCTGGCTGTTGGAAAAGATATATACTTTTAAATCAAATTGATAAAAATCAGGTTGAATTTGTTATAACTAGACATTATGACTAAAATGCACAATGAGAAGGTAAGAACTGCACATTTAATCAGGAAACGTATACCACTGCTTTGAAAAAGCTTCTTATGTCCTTGCTTCTTTCTCATGCAAACATGTCACTGCAGCAAGTAATTTGCTGGGGGCTTTTATTTAAGTGTAACGTTTTAGTGGATTTTTTTTCCTCCTCCAGAAGATGCATACAGCAGTCAATCACATTAGTGTCAAAATCCTAACCACAGTAAAATAGCTTAGTGCAATTCTTGAAGGCGCAGCCCTCAGATTTAGCTTCATGTGTCTTCATAATATGGTCATGGGCTTCCATTCAGTAGCACTTACACCGAACACCTTTTATATTAGAAGGAAATTTAGCAGTGTCAGTATTGCTGACAGAACTAAAGGGCTATTTTTCAATTTTAGTAGTGCTATTCCACCCTAGCACTGACTTTCTGTTTTAATAGTTTTATCAGTCTCACAGAAGCTGACATTAGATAATTAAACTGGCATCTAGATCAGCAATGTAAATGAACAATGGTATATTTAAAGGCACAGAATAAAGTAAATTATGATCTAGCCTGGCATGAAATTTTGTGTGCAAAGTGGTTTCTAGTAAATTTGTTTAAGGAGGTTCTTTTTTTAAGGCAACACACTTCATTACAAAGAAAAAAAAAAAAAAAAAAAAGTGTGTCCAAGATACTTTAATTATCTTTATTTTACATTGTTTGTCTTTGAGAAATCATAGTAAAAAAGCTGCATTGAATGCTTATATCTGAAGCAATAAACTCCCGAGATGTTCAAGAATAATTAATCTCATTGCTTAAAAGTAAGGTTTTCCAGTAGAATATATGGGCCTTGACATTTTTGTTATGCATAAACCCTACAAGCAAATGCCATAATTAAACATTAGGATTATATTTTCATTACATTCTTAAAATTTTCATTAAAACTAGAATAAGGAAAAAATACAACAAAAGCTAACACTTGAATAAAAGTGCTGACATATCCCAAGACTGAGGTATGTAAAAACTAGGATGATAATGTCATAAATACAGTTCTTTCACATTTGTCAGAAGAGCTATTAACATGAAATTTTAAAAGACAGTAAATTCTCAAGAAGAAAAAAAAAAAAAAAAAAAAAAAAGCCAGGGTTTTGCACTTTGCAAAGAAATGATATCAAAGCCTCTTTTATAACACAGTTAAATCACCACAATTTGTTTCTCAGTTATAAAGCAATTAAACGGTCTTAGGCAGCTGCATGGATGGACTAAGTTATGGCCCAGTTTGCAACACTGCAAGGCAAAAAAGATCTCAGCTTTCACCAGCGACTTGACATGTTAGCAAACTGCTCTCTGCACCTTACAGAAGGGTGAAACAGCACCACAAGGAAAGCTGCCACATAACACAAGCCGGTGTCTGTTTTGCCAGATGTTGCTGCTGCTGCTCTGCTTCATAAAAGACAATGAGGCAGGGTTTGTTTTTACCAGAATCAAGAAAAGCTGCAGATCCTCTCAGGGCTGAATCCTAAAGACTTTGCACAGCTAAATCCATAGGTGTTGGTAAGGACAGGAAGGGACTGGTGGAGAACATCAGCATTTAACAGAACAAATGACTTAAGAAGGACTCACCTTTCCAGATTCTTACTGGAATCTACTTGTATTTTTCAAACACTGTCCTTTACCAGGGCTGTTTTTTAAAGAAACTACCTGCAACCTTCAATTCTTCTTATTTATAAAAGCTTTTAGCTGCTTACCCTGAAATGTTATTTTTGTACTTTTAGCCTTCAATTTTGACCTGTAATCTTCACATTCAGAACCAGACTACACATGGGTTATGATCCAGCATTACAATTTCAGTTTGCAGCAAGACTTTTTCCTAATAGTATTACAGCAGTACTAAATTTTGTTGTTACATGAGGTCTCTTGTTCACAGTACTTGTAGCCCTTGCTGTCCCTCACAAACATGAAAATATCTATTCCCATACGACAATAAAGCCATTTTTAAACTATATAAGCCTCAATTATTTAGTCAGACACGTGGTAGTTATTATGGCTTTGTTGGGTGAACTCGAACAGACACAGATGCATTTACCTGTGTTTTTACTTAGGGCATTGAAGACACTGAGTTGTGACCTGACAGAAATCAGAAGCAGGCTGTATTCTTCTCTGGGGTAGATTTTCTGTAACCCCTTTCCTGTTCTGTACAGCTCTTTGCCTTCTTCTACTCTTTGTCCAACAACTTGCCTCAGTGTAGCAATCTGCTGGAGGGCAGTCTTAGTAAATAGGCTGAAGATTTATCAGTAACCTGCTATTTATTTGAGACAGTGCTATCTGTGCCTACACCATGCATTCAGAATACCTCAGCAGACAGCAGAGAGCAGAACTTTGTGAAAGCAATCAGCAGGATGTAACAGGGATGCTGAGTGCATCAGTGGCTCGATATATCTTGGTTAACAATTAGGACTAATTTCCTTGACATGCAACTGAGTTCCTTGAAATGCAGCTTTTCTAAGCTCTGACCACATACTGAATGCCTGAAGTATCCAGAAAGGATGAGGCAAACAACTTCAGTTGTTAGTACCATAATGAAAGCAAATGTCAATCCCCAATACACAGAAATACCAGATCAACTTCTCTGCATCCTTGTTTTCAAGCCTGTTAATTTGACTTCTGTTTTATAGGCTCTGCAGTCTTTCTCATAAAGAAAATAGCTTATCCGTGATGCTGAAATGCCATCACATCTAGGTCTGGAGAAAGGAAACATAGTTCAGTTTCAGGTTAGGAATAAAGTCTATATAGGTTTCAAATCCCAGTTTGAAAGAAAGTACTTCACTCTCTTTCTGAGAAATTGCAGACCCAGTAAATGGAA
Organism: Aythya ferina; assembly: GCF_964211825.1. Lineage (NCBI taxonomy): Eukaryota > Metazoa > Chordata > Aves > Anseriformes > Anatidae > Aythya > Aythya ferina. Next base: position 6,540,651 of record NC_140315.1, on the reverse strand, counting down.
GGCTTTAGCCAAAGACTCGTGTAAGCAAGTAAGAAGATTTTAGCCATGTCAAATGGAAAGTGGAAATAAGCCGAGCTGGCCCAATTCACAAATCAGCAAGTTAGACACTTGCGAATCTGCCTCTGCATTTGTAAATGCTTTGCATTTAAATCTGTTGAATGAGTGTCATGAACAAACTCTTGGTCTGGAAAGGAACCAAATACCTGGTTCAGTCCCAACATCTGTGCTTTACTGGCCATGCTAACTGCATGGGTTGTCAGCTCTCTGCTCTTCACTGCTGCTCCCTTGATTACGGCTTGCCCAACCTGCACATCTGCACACCCGGGGACCATGCCACAATGCTCTGCACAACATGTCGAGGCAAAATACACCAAGCTCTCCCAGTGCTGCTGTTTGCTTATGGCTTTTTCTGCATAGAAGCAGTTTGAGAAGAGAATCAACCAAGGATATAAAGTATACAAATTAGAGTACACTAAAAATGTTGAATGTATTTGCTCAGGAGAAAAGTGCCTTAAGAATGGGACAACATAAACCTCCCCGCCACTCCTCTGAAATTCATTTACATAGTTGCAAGCTTATTTTATCCCTAAACAGAACATTCATTTGGAAGCTGTGGCATGCTGTTTCACAACAAAAATATGGGACACATAAGACAGAGTAAATGGGCATCCACATCAGTGTCTCAAATTACTGACAAATCTCACATACTTCAAGGCAAATCATCCAGTCTACACTGAGAGCTCTGCCAAGTTGTAAATATGCAGAAACTGGAATAAGAATGAATCAAGCTGAAGTCCCCATATGAAATATGTATGATTACTTTCCCACCATTTCTGTAGAAGTAATTCCATTTTCGGTTTTGATATGACTTTTACTAAAACCACAAGGGTCAATTAGGATTCTGAGCATTGAATTCAGTTCCCCCTTCCCTAGAAATCTAAAATTCAAGACTGCAGTTTAGAACTCTCTTCACACATCACTGTAATTCTTTCCACTTTCTGGAAGGAATTTTCCATAACAGGACAGAAGATTGCATTCTAAGGATCTGTTGGACACATGTATCATCTGTTGAGTAGGTCAGTTCTGGCCAGACCACTGCAATAAAGCATAGGTTTTCCTATTTTTGAAGGCTTGAGATCACATTATAGAATAGAAAAAAACAAAATACATACAGCTAAATAAAAACATCATACGATGGGTGAGCAATTGGCTAACGGGCAGGGCCCAAAGGGTTATGGTAAATGGAGCTGCGTCAGGCTGGCGGGCGGTCACCAGTGGGGTCCCTCAAGGCTCCATTTTAGGGCCGGTACTTTTCAATATTTTTATAAATGATCTGGATGTAGGAATAGAGGGTATTTTGAGCAAGTTTGCTGATGACACCAAACTTGGAGGAGTTGTGGACTCAAATGAGGGCGTAAAGGCCTTGCAGAGGGATCTGGATAGGTTGGAGAGCTGGGCGATCACCAACCGCATGAAGTTCAATAAGAGCAAGTGCCGGGTCCTGCACCTGGGACGGGGAAACCCTGGCTGCATGTACAGACTGGGCAATGAGACGCTGGAGAGCAGCCTAGAAGAGAGGGATCTGGGGGTCGTGGTAGAGAGCAAGTTGAATATGAGCCAGCAGTGTGCCCTGGCAGCCAGGAGGGCCAATCGTATCCTGGGGTGCATCAAGCACGGCATCGCTAGTAGGTCAAGGGAGGTGATTGTCCCGCTCTACTCTGCGCTGGTGCGGCCTCACCTCGAGTACTGTGTGCAGTTCTGGGCACCACAGTGTAAAAAGGACATGAAACTGTTGGAAAGTGTCCAGAGGAGGGCTACGAGGATGGTGAAAGGCCTGGAGGGGAAGACGTACGAGGAACGGCTGAGGTCACTGGGCCTGTTCAGCCTGGAGAAGAGGAGGCTGAGGGGAGACCTCATCGCAGTCTACAACTTCCTCGTAAGGGGTTGTCAAGAGGCGGGAGACCTTTTCTCCATTAACACTAGTGACAGGACCCGCGGGAACGGGGTTAAGCTGAGGCAGGGGAAATTTAGGCTGGACGTCAGGAGGGGGTTCTTCACAGAGAGGGTGGTTGCACACTGGAACAGGCTCCCCAGGGAAGTGGTCACTGCACTGAGCCTGTCTGAATTTAAGAAGAGATTGGACTGTGAACTTAGGCACATGGTCTGAACTTTTGGGTAGACCTGTGCGGTGTCAAGAGTTGGACTTGATGATCCTTAAGGGTCCCTTCCAACTCAGGATATTCTATGATTCTATGATTCTATGAAAACAAAACAAAAAAAACAAAACAAAAAAAAAAAACTTGTGGAGGCTCCTGTGACCTCATTCTTACACTTTAGCTTGCTTGATTTCCAATCCTGGACTCAGCAGTCAATTGTGCTCCTTTTATAGCCCTAAATCTCCCCAGGCTTGCAAATTAAGCAGCCAAGGTGAGTATGCGCATATCCTTCTGGCTTTGGCACAGCTTGAACTGTCCCTTCCCCAGCCCTGCTCACACTGGTGGCCTTTGTACCACTGGTCCCCTACCTGTGTGCTGATTTGGACTAAAGCAGAACATTGCACCAGGTTTTAAGCTCTTTGAGATCTGACACTCACTTAGTGCATTAATGTTTTTATGTGGCTTACAGGCATTTCTGTAGCCTACAGAACCATAGTAATGAGCACAGAGCTAAGGAAAACTTTGCTGTACTGAGCTGTTGAATTCTGCAATATTTTGTGTAAAATAGTAGGTGGGAAGAAAGCTGGGAGCAAAGAAATGTCCCTGTGCTGTCTGGTTCTCACTTTCTCTGTGACCAGTTCCAAAATTCATCAGCTTCAAACAAGAAAAAATTATATTGTTGGTGTAGTAGTTTTTGCATTGCCTTTGAGCACTTTGAGCACTCAGTGTTTAAAGGGCAAGCATCATTTTGCTACAACTTTTACAGCTGTGGAGAATTGAACTTGGAGTCTGGCCATAAATTAAAATGATTTAAAACTGTTTCATTTCAGGTCCTCAGTCTCCCAAAAGCAGCTTCTTAAAGAAGAGTCCAAGGACATTCACGAGGCAGTGCTCCTTCCTTCCCCCTCTTTCAGCTACATTCAGTGGTTACTGGACACAGTTTTAGATTTAGCTAGCTCACCTTAATGACAAAACTAGTTTTTACATATTTAACTAATAAGGACAGCCAGCCTCTTCCCACAGAAATCTCATTTTACAAGCTAATTAAATGCAGTCATACGAGCAATACTGAAGGCCATTCATAATTGTCTCTAAAGTACTGTTTCAACTGCATTTTAACCACAGAGATATGTTCAAGGCCAGTGACCTGGCAACTCATTGCCACAGAAATTAATCTCACTTACAAAACAGTTCCTAGCAGTGTAGTAATATTCTCCAGTTTTACAGCTTCACCCAGACTTACATTCATAAGTCTAAACTGGGACTCCTTATCTGTTGGTAAAGAATAAGCATCTCAAAACCATGATGCATAAATACATAAATAATCCAGTTCCTAACCATTTCAAAGATAAATGCCAACCACTCGCTTCAATCCGTATAGACAACATCAGACGGAATGCCAAAGGGAGTTTGTCTATTCCCAATGCCAGTATGAATTTTGAGAAAGTATCTTTAATACATTAAAGGACAATATATTTTGTAACCCACTCTGTGCCAGTACTTTTACACGGGCAACAGCCTTGATTATTTGCAGGAATAAAAATACATGAAATGCTTGGAGATCATCTTTGCAGAAGTCTATATGAGAGATCACAATGAAGATCATTGCTTCAAGTAGTCATAATTGCTAGGTGCAAAGGGATTGATTAGAGCTGGAGAACAGATACTGGGAGCCTGAGCTCTGTGTCCTTGTCTGATAACAGCTCCCTCTGTGTCTGGGAACCAACCAAGCAAATTGTCTATGACTCAGTTTCTCTTTCTCTACAGCTACAATACAGACACCTCTGCACTGTTAGACTGTATTGAGATAAGAGAGGTTCCACAGATGGAGAAAGCAGCATAAGGTTCACATTATTACCATGACTCATTCAAAGACTAGGAAGACTCTTTTGTAAGACTTCACCAGCTTTTTCCAATAATGTGAAAGAAGTAATGATAGTAAATTCTGCTCATAGGAGATTTTTTTTTTTCTGTCTTTATTTTCCCCCTTTCTTTGTTTGAACAAGATACATTGCCTTCTATAAATTTGTAGAGGTCCCTTTCTCTGGGCTTTGCCAGAGCAAACTCTCCCGTCACAGGCTGCACAGAGGAAAGCAGGGTCGCAGCTCTTTGGCCAGCAGCTCTGCTTCCCCGGGCCAAGGGGAATACCCTATTGCTGCAGGAATATGCCCCAGGATCACACCCAGTTTTTAGTTCACCTGGCAGAAGGTCTTTCCAAGAGCACCCAAAATGATTTAGGAGCCAAGTCTCCAGGCATGGTACAGTTAAGAGACCAAGTGCTCTGGCAAGAAACCCTCATTGTGTTCCTCTTGGCAAGTGGGAGAGAAATTAAATGGCTTCAAGACACAACAAAAAAAATCTGCAGGGATCATCTCCCCACCAGCTGGGCAAGAAGGAGTCCTCCCAAACAGGAGAGGGCTCACCAACGCCGATGGGAGGGCAGTGACCTCAAGATCAACTCCTTTGGTCCTCAAGGGAAAGAAACTTCCCTCTGGGGACAGCTCGAGAAGGAGGGACCTCTTTCTCCTCCCTGACACCAGGAACAACAGGTGACTTGTGCCAACATATTACACCATGAGAACATCCTTGTGAGAGCCAGCAACTTCCCATGCCTGGTCTTTGCAGAAGGGCAGGGCACTGCTGTGGGTCCTGTGCTGGCATCGGTCCTCTTCCCAGCTCAGAGCCTGGGTAGGGTGAGAGCTGGGGGCAGCACCACCATAGCTAAAGCAATATCTGCTCCCATAGTCCCACCTGGCTTATAAGGGGAGTGTTTTTAATATTTCCTATCTTGTCATAATCCTTCCTTTGCTAGAATAGAGCGGATATTGCATGAATACTAAAGTGAGTCATCTTGGCTGCATTATTCTCTGAAGGTGGGGTCTGGTGCCTAAGTCCACCTGCACTGTTCACAAATCAGCTTCTCAGAAGCTCCTGGAAGAGGGGAGGACATTTCATCTCTGAGAAACATGTCAAAATGTTTGTTAAAGTATTTTCTATCCCTGTAAAGTCTTTTCTGTTGATGAAACAAAGAATTAAGAAGTGACATAACTTTAGGCACAGAAACAGGTATATTAAAGTCAGTGAAGTGACTTGAGCAGTTAGCCTTATGCTTGTGCTTAACTGTCCACTGGGTCTTGGCCTGCTCACATGTGTAAAGATTATGTAAAAAAAAGACTATTTAAGGGCTGACTTAAAATTATAAACTGTTGTGGGATCTTTTTTTAGAGTCTTTATTTTTCCAGTACCCAAAAGATTACGATACTCAAGAATTTATCCGGTAGACTGGTTTGCCTTTCACAACTCAAAAGACATAAATAATGCCCACACTTTTCAAGTTAATTTAAGTTGGATTTGGTATGCCATCAGTTTAAATCTCACTTGGAAATTGAATCAGTCTTTATTCAGCTTTAAAATGTGCTAAATTGTTCAGATATTCTAAAACTCTTCTTCCTTAAGGCTTCTGAGTGAAATTCTACATTTATTTAATAAAGCAGCCAGGATTTACTACACCAGTAGTGGTAAGCACTTTTTACTTTCCTCAAGATAGATTGGAGTTGACTGTATACTTTTTTTGCTACAACTGCACAAGTTTACAAGTCACAATTGAATTACCAAACTGAGGAAAAGAAAGATTATTCCTGTGGGTGCAATGCAGGTTGCAGAGTTGTTTTCTTTTAAAGAAGGGTTTAAAGAATTAGCAATAAATGTTATCAACTGCAGCTAGAAAATGATGCTGACTTATTACTTTGTGGGGACCCTAAGGGGCATCATGAAAACCAAATTCCTTAGCTGGCCTTTCCAGAAGAAAACAGAAAAAAAAATATATCTAACAATGCCTTTTGAACACCTTAAACTCGGTTTTACAATAGAGAGAAAAAGACTAAGCGACTCTGTCTTGCTCCTGAAGTTGCACAGCCCTACAGTACTTAAATGGTTACTGATTTATTTACTATGTAAAAAATAGGTTTCTATGGGATGAGGATGTGTCTATTGAAAGCTACTCATAAGAGGGCAGATGGCTTTCTCACCTTCAGCAGAAACCTCCAGTAAAGCACAAGATCTGACAGCCACGAAGAGCACCAAGCAAGCAAAGCACCAAGCATTATTTCATGTCATGCTGAGGTGAAGGCTCGGCTGATCTGGATGGGCATTGCTTCTCTGAAGATTTTCCCTTGTTACCTACCACCAAATAACCTTTTGGCTTTAAAGATTTATTGAGGTCTAAAAGACACAAGCTCAGCGGAAAGCCGAAACTTTGACCTGACCCTTCTGTACCTAAGTTGGGTGGCCCTAACTTGAAGCAGTAACTGGGGCTGAAGGTGGAGTCCGGCTGTGGGCACAAAGTCATATTTTGTGTGACAACTGGACCCTCCTGACCCTCCTGTGTTGAAGGTCTTCACAAGCCTTCTGCTGAACTTCAGTGAGGCTCTAGTGAAACCTCTAAGCCAGGTGTGCTTAACGTGAGCTGGGCTTTCTCAGTTGAGGAAATTTGCACTTTGATCCTTCCCAAAGATTAAACCACAGTTCCTCATGCTATTAAGGATTTTGTCTGAAATCAAAAACTACAGTTTATGAAAACTTTATGCAGAATTTTCAATAAGCTGTTTTGCGTGCTTTAGCAAATCTGTGAATAGGATTGAAGTAAAGCTTGTGGGAAGACCTGTGCTTTCTGTTTAAAAAATAAATAAATAAATCAAAATAAAAAATAACAAGAGATTTGGAAATATAATAATTCAAAAAGTCTGAATGATCCACCAAAACCGTATAATCTTTATGCAAATGAAATTCTGGTTGAATAAATTATTTTAAACAAGTCTAAATATTTTATTTTCAAATATTTATTTCAAAAGTTTAAATGTTTTATTGTTTTAATTCTTTAACTTTCAAAATAAAGTGTGAGCTTAAAATTTAATATTGAAGTTATTGAAGTTTTGTGATCCAAAACAATTCTTTCCTTTTGTTTGTAAAAATAAAAAATAAAAACTCTTCTAATGGGTCTGCTTTTTGCAAACTGTAATTGAATCCAAACAGTGTTCCCTGATAGCAAATTGTTTCAAGGAACTTTTTTCACTCTGCTGTAGATTGGAGCATTTCAAGGGCTGGTCAGGTCTGTTCAGGTGCTTGAGAGGCTCTGACAGAGCCTCATGGAGCCCTGTTGCTGCAGGAGCACACTCTGACTCCAGCACCAGCCTTCCTCATGCCAAAATGCATCTTATTAGCAGGAGTCAGATCAGTTCAGCCAGGTGGTTTTGCTGCTGCCCAATGGGAGCAGCCACTATCATGAGTTGTTACTCTGTTGTACCGAGCTTTTCAGCTGGTTTGCAGGTCTGTGGGATAGATGCCAGAACAAATTTTGTTCCTGTACGTTTGGTCATGTAGGAGATGTATCTTTATTTCAATTTGTGTTGATACTTAATTGCATGCCTCCAATCTAAGAGAAATTTAGCTTTGCTATGTATTTAGGAGATCTCTTTCATAGCTTTATTTTTCAGACAGTGCTCACTTTAAAGACTGCCTTTGTTTAAGAATATGTTCACTGTAAGTAGATCTTCATTTGCAAAGAAAGGGATTAGATAATTAATAATAATAATAAATTGACCTTTAAATAGAGTAAAACTTAAGGAGGGATAGCATGCCCAACTGATATAAAACTGCTCAAAAACTTCTATAGAGGGCCTCAAGACCTTGGCCCTCCTTCTGCCATCAGGTCTTGTCCCCTCTACAGAGTTTTGGTCACTCTGCCCAGATCCCATGGAGATCTGCCTCCTTTCAGCATCAGGACATTAAATGTCCTCACAATGAGATTAGAATTGAGTTTTTCTTGTGTCAGTGCGAATTCAGAAATCACCACACTCAGCTTGTTTTCAGGTGTGTAAATGTTCATACACGTATTTGCCCTCTGCACCACAAATGCCCCAGGGATGACAGCCCTGCTTTGCAGGAGTAAATCCATGCACACGTGTAAGTACAGAGATAAAGCTGCTTTATTTGCCAATCTCCAGTGCTCTGCACTACACTTCTACATCTAGTTTCCTCCAGCAGGATAAAAGCCATCAGATTACAATATGGTAGCCCTAACAGGATGGGTCAGCATCATGCATTGTGGAAAAATATTATGCATATAAGCAGAACACAGGCAATTCACTAAACTGGACAATAGGTCAAGAATGTATTTGAGTTAAGTCAAGTTGAATAAATGTGAACTTTGTCATTTTCCTCCCCTCTTATGGATTTTTTTTCCCACATTAGACACTGGGGAGAAAAAAATAAATAAATAAAATAAAATAATCCCATCTCCCTCTCAGAAATGAACTTTTTTTTTTTTTTTTTTTTTTTTTTTTTTTTGCAGCTAAGCTGAACAACAAGATGAAAAGAAAAAGGAGGAGAAGAACCTGTTAAAAATGATGCAACTGGCTTTTTTTCCCTTCCCCAGACTATGAAGATTAAAATAGTGATTGTTTCCATCAAACGCCTTAGATCACAGCTTTCACTAACCAGACTATTCAAGCCACCTTTCCATTATTCATCCATTGCTTATATAACGGTGACTGATTTTATCACTATCCTTTGTATGCATTCCCCTTAGTGTTCTAGGGTAGGAAAGGTTTTCCCTCCACCCCATTCCTTTGCTAACCAGCAACAGATACATAACTTTAGCTCAGTGTCTAAGAGTCTAACAATGCATTTTCTCAAAGGAGCTTTTTCCATCTGGATAACAAAGATACAAATATATAGAGTATCGTGGCACGTGCCAACCACTAAACTCATTCTCTGGGGATCTTAATTTGTTTACATTGAGTCATTTGGTTAACGTTGTCCTTAGAAGACAAAGAGTTTTAATATTATAAAGAGCTCTTACAACATGAAGGGCAAGTGTAATGAATTGCTAAAGTAAACCATGTAGCCAACTCAGAAACCCTTATATACTCAGAAACCCTCAGTAATATATCTGCTTCTCTGCCTCAGCCCATATTTCATGTTAATGGTTCATCTTCCATCTTGTGATTATGATACACTGCTTCTTGCATTTATCTTCTCTATCCTAAATTCTGTTTGTAAAAATAGTATACATTCCGCAGCTGTGTTCTTCTATGGACTTGGAAAATATAAAAATAAAAATAACTTTAAAAAAACAGAGTTAATAACTAATATTGAGTTTCTCAGGACACTTAAAACCATCCAGGTTTGCTGCATTCATCTTCTTCAAAATAGAGATCTAGATAATATGTAAGAGGAAATATAGCAGTATGCTATTCACTCCAAAACATCCTTTCAAAAAATGTCTTCTGTCAGAAAAAGGAGCAGTCCACAGATTGAACAGGAGCAAGCAAGAGCACTGGATGTGTTTGCACTCTGAATGTGGCCCTGGTTGTTTCCTGAACCCGTTCCCCTTTTCTCAGCAGTGACACTGAAGTCACAAGACTTATGCCATGGCCTGGGGAAGGTGATTTAATTGACACTCAGAATATATTCTGATACTACTAGAAAATGGCATAATGCAAAACAAATACAAATTATTGCCTAAATAATAATAATAAACAATTAAAAATAAAGAAATGTTGCATTTTCTTTCTCCATACTTCAAAGTTAGCTTTTCCTTTCTTTAGAAAGAGAAAAGTGCTTGTGAAATTTTCAAAGCTACCTCAGTGCCTTTGTTACCCAGGTTCTTTTAAACAGTATCAGTTTTGGCTCCACAGCCATTTGGCACACACATCCTCAACTCATCCTGGCAAACAGGACTCAAAGACGAGAGCTGTTTTCTATACAGGATGAATTTAGGAAATCAGGGCATTCCCGGCTCTCCCAGATACCTAACTCTGCTAAAAAACATCACCTAAGCATGACAAAGTGTTCCTTTTTATTTCCTTGGTTTTATAATAAAATATGGATGAAGCATAACTGAAATACAGATAAAAAGGTAAAAATACTGATTTCATTTGTAAAGAATCCACTGATAACAATATAACACTGATAACCACACATGGCCAGAATGTTTTCTTGCACACTCAGCCTTCTGTATCAGCTACAAAGCTGACTGCTGTAGCATTAACACGGGAAGACAAAGGGAAAAGGAATGAGGAAAGAAAGGAAAAATGGTGATTTCCAAACCCAGCTCCTTCTAGGCTTGATGAGCTATGCTAAATACCTCTTCTGGGAGAAACTCCTACAGAAGCAACTGAAGTGTGGGACAACGCAGTGAAAATGAGCTCAGGGTCTGGAAGATAGCTCAAACTATAACCTAAAAGCCAGAGTTTGTCCTTGTTGAAATGTTTAAATGTGAGCCGAGACAACTGGCGTGCATTTGCCCACCTCCAGAGGCCACCTCAGGTCCCAGCGCTGTGCACAGGTGACACGAGCTGCTTCTCAGTGACTTCCCTGACACTTTTTGTTCCCTTCACTACCAAAATAATTAGCTAGGAATTCCAGTTTTAGAGTCTGAGCAGAAAAATTTAGGGCATTTCCATCAAAATATATCTCTTTAATTGAATAACTTCCTAGACTCTCTTGTTAAAGTAAATAACTGCTAATGACTCAAGCAATCAGAAATGTTTTGCCAAGGGGAAATCAACAGTGTATTAAGATAGTTGAGTATTATTGCTGAATGCTAAAGGCAGCTTTTAGAGTTCAGATGTTTACAAACTAAAGAAGTTAGATGCATTTGATCATTCCAAAACATATACTGACACCTTTAATATCATTTTTCTTCCATCTGTGCAGGAACAATATTTCCTTTACATTACATATATACCAATGGGTAAAGTGAGCTTTCAGATTTTACTGATTTTATACAAAATACTGATGTTCCCCTCTGAATCAACTCTTATGGCAAATATATTTTTCATAGTATCATGCATATTATGTGCTGCAATCCCATTTTTTTTTAAGATATATATACTTATATATACACATTTGTTTGGTGTAGTGGTGATATACTTTGATTAATCATAACAAACATTTTTAAATGTTTTTCAAATAAGTAAATCATTTGCCTTCTTGGCAGGTCTTTCCAGTTCTCTCAAACTTCAGTGTTATGTGCAGAAACTATACTGTGTCTATTAAATGACCTTCTCCTCATCTGACTTATCCTGTAGGAGAGTGAACATACCCACCTATCTTCCTGAAATTTAAATAAATAAATAAATAAGTAAAAATAAAAACCACCCTGTACTTTGGATCCAGAAAAATAAGGAATTTGGGCATTATTCTATGCCAGTGGTTCTCTAAAATTTTATCAGGAGCATCAACCATCAGCCACAATTAGACTTTATATCAGTGAAATACCATTTGCAACAGTTAGAGCAATATGATATTCTACGCTTAGGTAACAAGTGAAGGAATTGGAAACAACTAAAACAACAGTTCAAGCCAAAGCTTGGATTTTAGAAAAGGTCCTAGATTTCTGGATATCCTTGCATCCAGAATTTTTCTCAACTACACAGTATGTTTTAAATTAGAACCATATCCTTCATGATATGCAAGGCACAAATGTCCATCAAATTCACTGTGTACTTTTGGACATGGAAAAGGGAGGTTTCATTAGCAGTTCGTGTGAAGATCATTTTCAATTGATATTTGATGTCATTGCACTGGAGTTTAATGCTGATGGCAAAACCTAAAGCACAGGTCTCATCCAAAATCCTTTGGAATCAATGTGATTCTTAACACTAACTTCTGTGAAGCCAGGATTTCTACCTAAATACTTTCAAATAAAATGCATAGGTTACTTCTAGATCATTCTGATCACCTGTAGGATTCTGCCAGACTAAACTGTGACAGTTTGCCTGCCTCTGAGGACAGATTCTGTGAATCCTAAAAGCTTACACTTTGCATATAATAATTATATCCAATAAAAAAATAGCATGAAGTGACTTCCAAAATCCAAAGGTCAAAAATTCAGCTAACATATATTAATCTTTATTATGTAACAATGACATAATAAATAAGCTTATGAGTTCATATGACCTGTACAAAAAGCCAAAAAGATATTGCACCAAGTTAGGTACAGGCTATTTAGAGTTAATATTTGTTAAACATATGATCTAAAATTATATACACTTGTGGAGTTAAGGCAAAACTAGATAATACCTTTAACACAACAAAAGGTTTGAAAAATAGACATAATTACAAAGAGGGGGGTCTCATTTCCAGCTAATAAAGTGGCTGTGTCTAAGGAAGGAATCCCTTAGATTTTTAATAAAGCAGTTATTATCAATCACATTAATTAAAACTGTGAGATTAATGTGTGAGATTTCCTGAAGGGCAAAGCTGCTTTGCAAAGTTGTGCCTGAATGATCACCTTTAACCCTGGTAAGAGTATTTTTCTTAATGGTTATAATAATCTGCACTTCTTTTTAGAAAACACCATGTGGAAAAGAGGAATACCTTACATACACAACTAAAATACAATCATAACCTCTTAGCTTTATGTGAGCTAGACATAACTGTGACTTGTGACAGAGCATAGATATATGGGTGAGCCATCCAACAGACTACACGCAGAGAAGAATTAAAGTCAATTACGTATCAATAATAATTACCTTTCTCAAGACAATGGAATAAATCATGTCATTTAAGTCCCAGTGACAAAAACATGTATGACCAATATATCAATATACAGTTCTTTGGCAGCAACACACTAACTCTTGATTGAAGTCTGAACTCAAACTCTCCTAAATTATAGACTTGGTTGCCAGTCTTTTTGTAATTAAAGAAAATCCACTTCTCTCATGAATCCAATAAGTCCAGTAAATGAAATCTGAATAAATCTTGCAGGCAGCTTTAGACTGTAACATTAAGCATAGATATTTATCGTCTGCTTTAGTTTCAATCCAAATATATTGTATTTAAACACACGAAATTCTGTGAAACTTCTGAGTAGTTCAGATGGGGCCAAAATCCATAAAGAGAATCCATATTCACCCATGAAAAAACAATAAAGAAACATCAATCCCATGATGATAAAATGATCTTCATGTAAAAGGGGCAATGATGAGTCCACACCTGGATGAATGTCACAGGAAAATTGACTTTACAGGGGAAAGACCAGAAAGCCAGAAAACGTAGAATACTGCCATCCACCGACCAGATTACCTTTCTCCAATTTCAGGTAAACCTTATCCTCCTTGTCTAGATAGAGCAGGACTCCATTAGTGGCAGCTTCACGTGTGACGTCCTTGTCCCCAGCAAAAGCAGAAATGACTGGCTTTCCGTTTAGCATCAAATTAACCTACAAGAGAAAAAACACTGAAAAGCTCTAATTAACAGGAAAACATCAACAAGTCTCAATGAATATTAACTGCAGTGCCAGAGGTCTGTTTAAGGTCCTGCTGTTCGCTGTTGTTATTGTTTGTTTCTTTTTAACTAATTACATTCATGTGGTGTGGACTTGTTTCATGGGCTTGATCTGCGGCTAAATGGGGTCAGTGCGATGCTGCCCACTGACTACAACGGCCCGGGCTCAGACAGTGTGAAAGGTAAATGAGATATTGTTGTCATCAGTTGCATGACCACATTAATTGTTGGCAGAACAGCCCTATCTATGCTAACTCTCTGGTGATACAGACCTGTAAGCTAGTACCTCAGTTTTGTTTCACATTGCTTACTTCAGAAGGTATTTAAAGGCAGTATTTTATGAACAAAGAAGACATTTTCAAGAAACTTAGGCACCCAGAGATACAATGTAGGCACCTAATGAGATTTCCCAGTAGGCTGGGAGCTTACACTTCATTGAGAGCAAAACATACATCCTTTCCATTATTGATTGCAGCTTAATTTTAAAGTCTAGGACAGACCTTCAGCTTTAGGAACCACCACACTGTGTTTTGATACTGAATCCATTTGTCCATAAAACACTTCTGGATGTACACAGGGCCTCTTCTATGAAAGCCACACTACACAGACAGTTGTGTAAATGAAAAGTTGGGCAGGGGTCAAAAGAATGGACAGATTCAGGCATTTTCATTTTTCCTATTAGTTTTCCACTTCTATTTCTTTTTAAATGACTATAATACAGTCATGGAAGGGTGAATTAAGAAATGCTTGGTTAAACTGAGTATTCTGGCCTTGCATATGCTTATATTAATTTTAATGGGAATCACAGTGGAATAAATTACTGCTCAGCATAAGTCAGGGCAGCAGAATCTGGCCCTGATTTGGCATTTGCTTATCTGGGAAATCCACTTAATCAGATATCCCCAGGGAACCAATATCGGTTTAATGATACTTAATGGCACTAACAGATGTTTCAGGGGCATAGTAATATCACTTATGTAGGAAGCCTTCAGGTGATTTAGTGGTGTTTGTCTGTATGTGGATGAGACTCAAGCTGGTTTGCTCTACTGCAATGGTTTTCAGTCCTCCCCTTCACTATCACACACATGAAAAGGTCATCAAGACTTCACTTGTTGCTTAATTTAAGTTCATCTTATTTGTTCTGTACCATCTCTGTTGTTCGGGTTTCCCTGCAGGTCATCTTACAGCTATTTGGATTACAGCAGAAGACATACCACAGGTTTGCCTCAGATTTACATTAACTGTGCCAAAATGGAGCTAACCAAATTCATCCATCACTTCTGAAAATCTTGATCTATGAAACATTTTAAGTCATGTGGTAGGTCATTAAATTCCCTGTTATAGGCCCCAGACTATCAGGTTTGAGTACTTGGGAGTAAAGCACTGAAGGCTGCACTAGGCTTCCAGAATCCAAGCCTGAACATCTTTCCTGGCAATACGTATTTTTAATCTGATGAAGGTGAATGACATACAGTTATTCTAGGCCATTTCAACCCTCAGCATTTAAGAGAGTGAGAGGAACATCATTTGATCCTATTAAATAGTTTACAAGCTCATTATAGGAGAGTTCATGATGTCAATATTTCATCTAAGACTTTTATCTGAATGGAAGACCTTTCCTGAATGGAAGCAGGATTTCAAGTTGTAAACTGAAGGTGAATTTCCCCAGGGATGGGAACGTGTCTTACACCAGCTTCCTCTGCCTCCTGTACCATTTACACTTTTCTCAGGAGCTTTCACATGGCAAACCAAAGCCAAAGCTGCCACAACGAAAGGGCTGATCACACCTCCTGCAGAAATCAGTTTCCTCTCAGCCCTGTACACTGGAAACCACATTCAGGAGGAAATCAGAGCAGGATAAAAGCGTCAGATACTTCTATGAATCCAATGGTCTCATAGGTGGAAACAGGAGAAGCTACAAACATTATTCCAAAGCTAGAAAGCCAGCATATATGTCACAGAAATTGCATGACCTGGGGTGAAGATTAAGGAATGATTTTAAGGAATTTACTTTTGGCTCAGCAAGGCGATGTTGAGGAACTTAGAGGCTTTTCCTCAAAGATAGTACATATTTATATTTAATTAAGCAGTTCAGCTGCTATTAAGCTGCAAATGAAAACATAGAATTGCACTTTTTTTTTAGTATATGAGGTATCTTTTATGCATTATATAGTGAAGCAAGTTAGCAAGTTTAAAATGCCATGAAGGTTCCCTAGAAGCAGCATAACATTCTGGTGTAGTGGCAGAACAAGCAGAGCGCAGCAGTCTGGTTTCATGAGCATCTATCTGGCATCGTGATCTGACAGCCAGGTGACAAGATATTACCAACATAAGCAACTGTGGTAGGTATTCCCAGAACCCCTGTGTTCAAGACAGTGAGTTTAACCAGTAGAAAAATATGACTTTTCAATAGTATTTGTGCAATCAAATGAAATTCAGAGATATATTTTACCCTTGATTGTCTCATTCTATTCAACATTTCACACTACACCAGATAGTTAGTACTTAGAGTACAGAAGTGAAGCTGTGGCAATTTATTTCAGGTGAGAATCCTGCCTCATTACAGCTGTATGGTTTAAATACATTCACTCCACTGCTGGGAACTGTACACCACAAGTTACTTTAAACTAAGCTATTCTTCCTTGAAAGTTTGTTAAATGCTTGTGTTCCGTCAAGATTCTATTGTGAATAAACAATTTAAGTAAAAGATTTTATAGTTATACTTGATCAACGTACCTGTATTGTTTGGCTCTGATAGACTTTAATTACGTGAAAACTGAAACTGTAAATTCCTTTTCTTGGTGCTACAAAGACAGATTCCAATGTGAAAAAATTGCCCACATTTACTAGGATCTACAAACAGAAAGTACACAATGGGAATTAGTACAGGTGTTCAGAGCTAAATAATACATATAGACTATTAAATGTTTCCCCACAGATATTTGTCCATCTACGTCTCTGATTTTTCATTCATTGTTCTATCAGCTAAGTTGAAATATTACTGATAAAATGGATGTTTATTTATATTTATTGTACAACTTTACTATAAGTAAGCTAGGGGGAGAATGTTTCTTACTTTGCTACTATGTCATACCTACAAGATCTTCCTTCTACACATGCTTAGAGGATATTAAAAAAAGGCTTTTTTTTTTTTGTTCATCATACCCCAAAAATGACATCAAAACTCTGATTCTGGGAGTGGCATATTGGTTTTGGCTAAAAAGCACTGGCCAAGAAAACACCACCTTCCTGAAAGTATCAAACTGTGAGGAAGGCTGTGTGTGAATGCTGTAATTCATTCACCAGTTCAGATTCAGCCTGAGCTACCAAAATACCTGGCATATGAACGAGATCTGGCTGTGAGCTTTTGCTGCTTTGTTTTTGTAAGCACTAATAATAATTTGGGTTTGATTAAACAGAGACAGGGAACCAAGAGGAATGTACCAGACGAGATCATCACATATATGCTAAATCTCTTCTTAAATGACTAATATTTTCTTTCTTCCCACTCGGTTATGCTCTATTTTTAATTGGTATTTTCAGGCTCCTTTATGCCAGACACAGCCCTAGAAAGCCACGAGGAATGCCCACGAAGTTAGGGTGATTCAGATCACCAGCATAAAGCTACGTAACAAATCTGGCTTCGGCTGTCAGGATAATTTACTGCTCATTTTGATATGATCTAGGAAGTAAAATGACTATCAGTCTCAATTACCTGCCCTAGGACAGGACCTGGCATATGAAATACGTGCCGCAACCTGCATGTTAAAGCATGACTGACTGAGAGGGGCTGTACTAGGAACCTGTGGTTTTTAGAGAAAACTGGAATTATTTTTCCTTAAAAACTGTTCTTCTCTTCCCCCTCCAAGGCTCCACCAGCCAACCGAAGTGTGACGGGGCTGCCCGCACCCGGGCACCGCCGGTCCCCCAGTGCCTCGGGGTCCCCGAGGGCTGCCCCGGGGATGCTCGCAGGGCCCCGGCGGTCTTCCCCCAGGTTCTCCCGGCCCCGCAGCCCCCCCGGCCGGGCTTCACCTCGCCACCCTGCCGGGTGCCATCCACCGCCGGGCCGGGAGGGGCCGGAGGGCACGGAGCGCACGGCCCCGGAGCCCCGACGGCGGCCGCCCCCCTCCGCGCCCCGCTCCGCCCTCCCCGGCGGGCAGCCCCTTCCTTTCCCGGGGGGGGGGCTGGAATTAAAGCCCCCTGCTCCTCAGGAGACCCCAGCCTCCCGTTTCCCCAGCTTTGGGGCTGGGGTTCCCCGCGAGCATCACCCCAGGGCGCCCCGGTTCCGCGGGACACGAGGGGACGGCACCTGTTGATCACCCCCCAGCCCCTCGGGGATCCCCCCGGACCCCCCTCCGGGTCCCGAAGCCCACCTGGTCGAAGTAGATGATGCGCGTCTTGTTGCTCATCTCGGAGGGCTCGTGGTTGGTGCTCCTCACGGCCGAGAAGGCGACCTTGGAGTTGGCCGCCCTCACGGAGATGCCGAGCGGGGAGGAGGAGGACGAGCCCTTGGCGTCGGTGGCGGGGTTGGAGTCGCAGACCACCAGGCACTTGCCCTCCAGGACGATGGGCTCCGTGTCGTTCTGCGCCCTCGCCGCGGGGCCGCCCAGCGCCAGGGCCAGGAGGAGGAGGGCGGGCAGCAGCCGCCAGCCCATGGTCGGCACCCGCGGCCCCTCCGCGCCGCTCCGCGCCCCGCTCCGGCCACCGCGCACCCGCGGGAGGCCCCGCCGGCAGCCCCGCACTGCCCCGCACCCGCACCTCCCGGCACCGCCGCTCCGAAGTCTTCTCGCTTTTCCTCCGGCTTCTTCCCTCTGCCTCTTTTTTTTTTTTTTCTCCCCCTCTCTTTTTCTTCTCCTCCCCCCCCCCTCCCCGCCACCACTTTGTGTCTTCTTTTTTTTTTTTTTTTTTCTTTTTGTTACCCGACTCCTCTTTCAAACCCGCCGCAAAAAAGCAGCCGGACAAAATAAACACTTCCCGGCGCCCCCTTTTCTCTCCTCTCTCCACATCAAAAAAAAAAAAAAAAGAAAGTAAGAAGGAGGGGGGGTGGGTGGCGAAAAAAAAAAAAAAAAAAAAAAAAAAAGCCCTCAGGTGAATTATTGATGAGAGAGAGGAGAATAGAGGGGTCACGAAGAAATAAAACCAGTTGGCGTTGCCATGATTGCCGCTGCCGGCTCGCTCTCCTCTTTGAGCTGGAGATCCAGGATGCTCGGAGTGGCGGAGCGGAGAGGTGGCAGCTTCCCCCCAGCTGCCAGATCCCGTGTCTGATACCACCGCCGGGGTGCTGCAGACTCCAGATCTCTCTCTCTCTGCCTCTCTCCGCCACAATTCCCCAAAGAGTTATGTCACAACAAACCTGCCCGTCCCTCGCCCAGCTGGGCAGATGCGGGGCTCCATTAACAGAGACCCTCCTCTTCAAATTGCCCCCTCCGCCGACTCGCACACTTGTCCTCCCAGGCAACTTTTTAAGCAGCTGCAAAGCCAAAGGGAAAGCAACAAATCAGTGCAACGTCCCTCGTTTCCAAAAGGAGGCGGGGGTAAGAACTGCAGCCTGGTGGAAAGGCGTGCTTCTAAACCTGGAGGAGTCTCCCGGGGCACAGACCTGCCGTGCCTTTCTTTGTGGCTTGCATTTTGGCACGACACCCTGACCCCGTGTGCACTGCCACTGATGCCCCAGAGCCCGGCACTGGGTAGGAGGAGGAGGGAAGCAGCCCCCCTCAATGCCCCTCGCTCAGACCCCTCATCACTGAAAGGACTTTCCTGTCTTCCCTTTGAGGATTAATATTGCCAGGTATTGCCTCGTGGTGCTGCCAAATGGCTGCTGCTGGTAACGTTTGGATTAGACTCCCCTGTCTAGTGATATTTCTTGTTTGGATGTGTGCTGAAAGGACGGGAAGAACAAGCAGGTGCCTTTGCTCAGTACTCCCACGCACCAAGATTATTACAGACTTGACTGGTATGGCACTGGTGACGGCTTCTAGAGCAGATCTTTCTTGCATCACCTGGTCCCATGATGCACTGAAAACATCTCTTGGTGAAACCCAGTCCCATCGAAGGACTGGTAGAAATGAAACAGTGCTCCCAGAAGCAGAACAGGCTCAATGGAATTTCATTCGCAGCAACAGCAAAGTGTCCATGGCTTGTAAGAAATGGAGAGTGTGATTTTTGGATAGATGAAGTTCAATGTGACAAATATTTTTGCATATAAGAGTTTTGCAACAAATATTTCCCATGTCAGCCATTAAGTAAGAGTAGCCTTTGTGTACTTCTTGTCCATACCCATCCTTGCCTGGGTCCAGCCAGATCTGTGCTGACCCAGCTGGGAGCTGCAAACGCCCTCACAGCTTGCTGCCTCCCTGGAGGCTTGGGCTCCCGAGAGGCTTGGGCTCCCGCAGCACCTCAGCTCCATGCACTGACAAATGCTGGCCATAAATCTGGGCTCTTAATAGACAAGTGAAATTAAAGAAGCAACAGGAAGCTAAGAGGAGTAATAAAAAGCACTGAAACCCACTCTCCAGTGAATAAAAGGCTCTCTGTGGGTAAATGTGAGCTGGGACTGTTTTTCAGGTGATGTGGAGAAGTGAGGATGAAGCATTGTCTGCAGAATTCAGTCTTCAAGAAGCTGTAAAACAGCCAAAAAGTCCCCTTAGCTAGCAGTAAGTACAATACTCTGTAAATTTCAGAAAGCTAGATGCAAATTTTAAGGAATGCCTTTGCTCAGACAAGGTAAAAAGAAATCTTACTGTTCTCTAGGAATGCATCAATATCCTCTTATTACAGTGACACCACCAAAAATGAACAAAACAAGTCAAGTTGAGAAAAACCACTTGCTGTAAACAAGAAAGGAGACAAGAAAGGAGGCGAAGACTTGCCTCACAACGTTGTTCCTTTTGTATTGGATCTGCAGATTAAAAGATTCATGCCAACGCATAGGAACACCTGTCTGGAAGGCTCATGCGAAGCAGAGCTGTGTGAAAACAGCAAGATTCTGTTCCACAATGTTTTGTAAATAAATACACATGTATAAATAATCCCACACTATTGCAACATCTCTCTTGTATAGTCTCTTCTGTACCTCATGCTGCTCAGCCTTTCAACAGTGCACAAATTACAACAAATCTGTATGTATAACATATAGTATATATATAAATGTGGATTGAAATTTGAGACTTCTGTCTATTTTGAATATTCCAGTATTTGCCAGAGACTATGAATTTTACAATAAGTTCAAATAAATTGTTCCAATGCGTTTTTGTTGTGGACAATGACATCAACTTTGAGGATCTGGATAGGCTGGACCGATGGGCTGAGGTCAACTGCATGAAGTTTAACAAGGCCAAGTGCCGGGTCCTGCACCTGGGGCGCAATAACCCCAAGCAGAGCTACAGGCTGGGAGAGGAATGGTTGGAAAGCTGCCAGGCAGAGAAGGACCTGGGAGTGATGGTGGACAGTCGGCTGAATATGAGCCAGCAGTGTGCTCAGGTGGCCAAGAAGGCCAACGGCATCCTGGCTTGTATTAGGAACAGCGTGACCAGCAGGGCTAGGGAGGTGATCGTCCCCCTGTACTCAGCTCTGGTGAGGCCGCACCTCGAGTACTGTGTTCAGTTTTGGGCCCCTCGCTACAAGAAGGACATCGAGGTGCTTGAGCGGGTGCAGAGAAGGGCGACGAAGCTGGTGAGGGGCCTGGAGAACAAGTCCTACGAGGAGCGGCTGAGGGAGCTGGGCTTGTTCAGCCTGGAGAAGAGGAGGCTCAGGGGTGACCTTATTGCTCTTTACAGATACCTTAAAGGAGGCTGTAGAGAGGTGGGGGTTGGCCTGTTCTCCCACGTGCGTGGTGACAGGACGAGGGGGAATGGGCTTAAGTTGAGCCAGGGGAGTTTTAGGTTAGATGTTAGAAAGAACTTCTTTACAGAAAGGGTTGTGAGGCATTGGAACAGGCTGCCCAGGGAAGTGGTGGAGTCACCATCCCTGGAAGTCTTCAAAAGACGCTTAGATGTACAGCTTAGGGATATGGTTTAGTGGAGGGCTGTTAGCGTTAGGTTGGAGGTTGGACTCGATGACCTTGAGGTCTCTTCCAACCTAGAAAATTCTGTGATTCTGTGAACTGTCTCAACAGTGGAAAGACAATAAAATAGGCAGAATTTAG
Source organism: Aythya ferina (assembly GCF_964211825.1). Classification (NCBI taxonomy): domain Eukaryota; kingdom Metazoa; phylum Chordata; class Aves; order Anseriformes; family Anatidae; genus Aythya; species Aythya ferina. Next base: position 6,519,060 of record NC_140315.1, on the reverse strand, counting down.
ATGAAGCAACTGAAAAAAGTACCATCAGAAACTGAAGTGGTCCAAGGGCCGATGTGCAAGCTGAAGGAGCTGTTTGGGAAGGTCACTTTCCCATTTCCTCGTCTGCAGCTGCAAGCACGTGCTGAGGCTGGCGTGGCCACACCACGTGCCCATCCCACTGCTCTCCCTTGGGTGCCTGTGGAGCTGGTTTGCACAGAGCGGACAGCAAAGTGCAGCCAACATCCAGCTGAGAGCACATCTCGCTGGTGTGCTCTTCTCCCAGAGCTGTGTGTGCATTTTTTGTACATACAGGTTCCTTGAGCTGTGTGAACAAATTATTAATTAAGTATGCACCTAACTAATTACAGCCATTTGTGAACACAGCTACTTCATTTCAGAGCTCAGTTGTGATAAAGTTAAATGCATGTCAGGAAGACATTTGCACACATGTTTGCATGGGGTTATAAACCTGTTTTGAGATCACAGCCTGCAAAAGCTAAGTGCTGCTCATCTCATGCAACCTACTCTGGAAAAGTCAGAAAGTACAAGAATTCTCTTAGAATTACCTGTCAGCTGCATGGGTAGTATGAGACAAACATTAATGATTAACATCGTACTCCTTCTTATCTATGAAAGGGAGACCAAAGTGGGCTCTGTCCTGCACTGTGGATTAAATTTTCAGGAATGTCAAAAAAAATCTGAAAATACTTTGGCAGGTGGCATTTAATTTGGACATCAGCGGTACCCCAACCTGACTGGGGTGCACTTCAATGAGACCGTGATTAAAGCCAAGTATCAGATACCATGAAAACAGGGTCAGGTTCTGCCCCTATATTTTGCCCATAATTATGCCGTGCACATGCTCATAGACAGTTCTCGTTTCAGAATCCTGTGTTGTCTGAAAAAAAAGACCCTTTGAATTGCAGTCTTGGTGTGGAGGAAACTTCAGACATTATTCTTGTCTTGGTGCCTTTGACTTAGGATATGTCGCTTTATTTTCTTCTGATTTACAAAAGGATACGGACAAACCTTTTGTTGCTTTGTGAATCATTTTCTTTTCCATGACCAAAACATGCTCTCCAGTACTACTGGCTTTGATGGATTTCTGGCTTCATTATTCCTCAGTAAAATGAGCAATTTCAATGTGTTATGGAGTTGAAGGAATTGGACTGAGAAGAGGCTCAGGTGCAGCAAGACTGTCCCTTTTGTGCGGTAGCTGGAACACAGGCGTGCACCAGGGACTACAGAGTTTCTATCCTCGTGGGAACCAGCAGCAGCTTGATCAGATATTTTACTCGATGCCTGGCACTATGTTTCAGTATTCTTTTCCCCAAAGGGTAACCAGTATTGAGATTTCAGGTGACATTTATTAACAATATGAATTCAAGAGATGAATAAGACTATTAAAATTTTTCTTTAGCAATAAGCCATTTGCAAGATGGAAAGAAGGCAGCAAGATAACAGGACAAGCAAAATTCGACAGAGCGATCCTGATTTAACAGCCGAGTCCTACAAGTGCAAAAGAAATCTTATGTCAAATAAATGTCCTCTGCTCTGGGAGAAGGAAAGCAAAATAGAAGTCATTGGGGAAAGTGTATTTGGGAGAGAAGCTGAAATGAGAAAAAAAAAAGAAAAAGATTTCTTCTTGGAAATAAAGTGAATATAACCTCCAATAAAATTAGTATTTTTGGCATTCAAAATCAAAAGCATCACACTGAAAAATGCTGTAGATGGTGTCTTTTCTGACTGTTCAGACACGGCACCAAATCACAACTCAGCAAGTAATGGTGGCAGTTAAAACAAATTCTTGGAGGCAATGGCTCAAACACTTAAACAGAGAACATTGCCTGCTATCAATAATTTCCGAGTTTATAACTGGGCTGTTAGGGCTGCCCTGCAGAAGGCAGGGCCTGATCTTGGCCACAGGCAGCCCACACATCGACCGTTGCCGAGCTGCTGGCACGGTACATGACACTCCCAGGGAGAGTGGATCTATGGATAACATACATAATCCAGCCCCAAATCCATGCGTAAGTAAACAGATTGAAGAGCTCCCATCCGCAAAATGTTTGAGCCATATCACGAAACATCTCCTTCTTTTTTTCCCACCCAGGCAGCAGGAAGACAGCTTAAAGGTTATTAGCGTTCGTGCTCTTTGGATGGGTGGGCTGTTATTTAATTGCTGTACAAAATGAGAGAAGTTTGCTGGGGATGCTGTGGGAAAGACGAGTTGAAACATGATGTTTGGATTTAATTCATAAACAGCAAGGTTAATGATCGCCCTCATTTTATCTGACAAAGAATTTCTTGGTATTGATCTTCTACCTCTAACAGGGATTTCTTTCTTCCTTTAAAATAAAAACAAGTAAAATAAATAGAAAAAAATCAAGAATGGAAATTTGGTAAGATTTAGCTCTCTGTTTCTTTCCCTTTCTGGACACATGCTGTGGTGGCCTAAAACCATCTCCAGCTGGAAGCATTTTGCCCTTTCATAGGGAACTTTCTGCACCAGAGAAGGCATTAGGCAGTTTTCTGACAAAGGGAAGAGCTGCAGGGAGAATAGAGAGAAAACATCATGTTTACATTTTCTTTCATTTTTTGACTTGTAAACATGAATTAAATATGGTTTCTGTACATTATTGCATGATGCCTTTCAAAAATCATTAGAAAAGAAACATGTTGCTTTGTATAATTAGTCATTTGCCACACAAAAGGGAGAAATCATCTCCCTCAGACTTCCTCTCGTGCTTTGGAGCTGCTTGCTTATGTCTACAGGCTGTGTGGATTCTCCAAACCCCTCGGTAACAAGCACCCGCCTTCCCTTCCTTTCCTTTTTTCTTCACCATAATTATATTTCCCTTCTGTCAAGCTGAGCTCTCTGTTTGCTGAATGTGGAGCATGATTTTGTACTGAGCTGGCTGAGCACCCGTCAGCCTCCTCGCAGGATTAAAATCACCCACTCCAGCCTTGCCTTCTTGCTGAACTCATCCTAGTGAGGACGTGCAAGGTGCACTGGGCAGGAGAGGCAGGGAAAGGGAGCAGAAAGGCTAAAATAAAAGGCAGGACACAGTCTCAAACCACGCTGCTGTGCTTACGGAGCTTGGCGGTGCTGGGTTGGACTTTTTACTGTCTTTTGCCATTCTTTCAGGCTAAATATTGTACTTCCTGATTTGGCTGCCGTCTCCATCTGTCTGTTGGCTGCAGTACAGACTAACTTATCTTTTGGACAGCTGGCCCCGTGACTCTCAGCTAGTTAAACAGTTTGTTGGCTGAGTGCAAAACCAATTCACCTGGCTAATGAGCTTAATGGTTCTTAAGAAGATTCCATTAATATTTTATAAAGTAAGTTTCACTTCATTTATTTAGACTTAAATTGCATGGAAATATTATAGAACTATAATAAAACCTTCAGCCATATATATGTATACGGCTGGCGTAACTAAAATGAACAAAAGTTTTTTGCTATGGAAGTCGGGCAGATGCAGAACGAAGCCTACATTTTCCTCGCTTTATTTTAATCTACTCCATAGATGCATATGGGTGTGCTTCATCTCTGGCACCTTGCTTGGCTTTCTAAGTAAGCGCTTTCTCTCTGTCTATTTTGAAAGTAGCTCTCAGCATCCTATTCCATCTTTCCCTTCCCTTCCCTTCCCTTCCCTTCCCTTCCCTTCCCTTCCCTTCCCTTCCCTTCCCTTCCCTTCCCTTCCCTTCCCTTCCCTTCCCTTCCCTTCCCTTCCCTTCCCTTCCCATTCCACCTTCAAGTATTTCTTAAAAATTTCTGCAACACCAGAACAGATAAAACAATGTGAAAAAAAAAAAATCTCTACTTATATGTTTGGAGCTTGTTTAATTTCCCTGGCATTCTGTTACATAAAATTTGTGTTTCAATGGAACACAAATTGTGGAAAGAGAATTTTTTAATTCTATGCGAATTTGAAAGGTGATTTAAAAAAACAAAGTCAGCAGGATGTCTGCATGCATGTAAGGGTAAAAATGTTCAGATATGTTGACAGCTCTGGCATTTGAGGTCTTTATTCAGCATTTCTTACACAACCAAACCCTCTGTTTAGCCGATACTGGAAACCTGAGCACACTGCAGGTCCAAGCAAAAAGTGCAAATCAGGGTTTGAAATGCTCATGGCCAGATTCTGTGATTATTTGCAGCAGTTTGTTTCTGCCGTTACTCTTTGACTGATCTCTGGAAATATTCCACAGTTATACTAAGTCCAATACATTTACTCCAGATTTATATCCATGTCAAACTGAGACTCTGTAGGTTCTTTTTACTCCTTCACAGATCCTAGGTAGGAGTCAATTGTTTGCAACATTAATAAGCCAGTAAATTTCATAACTAAACTTGGCTGTGGACTGTCCACAAATAGTTTAATATTTCTTCTGTGAGTTTTTATTGAAAATATTTCCAGTAAATCTCTTACTAATTTACATGTTTAGCCCACTTGTAAAAACAAGGCTTCTGTGGCCTGAGACTGTAAAAGCAACTAGCATACATTAACCACCTTTATGGCAGGTACTGAAAGCGCTATAACTTGTTATGAAGTAAAATTAAATTCTTGTTTTACTATTGCATTTCAGTTCATGTCTAGAAAAAAAAAAAAAAAAAAAAAAAAGAGTTTGTGTTTTCAAGTAAGTTACCTAATACATTTGTGCAGTTTTAGGAAATAAATAATTTTGGAAATGCTGCACTGACATATGCAGCAGTCTTAGATTTTCAATTGCATTTTAATGAATCAAAAAGTGTGTTTTTTAAGCAAAAGGAATAAAATGAGATGATACAGCCATAAAATTTAAAAAGTAATAATAATCAAAATAATAATAATCAAAAAACAGGAGTGAAGAGGAAAGGACTTGGTTTGCTGCCTGCTCTGAGCTTCAGAGCCCATTCCACCTAGCAACATGGGCACAGCACACTCAGGATGGAGTTTGCAAAGGCTTTGGTAATCTGCTGGCACTCAATTTAGCTTAAACTGTTGAATAAATTTTGTGGATATAGTTTGCTAATTTGATGTCAAGGAAACCATGGAAAAAATTGGATCCTGAAGTGGTGTAATTTAGTACCTCTCCTCTGACATCAATAGAGGAACATAGATTACCTCCCCTCAGTTGTCCCAGATAAATTCCTCACTGAGAGGTTTTCATAACAAGTGCAAATGAAAAAAAGAAAAAAAAAAAAAAAAGCGTTGCTGTGGGAATAATTTGCTTTAAAGCAAGTGTCTAAGATAGTGAATTAGAAGACTGTTCATTGGTTGTATTGCTTGTTTGATATTTAAAAGGGAGTGAATTTACTGGAAGGCTTGTGATGATATTCAGGGTGGAAGCCACAGGGAATGGTTTAGCATTAGGATTTTTAGTGCCATCTATTGAGATGTGCCAACTTTAACAGAATAAAAAAACTGATCTTTCGTATATCATAGGCTTCATTTTTAACTTACCAACTTTCATTGCAGTCATTTGCTACTAAGACTATTTTCCAGCCGCCTTCCAGCACGGGTCACATCAGACTGTCCTGCTATATTCACACACTATTGGGAAACACATAAAAATCACAGTGTGGTACCTCCAAGTCATCTGGTTTCTCTCTTCTCATTTTAGAACAAATATCATGAAAGCAGATCTCCAAAGCTGGGCACAGCCTTCTCTAGAAATACCTTGGCAACTGGAACAGAAACATCCACTACCATTTCCTTTCCTTCTTTTGCCCTGTATGTGTCCTCCAACACCCTCTCACCTCTCCTCCAGCAGGTTCTTTAACCTTTCTGCAGCAGTTGAGCTGCTCAGCAGAGCTGGTGTCACAGCCCCCTGGGATGGCAGAGTGCAACCACCACAGTAGAGGTTCATATAGAGAGGTCTAAACAGGCAAAGATGAGTGGCTAATTTTTTTTTCAATGAATCAACCAAGTAAAAATTTTAAAGGAACAAAACAATTTGGAGATCAAGTACCAAAAATGTTATTTCCGCTTCAAAGAAAGCAAAAGTCTTAGGTCAAATGGCTTCTTTGAGAGAAGTACAATGATTTGTTCTATCTACATGCTCTTTATGACTAAATGTCTTCAAATTTCTGAAGAACAAAGAAAGAAAAATGTTGAAATTTGTTTTGTTCTGGTAATTTCAGGATTTCAAAATTCTTTTCATTTCTTTTATTTCATTTATTTCATTGGCTTTTCTAGGGGTTAGCAATTCTAAAGGGAGAGAAGAAAATCTGACACCAAATCTTTAACAAATTTCATCTAAAAACTTTTATCATTCCAGAAATTATCTGTGACTTGGAATGTGCAAAAATATCTCAATCTCATTGCTCAATACACAAATTTTACTTCACCCTCTCAGAGGCAGAACACTAAATCTCAAAGCCTGTTTCTGCCATTTTCCCAAAAGTACACATCCTTTATAGTGACAGTATAACTTTCTCAACTTAGTATTTTGGTTAGTATTTTTTAGTTCATTTGTATTAAAAATATTATAATCTCAATGCACCTTATTTTTGAGAAACTGTGGTCCTAACTTATGGAGTACATGGAGTTTATGTAACTTAAATCTGCAAAATATTTAACAACAAGCATCTATTCAGTCCTAATATTTGCAATTCACAATTGGTTTTAGGCTAGAAGATGAGTAAATGAGACTTTCAATCGGAGAAAATAATACTATGTAAATTTTTCAACTATTCAGGCAGCATGAAAAGTAAGTCTTTTATTCTACACGTGTCTCTTGGTTAGCTGCTTGAGGATTTGGGACTAAATTTCACTTTGTCTTGTATTTGTACCATTACCTAGCATGGTCTGGAAGTGAATCCTAATAGATTTTAGAAGAAAGAATGTTTTGTTCTTGTTTATTATTATTGTTGTTTTATTTATTTATCTCCAGACAATCATTTCTGAGATATGGGGATATCTATTTCCCCATCTATTACTATATTGCTCTAAAAATGAACAGGTCCCACCAAGTGTCTCTCTGGCAACACTACAAGCAGCTCCTCACCCTGTAAGTTATGATGACTTCTGTGAACATGTACCAATTTAAATTAGCCGTCAGCATATAACAGACAGCATATCTAATATTCACGTTGAACATATTCTATTTTATTTCATTAGTTGGAGTGATAATTTTCAGCTATAAGTTAGCAACACACTAAGTATGGATGGCCTAACCTTTGTAGCAGATGGGAATTGATTAATCTGTTCAAATATTTTGATGATTCTTAATCAAAGCAAAGCGATGCAGGATTTTCTTCCAAGGTTTATTTGTCTCTAGCAGGCATAACTAGTGCTTCTACTGCTCTCTAAAACAGAATGCTAATAGAAAAGCATTGTTCTTCTTGATCAGGTATTCAAAACTGAGTTTAAATTATTTCACACTTGAGCTTTCTGTTTGTGTGTCCCCATAAATGTTTAAAACTGCTCTTGTCATAGAAAGTATGTGGCAAGAAAACAGTGAGATTAGTTATTTAGTGGGAGGGGGGAGGGGGTAGGCTTGGGTTTTTGCTTGTTTTCTTTTTCAAGAGAGAACTATGCATAATCAGTCCTTCGCCAGATCTTGATACTACACTGCTCCAAATATTAAATGTAGTTTATTAGATGTGGATAAGGACAAGAAATCCCCAGAAATCCCCACACCCTGAGGTATCAATAAAATATTAAGATCATGTTAGATACATCCATATTTTTCAGCACTTTCAAACCTCTCTAGGGCCTGACACCACATTTGCAGTGTTCCTCTGTGCTGTGCACACATCGCCACTTCAGTACAGAAATATCAAATGATTTTTTTCCATCTTCCATCCTTCCATCTTTTTTTTTTTAATGTAAAAGTTGTGCCAGCAGCATGACAGGAAAACATATTCCCTTTCTGTCCTGCAAAGCTTGCCTATTAATCCCAAAGGTAAACTCTCATAATTGTTCATGAACAGCCCTTTCCACTATTAGTTGTAAGCGTATGTGATGCTTTACAAGTCTTGCCCCCAGAAAGCATCCTGGAAACCAAGCACTTACAATTCAGGGCCAAACAAGACACTACTATTAAAAACAATCAGCCGATACAAACACATAGCACTGCAAGAGCTGGGTTAGAAGTCTTCCTTTAAATCCCCTCCACACTTGCTAAGGAAAGCAAATTCATCTCACTGGACACCAGCATTGTATAATTAACTATATGTAATCTAAAACTCCTTATGGATGAACTGTAGCCACCACTGGGATGAAAAAAAAAAAAAATCAAGTCTTTTAATAGCATTTTTCCATTATGTTTGAATAATTTCCTCACTCTATCATTGAGTAATTTTTAACCAGACCTTTCTGATTCAGTCTAAGTAAAGCTGTCAAGAACAATAAATATCTATCTCCTTAGTAGTGAATGCTTTAAAAAGATGCAAGGAAGAAAGCAATACCCCTATTTCACAGCTAAGGAAACAAGTCCATTGAACCTACCAATTTCTCTCCCTTGACTGGAAGCTGTCTTTCCCAGGCAAAAGTCTGTTGTCACTTTCTCTAACACTTTTCTTGAGGAAATGAGGCTTGAGCTCACATTCTTTCTGTTTGTCCTAAGCTAATAACTCCTGGAAATATTAAACACACTGATAAATTGTGAAGTCTCCAACCTCAGAGAGATTCAAAACATGTCTGGATTGGGCACTCCTGCTCAGGCTTACCCTGCTTGAGGGGGACTATGCAGGCTCCAGAGGTGCCTTCCAGCCTCAACCATTCTGATACTCTGATGAAACTTTTTTTTTCATTTTTTTAGTAATGAAGCTAACGAAATCTGTAAAAGAACTACTGAGCCAAACGGGGGGGGGGGGGGGGGGGAGGGAGTGAGGAGAGGAGGGGGGAGGAGGAAAAGAAATGAATATAAGCACTAATTTCTTCTGAAGAGATTACAGTATTCAGTAACCAGTGAGGTTGATATACTTGATGGAGAAGTCCTTTCTGAGAGTCCTGTTCTGAAAGCCCTTTCATAATACTTAGTGTCCTGCTTCCCAGCTTTATTCTTGGGAAGCTAACCCTCCAACTACCACATCTCTGAATACCAGAAGCCTATCTATGGGATTTTCAGCTTGAAATATTGCCTTTCTTTCAGCAGATAACAAAATCTCACTGAGTTCATTGCGCTGAGCTTTCTCTCAATGGCTGTTCAAAGATTTTCTGCTGGATGACTTCATCAAGATGAATGCTAATAAGCAATTATTTGAGTCCTGAAGGGTTCAAATAAAAAAAGCTTTAACATAGAAGTGACTTTTCGCATGTGTTCCAGCCCTTTGAGGAAGGTATCAGAACACTCTTCCTGGCAGCAAGCTGAGTGTCTGTGAACTCAGCTCATGGATTGCAGAAAGGGAGGGACAAGTAGAAAGGATCTAGGGTCCTAAAACACAGGCTCTGCATAAAATTTGAGCATTTGGATCCAGAATTGGTTTCACGATGCTCTAGGGGCATGAAATGAGGAAATGAGGCTCTAGGGATCCTAGCTCCTCAGTCTATAGCCTACAACCTTGTCCCAAAGCAAGATAAATGTGAGCTGTGTCCTCTGTATCACTGGGCACTCTTTATATTAGACAATGAAATTTTAATATAAAAATATACAAACATTTCTTTGTCTGATTGGCAATTATGTCTACTCCCTCCAACTGACTGTCCCAGTCTCTAGATAGTCACATTCCAAGTGCAGCTCAATACATCAATACTTTTCCACAGCTGCAAGAGGAGTGGTTGGAAAACAAACAAACAAAAAAATCACAATAGTTTTCTAAATTTCATTCTCCAAAATGTCTGTTTTGCACAACACACCCACATGGATGTGGTGCAAGCAGTCCCTCTCGATGGGAAGCTCTGAGATCCAGAGAAGCATCAGTCAGCTCAGTGCACTGCAGGATCACGGGGCTGTTCCATCAAATGCAGTGAGAGCTGTACTTCAGCTTGGAGAGTGCAGTCATCACAGCCCCATCGTCCTTTTGTAGGGCAAGTTCAGTAAATCCATAATCAAAAGGATTTTGTTTGTTTTTAATTTCCTTAATCAGCTTAATTCCTGACAACAAAGTAAGACATCAGATTGTTTTAAATGGCAGAATTCCAAATAACAAAGTTCAATTAAAGCATTAATGACAGCAACTTGGGATATTAACTGGGAATTATTTACTGGCTGGAAAAAATGGTTCTGTTTTGAAAATTTCTATTTATAATTACATTGTTTCAGGCCAAGTCCTATAGAGCTTGTTCAGGAAAATTTCTATAAGCTACCAAAAATAAATAAATAAATAAATAAATGGTATGAATATGTTCATCAGGACTTGAACTTTTTGGACAATAATCTTAGGGGTCATTTTCCTTTTTTAGTGCAGTGCTTATGAGCAAATGACATCAGCACAACATACACCACCAGTTCTTTATCCATGTGTAAGCAAAGGAGTATCAGATATTTATGTTTTGAAACACAATGGAGCATTTATAAATTGCATCCAGAGACTTGAAATCTGCATCCGAAACCTTTTGTCTCAAATGTCTTATTTGTAAAATGAGCTTAAAACAATATTTACCTACTTAGTAGTTTTTTGTTTTTTAATTACTGCTGACTGTCCTTGACTGAAATATTCTCAATGGGTAAAATTCATCCCTGCTGCCTGGGGAAACAAGCACTAAGTGTAAGGCTTAGGCACAATCTTTGGTCCCTACAACCATTGCATCTAATACCCCAAAAGTTGTCAGCTTCTTAGATGTACCACGTCAATTGCAGTAATATGTTGTGATGGGAAATAGGTTCGATGCTAAAAAAATTCCTGTTTGCACAGAGCATCCATGCTTGCAAGAGTTAGAGTTTTCTTTAAAAAAATGCCTCCCTTTCTTTGCTACCCCAGGAATAAAATAAGCTGTTCTACTTTTGGTACATTCCAATTGGGTACTGACCAGTAAAATTGGAAAAAAAAAAAAAAATTGCATTTATATGATAAGGAACCTTAATGGTTGAGCATTTCAGCAGTCTAAATATTTCTTTCCAATCAGAGAAATAAATCTTGGTTCTGTTAATATCCACAGCAAAATTTCTGATGAGTGATGCAGGGAAGGATCTCTCCAAGAGCTTTCTGAGTTGGAGAACCTCAGCACTTTGTTAAAGCAGCCTGAAGTTTGAATTTGTTAATACATTCTTCTTTAAGGCAAGCAGCTTGAAATTTGTTTGTGGTTCTTCTGAGTCATCATTTACTTCTTAAACACAGGAGTGAGTATTTTCTAAGAACACTTTCAGGCTTTGGTTGTTCTACAGCGAGTGCCCAACAGCTTCCCTTTTTACACCCAAAGTTTTTATTCTCTTTGTCTAATACACTCTTTTTCTTCTCATACAATCGGTGTTTGTCTTTGAAAGGCACTGATTCAAACTAAAACACCAGCATACATAGGTGACTTCAAAGCTTTTATGCAAAGAACACCTTACAAGTGACCATAATTTTTATTTTTGCTGTGCCATTCATTTATACAAAATATGCAGGGCCACTCTGCCTGTTGCCTGGCCTTCCTCAGTTCAAATAAGAAAGAAATAGGAAAGCTGGAAAACAAAGTTCAGCCACTGTCCTAGGATTTATTTGTCCAGTTATGGAACTTTTTTTCCCACTGAATCTAGTGCTGGATAGTCTCATGTCTTTACACCTGTTTTTAGTTTGAGGAAACTCTAGAAAACGTCTGTGTCTTGGGCAGAAAGGTTTGTATTTCAAACTGAATTCTTGGAAAGCCCTTGTGAGAGCTACTACACATGTAACACAGGTCCCTTTGGGAGCTCAAGTCAAATCAGTGACCTATGCTTATACAAGCTCCATTTCTCACTGTGTTTCTAAGGGCAGATTTGAATACACTGATACACTGAGCAGGTGGAAAAAGTCAGAGGTTCCTACGTATGTGGTCACATCCCAGAGAACAGCTCTTCCCTCTTGCCAGGCTTTTGCTGAGGATACTTAATGTCTAATATGAAATAGAGAAATTATCTTTCCTGTTCTCCCTGAAGTACTGTACATACCGTGTATCTCAAGGAAATAAATAAATGACAAATAAATAGAGATCTCTAAGAAAGAGATCTCTATTTCTTTCTATACCAAGCAGTTCTTACACAGGTGGGCTGTCATTACCCAAAAATCATACAGCATCTGACCCACAGCCTAGCTTCACACTAGTGAATATTGAGAAAAATTTTACTAAACAGAACTACATCATCATTAAGCTTTTGTATTTCATTATATGCCAAAAGTAAGCTTAGCACATTTTGTAGGGCAACAATTTACCCAGAGTTAAAAATATGATAGAACTTGTAGGGGTGCTTTGTATTAGTTTCCACAAACAGGAGGCTTACCTGAAAGTTTGACTTTATGACTGCAGGTTTGCAGGATAAAACTGTCATCTGCTAAAGAAGGATTCCACAGAAATTATCCACAGGGAGATTTAGATCTTGTTGAGGTGTAGCAGTCATTATTTTTTACAAATAAATACCATTAAAACTCAGTAATACAGTTGGCTTTAAGAGACCTGAGAAGTCCAGACTTAGGCAAAATAAATTTTGGGGGGGAAAAAAAAAAAAAAAAAAAAAAAAAAGAATTAACAAGGGAATGAGGTCTATTTATTTTTACATATAAATCAGGATGTCTCTGAAACTCACAGGAATGGAAGAAATAGCTTGTTTGAGAAAATTGAAACACGTCTCCTTTGTAAGCTCCCACTCCATAGGAAAGCTTCATGCTCTCTGAAGGGGCTAGAATCTCTTGCCAAGGAGGTACTTGGTCATTAATTTTTTAAATTAATGCTCCAGGATATTCACACAAAGACACAGATATCGACTACTGTGTAGAATATATTTTTAATTGGAAGAAGCCATGCCAGCCAAGCTATAAAACAAGTACAAGCTGTTAGATATAATAAGAGAGAAAAAAGACTAGGGGAAAAAAAAAAAAAATGAGTCATGAAAAGAAAAAAAAAAAAAGAGAGAGAGAGAGAGAGAGAGAGGAAAAAAAAACTATTTAGTTAAAAGAGACTTCCCAGGACTTCTGAGCTAAGGTAATGGTAGAAAAACATGAAACTTATCATGACCATCACGAATGCTGTTCAGGGATTCAGGGATCTTGATACCATGGAAATGACACTTGTATTCAGAATTATCTTACATGATTCACATATAAATGAAGATGGCTCAGATTTTTGCACAGTAATAACACATCAAGAACTGCAAATGTTGTTTTCTGTGTACATATATGCACTGAATAGTGCATTGTGAGACAGAGATGCAAGAAATTAAAGAACTTAATTTTCCTCTTCCAGTCAAAAAGGACTGATCTAAGCTGTAGCTCTCACTACATATAGATGCTATAGGTCCTGATATATAGAGATGCTACTGACTTCAGCATCAACCAGGTATCACTGTTCTGATGCTGACTTGAGACCAATATAGCCATTTTTTTGAGAAAAAAAAAAAATCTCTAAAATTAAATCCCTTTATTTGTTTCTGTAAATAATGTTTTGTAAAATAAGTATCTGAAATACTATTTTATCCTATATATATTTTAATTGCATTCCTTTAGCCTCTGAGAAATATGACTGCATGTTCTTAACTAGAAGCATAAAGCTGACAAAACTGCTGAGAAGCCAAAATGATGCATTTTTTTAATGCAGAATTACAAGAGTTTATGGACACCAGTGACATCAGTGGTACAGGGGTGAGGGGCTGCACTGATCCGCTGGCACTTCTGTGTCTGCTGCAATGCAGTTCAGGCATCCGCTCCCTCACACAAAACATTTTCTATACATGAGAAGTAGGTGCCTGAAAAATGATGTTTAGTGTATGAAATACACAATGTGTTGAGCTCCTCCCTCAAAAAGCTTTTTAGAAATCCCCTGAGATTTCTAAATTTTTAAATTTCTGGGTGGATTGAACCCAGAAAACCTAAGCAGTGAGGCCCATTGGCATTCACAGGTGGTGCCAGGTTTGCCTCCTCCAGGACACAGCTGGAGCAGTTGCACATTTGCTCATCAGCACACTCGCTAAACACCCGATACCTCCTGTTGACACCTGCATAGCACACCTTTTGGCCAGAACACTTTTAAGAGGTGGATTATAAGGATTTGAATCCTCCAGTGCAGAATTCACTGCCTCAGTGATTATTCAAAGGAGAGGTTGGAACTAGGATTTTACAAGTGCATGTGTGATTCCTGCTCAATTCTTTGAAACAGAATTTGTGTGCACCTGCCCTCAGGAGCAAATTTGGCTTCCAAATGGGAGCACCCAGTGCCTAGCAAAGGGCAAGGGTTCTGATGCATCCTATTCCCTGTGCAGATGTATCATGGCTGATGTGAAATAGAGCAATTGCCTTTGTATTGATGCCCACATTAACCACAGGAATGCTTTTCTGAGCCTTTGTGTAGAGGTGTGCCACTAGTCATGGCACGGCAGAAGCTGTTAAGCTCCCAGTAACTGCAGCCTGCGATGTCCTTTAAAATACTGAGGCCAAGACAAGAAAAAAAACTGAGGCTTCTTTTATCTCCATTTTTCAGACAGCGTCAAAGCATGTCTACATTTCTGGTAGTTGTCTCTTACTGACTGTCACGACCAGCACTAAAAATCTAAGCATTGTAGCACCTAACTGGAGGGTGCCCAGGCTCTTTACTGGAGGTAATTTTTAGATTTAAGTGCAACTAAACTTTTCAGAGGGATCAGATCTAATTCCTTCTAGTATTAAAGCCAGGGACAGCGTTCATTTCTATCTACTGGGCTTTCTATTAAAGCCCAAACATTGTGAGGCCTGGGCAGTCAGATCTAAAGTAAGTCAAGGAGTATGCTTTTTATCATACAACACTGTTTGTAGAAGGAGTACAGAAAATGCTAAATTTTATCAATGACCTTGTAGAACTGTGTTCTGCTTTCAGTGTTTAACACATCCATTTCTGTCTTTGCATTTATAATCTTCCTTTTCTTCTCATATTTTTAAGCTCAATGTAATTATTCTAATTAAAAATATGGAAAAGCCAACAAATGCAAAAGTATTTTTGCTTTTGAAAACCATCAGTAATTGCTTCCAGTATCCATTACTTTGATGCCTCATGACATGTTTTTATTTCACTGCTCTGATATTGTTCTCTTCCTACCAATGCAAATTTCATATATTGATTGGCTTCTACATTATTTTACCCAAATTCATTACATTAGCCAAAGAAAAAAAAAAAGCACTGCTTTATTGTACTAATGGGGGGGGGGGGGAGAAAGCACCCAACCAGACATTTTCACCATTAAATACTAAAGCTGCAATGCTTTAATAGCTGAAGACAACCAAGAATTTTTGCTAAATGTTATCCACAGTGGAGACTAGCTCCCCATTTCATTGTAAAACTTGTGAAGTATTATTTAGAAAACTACAGCAAAAATAAGTACAAATTAGATTACCATGTATAAATTCATTCACTGAAAGTAATAATTAAATGTCAGAAGACTGGGTATCAAAGAAAAAGATGAAAAAGAAATTATAAAATGTCAAGAACATCTCCTTTCTAAGTGTACAGGCATCTCAAGGTACAAAAGCACATAGATGAGAAAAAATGAAGGAGTCTCATAAGTAATCTGTGATCCGACAGGTCAAATACCGCTTACAAAATTACACGTGAGAAATTGAATACCTCTCAAAATCAAAATATACTGATGTGCAGACTATATGGTATTTGCTCCCTATTAGAAGGGCCACTTCCAAACAATTAACTCAAACATTTCCTGGATTTCTCTTTCTCTCCCCTCTTTATAAGAATAAGGTTGTCCTTACTGCATGACTTCAGCACAGGCCTTCCTAAACTCACTAATGAACGAAGATATCCATCCAAATAGCTCCTGAGAGTCTATGTCTTGTGGTTCCCCAAATTTTACCTGTAAATTTGAAAGAGAAACATATTTAACATTAATATTATCCAAATAAGCTTATCCATCTCCAAGACCATAAAGAAAGGAAAACAGCAAGAGAAAGGTTAAATATCTACATTATTATTATTTAGTAGAAAACTTAGACCTGTCTAAAAAATCCATTAAACTGAGATCCAAAACATCTCAAGCAAAAGTGGTCCCAGGAGTTGTCATTAAACTACCTCAGTAGCCTGTTCCTGGCTTTCTGTACAAACCAGCTTCTCTGGCTGAACTACAGATCTCCAGCTGAAGAGGAGAAAATCAGTAAATCATGCAGCTTCGTGACTTTGCAGTTTGTTAGTTAAATCCATTCATAAACGAAAGTGTACATTAGGGAAATATTTTATATTCCAGAGTGGACATAGTAGCAGTATATTCAAGCCAAAATGTTTTCATTTTCTGATGTTTTATTTTGCAAATAAACAAAAATATTCACTTTGATGTGTGTATTTTTGAAAGAAAAAGTAATTTATCAAAGAGACACCTTTCCCTGCTCTGTTCTTCTTTTCACCTGAAAAAGTTGAATGGATTGAATTTTTTTCAAAAGCAACCTGAACAATATTGGCATCATGTTTGCTCTATTGTAAAACAAGAGGTAAAAGGCAGTCATTCTACAAAGTTCAGTGCTAGGAGAGGGATTTCTGAATTAACTAAAATCACTTCCCCATATGTTCTCCAGTTCCAGGACAGAAAAGGATTTTTAGTATTCAGTCTCTTAAACCTCTTGCTGAGGTTTAATTCAAGAGGCTTGCCATCATTTTCAATGATTTGTCCTTAATGATATCAATGAGTTAAAGAACATAAGGGCACCTAAAATGGCTTTCTAATTGAGCAGAAGAAATCTAGAGAATATGTTCCAAAGGCTTCAACAAAAGGTTTAAAAAGGCATCTTGTGTTGCTGCAAGTTCTTATCTTGCCTGTAATTGAGAGCTACTGTGTAATTGGGAGATACAGCTCTCCCAAG
This sequence comes from Aythya ferina, assembly GCF_964211825.1. Classification (NCBI taxonomy): domain Eukaryota; kingdom Metazoa; phylum Chordata; class Aves; order Anseriformes; family Anatidae; genus Aythya; species Aythya ferina. The sequence continues at coordinate 6,502,205 of NC_140315.1, read as the reverse complement.
GCTGAATAGCAATGTAGTTGTATTTCAGTATCTCAAATTGCAACTGAAATGGAAAGGTTTGGACAGGTATCTGTCATTACCTAGACACATTCACCTGGACATCATCTAAGATGCTCTTAGAAGCAATCTCTCTGCCTGGAACTCATAAATACAGTAAAAGAAACCCCTCACATATAATCCAGTCACAAAAACTTTAACGTTAACCAGTGATACCTGATTAATACTTTTGCCTGTTGTGCTCCTAATTGCACCTCCTGGGTGCTCCAAGCCCTTGATCTTTGGCACACCTCGCCACTCACCTGTAGCGTACCATCAGTTAAACAGTAATGAGAGAGACATTTCCTGGAGCTAATGACCATCTGTGAGAAGTTGATAGCCCACAGCTATACCACAGGCAGTTATCTACAATTTATTGTTAATTCCATAGAAGTGTCACATGCCAAGGTCATTATTGATTTTATAAACAGAATATAAAATCATAAAGGTAGGCCTGTGGATTTCTGTTTTATGAGCAACATGACTTCTGTGACCACCTACAACACATTTCTACATCAGGTATCCCCCCAGGTAAGCTGGACTATCCCTTCCTAGTGCTGTTCAGATGATAGCCTGGTCTTTGATCACCCATCCTATTTTATATTTGCTTTATGTTTTTGCTGCTTTATAAATATACAAAAAGATCTGCCTAGCAATAACAGTATTCAGAAGAAAAAAAAAATGCAAGTGAGAGAAATATATCAAAAGCTTAACTTTAGAGAATAAGAAGGAAGGGAGGCAAAAAGCAACTGGGTAAATACTTGAGGAAACTTCCAGCCATGTAAAAAATGAAATCCTGTTCAGATGCAAATAAGAGTCTTGGATTTCCCATTCCAAGCAAGGGAAGCAGAATCTCACAGATGATGCTGTGCTATAGATTTGTATGTTTAATGCCCCCTGGCTGAGTATTCATGGCTGGGCAGAAACAATGTCTGTGCAGGGAGAGTTTGACAGGAGCATGGACATGTAGGAGGATACATCCATCACTCACTGGGCATGTCACAGCTCTACAAGCAGGACCAGCTGCATCATGCCAGCTCCTTCTGGAAACTGACTTCCAGGTAAAATGGTCAAAGTCTTCCATATCCCAGGCAAGCAATGTCCCTAGATGATTTTACAACAGGAGTCTCCCTACTTTTTGATGAATGCTTTTCAACCATTTTCATTCATCTGCTAATTTTCATTCATCAACTGCTAATTCTCTCATTTCTCTCATTTAGACTGTTTTTCCACCTACTGGGCACTGAGTTCTTTGCTTATGTGCTACCATACTATTACGTCTTGTTACACTATGCTGTGTCATTTTTCCCATTTGTTAAAGGTTGCAAGAGACACATACACACACACAAAAATAAATAAATAAATAAAAAAAAAAAAAAAAAAAAAAAAAGCTTGTATGTGGTTACAATATTCCTTTTAGTAAAACATTACTAATTAATTTTCCTTGGTCAAACATGTCTCTAATCTTCACGGTCTCTTCAAGTAGGTCCCCAAAGGTTATCCTGCTGGCATCTTCTTGTTATAAAATATACATATAGTATGGCCTATATTAAACCTCCCTATATTCTAATCCCCCTCTCACCCCTTCACACAGACCTCACACACCAAAATAAATAAATGAATAAATAAATGCCTTAAAGTTCTGTCTAAATGCCAGGAAGTTTTCCTAGTTTCCAAGATCAGCTCTGCGTTTCAGCAAAGCCATCCTTTTTCTTTAAAACCTCCCAGTGAGACTATTCTGCTGGAGAATACTGTTACAATAGCAGAGGCCTCCCAAATTTCTCTGAGAACATTGTACAAAATGAGGATTCTTCACACTATGTTGTTAAAAATTGCAGCATGGAGTTTATATCATTCCTTTTGGTGTGACCCTCTGACCCCAAAAAACATTTCCTATTGTTTTGGACCTAGATGACTTTCTTCTTTTCAGAACAAAAATTGACTGAGAAAATTAGGTGCTTCTCCAGTGCAAGTGTGGGAGAATGTAATAGGAACAAGCAAGAACAGATAGTTTATCAGAAATCTTGTGCCCAAGGAGCTCCCTTTTTGCTCTGCTCATTTTTAGATCTGTGCTACTACCAACATCTCCACCTCTCTCTCCCTCAAATAACAGTAACTAAATCAATGCCATGGACTATAGGCTTGTCACTAGAAAAAAGCCCTCAGCCCTTGTAACAGAAGCTCTACAAGCAGAAGATACAACTTGTGCTAGACACTGGAAAACATGCTGTTTTCTATAATATCTTGAAAACATTCAACCATTAAACTGGCTAGACTTACAAAATTGCTGAACATCCACTTTTCTTTCTGATATTTGGGCCATAAAACCTCTTAAATGTGGGCTATAAGTCCTGAAGAAAAGTAAAAGCCATATTTTCATTCAAAACATTCCACCATTGATACTTTTTTTTTTCCAGTTCCTGTGGACAGTATAACTATAAAGCATGTAGAAGCATGGGAACTTCTTGCATCTTTCTTTTTTTTTTCCTTAAGAAATGTAGATCTATTTTCATTGCACTTTAATACAACACATACCAGTACATTGCTATAAAGCTTCTTCATTTCATCACATCTTTTTGACAGCTGGGATAGATCCTCTTCATATTTCTGAATTAAATCCTGTAATAAAAAACTTCTTAATTTGATATAGGAGCATAGTATTACAGCAGATATTAAACAGTAGTGAAAACAAGAGAATTCAAGTCAAAATTTTCATGTCACAAAAATTTCACATTTCACAAAAGATAAGTACACATCAAACACACACATTTCCTTGCAAGTATTAAGGCATCAAAGAAAAAAAGTTAGATAACTTATTAAAATATCATCTAATGTTACTACCCAAATCTATTAAAATTAACAGAACTGGATAAGCATCATAAGGTCCTAACTTCCACTCACATTTGTCAAAAGCAAAGCCTTATTTTTTAAAACAAAATTTCTTGATCATGGTCCTTTGCAATGTATGCATTTAAGACAACCTAGTATTTATTCAAGAAGCATACTGGCCTCCCTATAGGGGCTCAGCCACTTCTCATAGCATCCTCTAACCCATCCTGTTGTGCCATTAACATGGACAGAATCATCTTAGATCAATCTATAATCACAACTTATTCAAGCTCTTGGATGATGTTTCTCTGTGCTGTTTTCTGAGGGCAGAGGGAGTTGTTACAAACTAAAAAAAAAAAACAAAACAAAACAAAACAAAACAAAACAAAAAAAAAAAAAAAAAAAAAAAAAAAACTGCTGTTATTCCAAAGTGTTTAATGTGGGTGACCATGGAACTATCTGTTCCTCATCCACTCCAGCCAGTTTGCCTGTGAAGAAAAAGCAAGAGAAGTAGAACCTCTGAAAAGACCTTCCATGCTGCAGCTTGTGGTATGAAATATTATCAGAGGAGAATACAAGGTTTTCCTCAGATGCTCCTGACCCCCTTGTTAGGGTGGGATTCAGTGAAAACTGAATAGATTGCTCATCCTTTATCTGCAGTCCACAATAAGGTTATGGTTATGTTACCTTTAGTTCCTTGCAGAACTGTAACTCCTGGGGTGTTGTCTTCATAGTCTTGGGTTTAATAAGCCTTCTGCACTGAATAACATTTTCCAATTCTTTTTTTAAAACTAACAAAATAAAGAAAATGAGCAATTTCACTAGCATGCAGTTGTGTTCAAAGGAGTACAAATATTTAATTTAGAACACATGGAAAAAAAGCAAATTATGGGTCTATAACATGATCACCTAGCAATACTAACCTTCTGTTTTCAAAGAGAAATCCTAAAAGATGTATAGGTCTTGTGGGGAAGAAATAGCATATGATCACACCACAAGCAACTGCAGAATAATGAAGAGGTCAATAGTATGGTTATGCTGCAGCTGTAAATCTGACCTTTCCTGGCTTTTTAGCACTGGAATTAGCAATGAAAATAACATTCTTCCAAACTACATCTTTCTGTAGAAAATTCAGGGTTCCATTAAAGATAAAAGAATAAAAATTCCCCTATTAGTAACAGTAAGAAATCTTGTCAGTAGGCACTATGCCCTACACCAGACTGCTATTGTGAGGGTTCTGTCTGTATGAAATGTGGGGAAAAGAACTGACCCACGCTGCAGTCCAGTTTCTTTCTCCTCTTGTGCTCAGTTGAGCACATGAGCCCCAGGATGTGCCTTGAACTACATGGTGGGAAAGGCTGGTTCAGTAGCTTTTGGCCCACCACTTTCCCTCTCTGCCCTGGAGAACAGTACTTAAAAAAAAGAAATCTGCATCAGGAATCCAGGAGGGAAGAGGCCAGTCAGTCTCCTCAGGGTCTCATAATTCATGTCCTTTGATAGCCCCCAACAGTTTCTGATGCCAAGGTTGTTCCACCACTTTAAGCATGACTTTACATATCTGGTTTTAAAATATTTTGTTTGGAATTTACACCAACATTGTGCCTGACAAACACAATGGATTGAACATAAATGATTTATATATATACATATATAGGTACACACACATATATATAACAAAGTATATATGTATTAAAGTATATTTACTTATACACATATATATATGTACTTTATATATATAAGTATAAAAGTATATTTACTTATATGAAGAATATATATATATGTATAAATACAAAAGTATATTTGCTTGTACTCTTAAATTCAGTTACTTATATTTCCTAAAACAATTGATTGGAAATTCTTGGAACAAAATAAAAACTATTTAGTGGTGTTAAGCTACATGCCTGACTGACTCACAGAGCCCAGCAAAATAGGTGCAAGGGCTTTTCAAACCAAAAGCTGAGAACAAGTGGCATTTACATATGTTATGAGTGGTTGAAATAGGATATATTAGTCTGTAGTGACATAGTCAACATCCATGCTACATTTTCAAAAGACAAATTTTTATAAATTTTCAACACAACACAAGTTTTTATCCACTTACATACCTTCTCTATCAGCTCTCAAAAGTTCCATTGACTGGTCAACTTACAGTAGTGTTCAAAGGTAAGTTTTGAATATCTTCCAAAGTCTGTCTTACATTTGAGTGACTTTATTCTGTTCTCTCCTATTGACTTCACTAATGTTGGACTCCTTTCTAGAGATGGACACCAGTTTGGTTCAAAGAAATTCTTGAACTTCACTACTGAACTGTGAAAAGTTTTCTCCTGCTGCATTGCCTGCTCCCAGAGACTCTGTTACGGCTGTAACTTTGACAGAGCTCTTGTATCACTTAACATCTGTACTTTAAGATAAACTCTATTTCCCATGGGCGGTATATTTTTTTTATATTCCGAAAGCACCTGGACACACTTTAATATTTCTTTTTTAAAATTCTTCACAGTAACATGGCAGGTTAAATATCACCATAGCAACACTTTACCTCAATATTTTGAGCCTTTACACCTCTTTACAAACTACAGAAGTGCAATGAAAACCTGTTCCAAATGACTGCACAAAGTATGAAAATCTTTCTCTGAATTCAGAAATCACATTTACATACCATCAACTTCAGCACTTAGGCCCTTCATGGAAGCTGGAAAAGAAGAGAGATGGAAAAACATGCTAATAATATCATTCATAATTTGAGATGGAGGTTTCCAGAAAAGTTGAGGGATTTCATTTTTTATCTGTTTTTTTGTTGTTGTTGTTGTTGTTTTGTTTTGTTTTTGTTTTTGTCCCTCCACTTACCATCAGGAACAGCTTCAAATTCTGTCAGCTCCTGAGAAAATTTAGCCAAATCAGGCTCATGTAAGAAGATCTGTTCCACAAGGGCGTGAAGCAAGGTGAATGTCCTCTCCTTACCCCGCAACAGAGATAACTGCAAGTAGAATACAGCAATGATTGACAGACTGAGTTATTATGCAAAAATATATATATATAAAAAAAAAAAAAAAAAAAAAAAAAAAACAGCATGGATTTTGATAGCTCCCATGTAAATTTGACAAGAATAGAAAACACAATGAAATTAAACCTCTCCATTTCAAACTGCCATCTCTCAGACATTCTCAATTAAGATCAGCTTTACACTTTCATATCCATTGACCTTCCTTGCTTTTTTGTCTCTTCCTATTCACAGAGGTCTTTTTTGACTTAAGGTATTCTAATTGATTGCATCTGATTTTGGACCTCCAAACAGAGTCATTATTCCTTTCCATTTAAAAGCCGTGTGCTGTGTTCATGAAGACAGTAAAGTTTCTTAATTAAATCTAGGAAGATGCTCTGTGGCAGAAAATGATTTTCTTGGCATTTTTCATTATGATAGATGTGGTATTACAACCGCTATAAAAATAAAATAAAATAAAAAAGTTGTATCTCAGAATTGCCACTAGAGTTATAAATCACTCACTCATATATTAAAGTCTCCAGATGGAAAAGATACGTTTAAAAAAAAAAAAAAAAACTATTTTCTTCTATTTACAATGGTGTTAAAGTTACAAGGCAGCTTAGGAAATTTGTATCTATTTCTTAGTTTTTAGGGTAAAAAATAATGCTCTCTGTCAGGTAGAGGCAGGGGTGTGGGAACTGTATTCAGTGGCAGAATTTTCCAGTGGCATATTATGGTGAAAATAGGAAAGCCATTGCCTTAAAATTGATGGAAAGCTCAGCCTACTGTAATGTAAGCGGTAGGTGAGTGACGAGACTGATAAAGAACTAACAGGTAGATGATGTTTTGTTTTGTTGGTGGTGGTTTTTTGTTTGTTTGTTTGTTTATAGAGCACATCTCTATCAGTAAAGGCAAAAGATTACAAAAGCCAACCTTTTCACCCATCCATTCCATGCAGAGCACTGATGGGGAGTACAAGGAGGTGTTAAAATCATTAAATCATTGCAGGCAAAGTTTCCTCCCTTTGTAATTGTTCATTTATTTATACTTTGCTTTTGAAACTTGACCTTGACATTGCACGGTAGCACTTGTAGCAAAAGGCTCTTGCTTTAGAGTAAAATGAAGCACCGTGAAGGAATTACTCCAGTGCCATAAAAGTGCTGCCCTGCAGAAGAAATGCTGGAGCTACAGCCTGTGACCATAGTGAAATGAAACAGGTCCATACGACAGTGCTCTGCACAATGCAGCAAAACACACTTTTATCTAAACTTGCATCTAGCCAGGGCCTGCAGCTCAGACATCTCTTCTTGCCAGGGGATCTTACTATCAGGGACATCAGCATTTTGATGTTCTACCTCATTAGAAACATAGCACATTCAACACCACAGTGCCCCCATCTAGACAGCGCTGCTGTCTAGTATGGGGAAATGCATCTTGTTATACTACACATTAAAGAATACATTATTAAACCAGATTTTGTTTCTAGTGTAACCAAGAGCAGATGTTAAAATGTTAGCTACTCATTAAAAATGATTGCCTTTCTCCACACTCAGGGCAAAATTGAGTTAATGTTAATGGCCAACATACATTATAATATGATGATTTTAATAAAAAGAAAAATATTTACTCACTTTGGTCAAAGATGACAATCGAAATCCTTTAGCTTTCTCTTTTCCAGCCTTTTCATTTAAATGGTTTCCAATGGCTAAAATGTACTCCAAGACAGCAACAAATTTCTGGCTGGATTGCAGCTGCTTACTTGCTTGGATTTTCTGGTTTATTAGCTGAAACAAATCTTCTTTAAGTTCAGATTACATGTGCAAGTAAAACAATGGTGCTATACCTGTCCTTTGCCAAGCCTCATTGTCCCACCTGAATTCACACTTTAGCTGTTATCTTCCTATTGAACTTTCTTTGGGGAACAAGCTGGGGGGCTTCAGGAAGGAGCAGTTAAATTCTCCCAAGATAAAGCTGGTGTTGGCACAGTTACCCTGCCTTAGATGAAGGTCAGATCCTCCGTGGCTGCCAAACTTGCCCTGCTACAAGAAATTCAACCTCATCTCTTAAAACGCATCTAAAGGAAAAGCCTTTTGCTGTTTGAATGCACCAGATTGCACCAAATGTCAGGCATCGGGGGAAGCAGATAGCCCGAAGCGCAGTACAAGGTTCTCCATCCTTCACCTCTCTCCCTTCTGCTTATACCAGCTGAAGACTTATCAAAATTCTCAGTACAGTTTCCCCTGAAGGAAGAATAATAATTTCCTGTAATCAAACTCAGTATCAATTTCTGTTTTCCCAGGGAAGACACCTCCCTTCTAGAGCAATAGACACATGAGGTAAATTCATTTTGAAATTAGAAAACATATATTCTTCTAGCATCACACCTGCCTTCAGCTGTCACACAAATTTAAAAGTAGAGAAATGATGAAACATGAGGGAGCACTGAAAACCCATGTCAAAACTTACAGAGCATAGCACGGGACCAAAGGGTGCTGAAAGACAATACAAGATTGTACCATAGAATTTTAGTTGCATTCTACACATTATAAATATGTTAGTATGTATAAGTAAGAAAAGAGGCATTTAATCAGTTGTTGAATCAGTTGTTTGATATTGAACAATAAATATCCTTCAAAGCAACCAGTATATAATAGCTTCCAAATATTCTAATATTTGGTTTCAGTGGAGGATAGCAAAGGCGTAGCATGGTACCAGACAGGGTCAGGAATCTGTTCATCTCCCTAGCGTCCTCCATCTGTTCCTATTCTGAGTTTTATTCATTGTTACTATGGTTTTAGCCACAGACAAATAAAAGAGAACAACTCTGACTTGCAGAACTTTAAAATTTTGTTTTCATTCCCACGTAGAATGAGAGCAAAACCTTGCAAACCTTTTAACTGAATCAAAGCATACACAAACCCTGACTGGTAAGGCAGCAGGAAGATCCAGTCCATGAGACTTGCACACTGTTTATTTGCATACCCTCACCCCACCCCATCCTCTAGGTCATCCTGAAAAAGGCAGAGAGGGACTTGAAGTCTGGTTTGCAACACTGCACTTTAATGAGTGAGTAGTCCTCAGGATAGACATCCTCCTTCAATCTTCTGAAAATAAGAAATATCTATGAGATGCTGGTGCAATAAACTCACTCAAGTATCTATGTCGTTAGACCAATTCTTTCAGCTGCTGAGGCATGAATCTCCCTACACAAAGAATTGAATTCTAATGGTGAAATTTGCCTCTGTCTTATCTGGCCAAAGAAAAAAGAAAGTTTAGGAACCCCAAATAAAAATGTGAATATCTTTTACCAACCCATTAGTAGAAAAAGGATGATATTAAATGTACATGCATGTATATACCTGCATATCACAGCCTTCATATGTCTCTATCTATTTTTTGTTTTTACTGTGTTTTGTTTTGAACCAGTACTGTGGAACAGTCTATCATTAACAAAACACAATAAAATGAGAACAATTCTGCTAGCTAATATTAAAAATAAATAAATAAATAAATAAATAATACTGAATTTCCCATAGTACCCAGGGAAAGGGGTCGTATTAGCTGATCCAATCTCTGTTACGTGTTGCTTACATTCTGCTTTCTGCAGGTGACTACATCACCCCAAGTTTCAGATTCCCAAAAGCATTCAGATAGTGGCATTGTATTTCAAATGCAGCATGTCTCTAACTGCCATGTTACTTGCAATCCCTTTGTTATCAAAGCCATGATCTATAAAGATTACTTATTTTTATTTTTTAATCTTTTTGCTTATCATTTTTGAACAGCGTCGTTAAATTGTATTTTATACATTGGGCTTCTTGGATTCCTACACTATGTATTATCTACATTATGGACTGTGAAATATTTTGCTAAAGTGAAAAAATATATATCCCAACTACACAGCTTTGAAATCTGCACCAAGGCCACTTGGGCTCCTGCTGTCTAATTGGTAGATTTTGATTACAAACAAATGATAAAGCAGTCATTTGGAAAAGCAGTCACTTTAAAGCAGTCACTCACAGGCTCCAAGTCTCTCATGCTCATAGGTAGTTCACGTATGGTAAGCAGGAGATCCAGCCTCTGGCCCAAGTGGGGGATTTTACACATCTGCATAGAAGTGAACAGAACAGGAAACAAAACCCATTGAGCAATTCATCTGCAACATAATTTCCTTAATTTCTGTGCCCACTTATTAATTTTATTCTAGGCCTTAAGACTATAGGCATACTCTGACAAATAAAATCAATCTGCTTGTCTATGCCTGATTTATGTATGCATATCCAACAATACACTGTATGCTGGTAGGGCCAGACACTATTAAAGTCAATGGTGCTCATTTCTCATGAACAAGAACAGCTACACATACACAGTTTTACATTTAGAGATTTGGAAAATCTAGCTCAGATTAAATTAGCTCCTATTTTGGGGGAAGAAGAGGACATATTTATGGTTTAGTGGGGAGTGCTAGCGTTAGGTCAGAGGTTGGACTCGATGATCTTGAGGTCTCTTCCAACCTAGAAATTCTGTGATTCTGTGATTCTGTGATATTAATTGGAGATGCAAAAAAAATGGATCTGTAAAGTTCTCTTCATAATTTTTACTGTCTCAACTCTTTATCAGATATATCCTCTTATAATGGTTCTGACTAAGGCTGTAAATTTAAGTTTCAACTAACAGCTTCTTGAAATGGTTTTATCTAGAAGGAGGTGTCCCAGAAATAGTGCATGGTGTGTTTTAATGCCGTGTTTTCTTACCTCTAACATAAACTGATCAACTACATGCAGCTTTGAAGGAGATCCCTTGAATGACTGGTATCTTTCTGCATCTTTTGGTGTTAGCATGTATCTGTAAAACAACAAATGTAAGTCAGATGTCCTTTTCCTTGAATATTGCCATAACGTAAAACAGTTGTTCCATTCCATACATCAGAATTCCTCACTGTTTATTGTTTTATATTTTGCATATTTAGTCTTTAACCAATGGTACTTTTTGGACATTTGAGTGAATGGTGCAACAGAAAACAAAAATGATCTGCAGATAGATCTGCATATCTATATCTGCAGACTTACAGATAATTTACACTGTCATGGGTTTTGGTAAAGGTAAAACTGTATCATAAGGGAATTAATGCTATTCTTTCTAAAATATTCATTAATTCTGTGCCTAATATACATGCTTTGGTTTCATTTATTGGATGAACATATCTGACAACCTTTAAAAAGCACCTAAAAACAACATAGAGTTTTTAAGCAGTTATGGACATGTTCGTTCAGCTCATCTCCAGCAGTAATTTTGAAAAATTAGCACAAAAACAGAGCAGGCTCAGGTTATGGTGTGATTAGTCAGTGGGCTCCACAGTCTGACCAACCCCTGTACATCTAAAAATTTTTAATTGCCCATGGAACAAAGGTGGGTAATGGTGTTTCTGTCTCTCTAAGCACTGTATCACATCCGAGATCTGTTTCTCGTTTTTGTTGTGATAGCACATAATACAGACCCAAACTTTCTTCCTTCTTAATAAGGTAAAAAAATATTTTCCCACAGCACTCCAGAGCCACAGATTTTTAGAAAAAAATTATGTCTTTAAACATTTCTGCACTTAGAAAAATAAACTCACAACACCACAGCTCCCATCCTTTGGAAATCTGCCTGCCTGATACACTATGGGAATTCACAACACATCTAAAAGAAAAATTGAATGGATGTTATAGCTAACATATGAGAAGGATTGTTAAGAATTTTAAATATGTATTCAGGTCTACTATCATCTCCTTTTTCTCTGGAAAAAAAAAAATATAGCAAGTATGATTAAATAGTCATGAGGATGAATATACATTTCCATTAAAAGTAAGGAAAATTATTCAAAGATGGAAAAATAAAGCTAAGATTTTAGCATTTTAAATACAGAACAAACAATAGCCTTTTTTTTCCTGTTGTCAATATTTTAATATGACATTTCAATTTAATAATTACTGGGTTTTGAATTATTAAATCTATATTAAAGCAGATTAGAAAATATTCCATTCATCACCCTTCATCTTCAAAAAAAAAAAAAAAAAAAAAATCTCATTTTAAAATACCAGTTATCTGCTGGAAAATGAAAAGAGTTTTATTTATCATTAAAAACAGTTGGTTTAACTTTTGGAGCAAATTCAAAGAAAGTTTAAAAAAACTGACAGCAAATATCTTCATTTAATCAGAAGTCTGGCATTTCTTTTTTTAATATATTATATATATGAAATGAAACTAACAGGGTATTTAGTAGGTTTACAGCTTAAAGCATTAAGCAATGCAAGCCAGGGGAAAGGAAGCACAAGAATATATAAATGCATTCCTTAAATATCTTTTACATGAATGTGACTACAGGGGAATTTTTGTAACTTGAAATCTCACACTGTTCTGAAAAAATAAGTTTGAAGAGAGAGCATACCTTGTTTTTTAAAAATGCCAGGATAAAGAATTCATTCAGACAACTATGGAAAAGTTTTGCTATTAAAATAAGTCCTGAAGTTTCTAATAATATTCCACTACCTCCGTTAACCTTTATTGGACACCTGAGTAGAGCATTTTGCTCACTGGTCGCTCTTAGAAATGTAATCTTGTTCTTGACTTTAAATATTTTTCATTTTGTGATAGTTGAATTCAGATTTCCTGTTCAGGCTCATATGACAGGTATAATATGCACGCAGAGGAGTTTTCCTGTCCCTGACCATCCTGTTTAAACTCCTGTCATAGCCACAGGTTCTCAGCTAATTGGAGACTGGAGTTTTCAATGGTAAAATTTTCCACCATGACTCCTAAAGGAAGTGGAAAGATTTTCAAAAATGCTAAACGTCCTGCTACTTCTATCATGGCAACTCCACTATAATGCATTTACAAGAGAAACTGCTGATTGCTGACATTTTCAGATAAATATCTGCCGTTTCAATAAAATGTCTGAATGGCAGTTGTAAGACAATTAACTGTCTTGGAAATCCACCCCCAGTCAGGGAATGCATCTCTTTGTATTTCAGTAATATTTTAAAATCTGTATGGTTGAGAGAAATAAGCTTCTTTTCCCTACAAGATTTGTACACATTTTCCTAGATTTTGACAATAAACAAGAATCCCAGGAATAGAATCCTTGATCCTATAGAACATACAGCAATACAGCAGCCAATGTCTGGTACATGTTCCTTTGCTAGAAAAATTACCTCAGCATTATTGCTATCAAAGGAAGACTCTGAAATCTTCGCTGTAAAAATAAAATCTTTGAAGATTCTTTACAATCATCAGCATTATTATTGTTATTATTGTTTTCTGATGGCAAAGAGTCCAGATGCCATAAATCACTGATCTCAGTGGTGCTATACTAATTTCAAGAGCATGGAGATCCTGTACCAAATCTGCAGTGCTGTACAATGGCTTGAACAATGGATTGTGTTCGGTGTTTTCCTGCAAAAGTAGGTATGAGCAGTGGCTGCCCTCAAGAAATAGGCTGCTCAGACTGGGGCATTCCCTCACTTCTGCCAGCTCCGTAATTACTTCTGTGATTGGAGAAAACACAAATGTTCAAGGTATTTCATTGCAATTACACTCTCATCAATTCCATCACTGCAATTAGAAAGTGCAGTTATATTTAATATATAAATAGACTTGTTTATTTATATGAAAAACAGCAAGCTTTTGAAAGAAAATGGAGCTCTATTATAGTGGAGTTATACACATTTCACTAGTTCACAATCTGCTGTGCACAAATGTGGGGTACAGATGGTAAAGCATGTAGGAAGCATGAAAACCTCCTCCAGAACACTGGCATATTTAAAATATTTCATTACTCAGTGCCTTGTCCATGTCCCTTCATACTTCAGGTAAGCTCTCTACAAGCCATCTCAACAAATGACATTAATTCCATGCATTTCACATCTGTCCTTCCTGTTCTCATCACTTTCTAAGTGCAGACATGATTCTGCAAACTTTAAAATTCCTTTAGCGATTAGGACCAGGATTTTAAGGCTTAAAATTAAGGATTAAAATCACTGCACAAAAAGTAGGCACACTGATAGAAGGAAAAAAAAAAAAAATTACCTACTTCCTCACTTTTTTTTTTTGCTAGCATCATGATTTTCTAAGCTCACTTTTAACAAAACACTCATTTTTCTCATTTAGAAGCAAGAAGCAGTCTCACTTCAAATTTTCATAAAAATATGTATAATAAAATGGCACTGGTACCACATGCTTTGCATGGGAACTTGGATGTGTAATGGATACTACTCTAGGACCCACTTTTTTCCTGTGTTTTTAACTAGTCAGAGAGAAGATCCAATTTCTACAAATTTCACATGCCTATAGTTTGCTTACACTCCTGAAATGTATTACTCTCAGTATAGTTATTTTGTTTTTTTTTTTGTTTGGTTGGTTGGTTGGTTGGTTTGTTTGTTTGTTTTTGTGGGTTTTTACTTTGTTTTTTAAGATATCAAAATTTTTGTTGTTTTAAACCCACAGATCTCTGCCACTCAGAAATACTGATATTCTCCTTTAACACTTGTCTGGCTTCCTATGTTCAAATCAGTTTTTAAACAGGGAACAGAATTCATTTTTTTTCTTTCATTTCTGAGCCCACAATAGACAATAAGGCTGTAGTAAGAGATGCTGTGAAGTTTTCTGACTGCTGCACCTGCTCACTGCAGGTGAGCTCACTCATTCTTTTACTAACTCTGCTCCTTGTAACCAGTTTGACAAAGTCCTGTCAGATTTGCTGTCATGTCCTGCAGTTCCCTTCCTACACAACATGGGGAAGAGTTATATTTTGGAAGAACATTCTACAATGTCTGTTGCAAGAACTGAGATTTCTGTGTGCAACTCTAACATTTTATCTATGGTCAGGATAGATTCAATGTCTCAGTAGCATTTTTCCTGAACTACCCATTATTTGAATGAAATTATGCCCTCTCCAAAACATAGAATCTTATAAATAAACAATTGAACCCCAAAGATTACCTTCGTAGTGCTGTAATCTGCTCATCTGTAAGTCCACCACTCTCTTCATGTATAATGTATAGTTTTTCTTTCAACTCACTTGGTTTTATATGAAAACTTTTAAGAAAAATGTCTGCAGAAAAACAATTCTTAAATTACTTGGAAGAAAATGCTCAGGGGAAGAAAAAAATCAAAACATTTCATATTTATTTTCCAGATTATAAAAAAAAAATCACTTAGTAGCTGCTAACGCTAAAACAAAAACACAGTCTTCATATTTCTTTTTAATATACATAGCAGTAGTCAAGCAAAAATATATTTTATGTCAGAAGATAGTCAAAGCTTAAGACAGAACTATCAAGATACTGTTATCAGATGACACTCAAATACTTATTATTATATATGTCTCTTGCACTCAGCTTAACATTCGAAATATTTTTTCTCTGAATAACAACACCACATACTGGCATATTGTAGTATTTTGAATGTTAAAGAAATTGAGCTTTTCATTTGTTTGGATTTTGTTTACTTGCTTTGTTTAATTTCTAGGGTTCAAAAGAAGGTAATTGGAGTCCATGCAACAAAAATTAATCAAATGAAGGCAACATGGGAAACTTCTTCCTCACTGCACAGTGAGTATGCTTTAATACTGTGTTTGTCAGACCTTCACTGACAGATACTCTTTGGTAATCTTCTAAAATCTGATTACATTTTTATAATGTTTAAGATGTGTGCTGACTTGGCGCTGGCTCATAATACACGTTACAATAGGAAAATGGAAATAAGACTTCTCTTCTGCATACAGGTGAAGAACCACTAGTAAGGCTGTTGATCCCAAGACTACTTTGCCTTACCAGTTGTTTTTTGTTAAATTACTGCCTGTTTCCATCATCATTACCAAAAAATGAGGAAGTAACATCTGAAACACCAAGGAAGTGAACAGAAGGGCTAAACAGAGAAAGTGAGAAGCTTTAAAGGTAAGATGATATCCATGGCCAGTAACACAGTGAATAATTCATAGTAAAATATTGATTTTAAAATTTAGTGCTTCCTTTTCTCAAACCACTCACAAAGCATTTAAGGCTTTCTTGAATATTTTCAGTGTTTGAAATTAGCAACTGAATAATTTCTAGTCGTCAGACTTCACAAAAGAAATCAATTGCAAATAAAACTGGAGATGTTCTCTGTCACTCAAAGGTCATACAGGGTTGTTTCAGCTCCTTGTCATGGTTGCACTTGTTCTGAGAATAGGATTTCTAATGAAAATATTTGTGGCACAGATTCAGAATTAGTTTTCTAATCTCATATACACATTCATAATTCACTGTGTCTGTAAATGTTACAGCTGTTCAACTCATTTTCCAGAATACCCATGAAAACCTGCACAAAGTGGATGAACAGTGGTTTTTCTGAATATGGTGGTTTATCTTTAAAACAAAGAAAAGCCCTATTCTTTTATAACACACACCTTTTTTTTTTTTTTTTTTTTGAAGAGGTGAGTCCTTGCATCTTTTCTAAATTTTCTTTCATTCCAAAAAATGATCAACATTTTTTTCTTCAAAATTAAAATTAATTAACTGCTCAGTGTCTACCCATTTCTTGAAATCTTTCTCAAAACTTGAAATCTTTCTCAAAATTACCACATCGTCCTAAGTTTCAAAATATTTTCCTAGGCAAAATAAGGATTTTACATATGGGAAGCTGGTTCTTTTACAGAGAAACAGACATCAATCAAGTCACGGAAGCAGTTTTCTATCCTAAGTCAGTTTTTCACCAATGAAATCCCACATTCTTGAATTAACACACACCTCCCTGGATTCTTTCTTTGGTAAACTGAAAGCGTCTTTCTTGTTTCTCACTTTCTGACACTTTGTTCTCTGTGTGGCAGTTTATCAACAAGAAGCCACCTGATAACTTAGCTTTTATCTGCATTTTCTCATACTCCAGACTTGAATTTATAGTGTAGATCTTCTCTCAGAACTCTCATTTTTCTCTTGTGTTTGGACATCCACTTAAATTCTCAAGAAATTTTAACCTACTGGCATTTTGGAGCTTCATCTTTTTATTCATTAATTTAAGGACTGTGGTTTGTAACACTTGCAGGAAGATTAATCAGAATTCTCAGGATCAAATTAACTTTTGATCTAAGTACTGTCCATTATAATAAGTACATGATGGGACTTTAAGGATAAGATTAAGAAACGGTCTTAGAATGTCTCAATGAAAAAAGTTGTAAGACGAATAGGATCAAAAGGAAGAATGGTGCTATTTGCAAACCAAAAGAAAGAATTTTCCTAAAAGAAACTGCAATAATTTAGCAGATAAAAGTGCTATTACAGGATTCTTTTTATCTACAACCAGACTTTTGTATCACTCACTTCCTTTTAATCCTTCGAATTATTAGTCAATGGATGTAATAATTCCAACAAGTTATTTCTATTTACAGTTCTCAATTAAAACTTTACACAATCTCCAAAGTATATTCCTTCTTATCAATATTCATAGATGAAATCATTAAAACTTCAAAATTAACTGCCCTGAATTCTTTACACATGTAACGTTTCTTAAAACAGTGCTCGGTTATAGAACTTTTTGGAAAGCCATCTCTGCAACAGAAACCATTATAGTCTTTGAAGAACAATTATTCTTGCTCCTTTAGTATCCAATACTTCTAATTAGAGTTCTTGAAAGACCTTTATATTGTTTTATTAGCAAGACTAGAACCGCATGTTGAACTGTTTCATCAGTTTTAAAATACTGTTCTAGGTTAGGCCTTTGGCAGAATCATACCAAGGTTATGGGAGGGAAGGATCCAGTTCACGATCATTCAAGACAGTCATTCACAGTCTAAGTTTTCTGAGTTAGCTTGAAGAGAGAGGCCAAGAGAGTTCCTACAACCTGGCTTGTAGCTATCTCAAAGGCTTCTTACCAACCCATTTCAACCTACATGAATATTTAACTCAGTGTTGGAGAGAGACTGAGCACAGCATCCAAAGAGCAAACTACTAACCTGCTTTCTGGTGACTTGTGTCACCTGGCCAACCCACGACATTTTGAAAGCCTTTAAAGTCAGGGTCTTAACATTGATTTCACAGGTGTCATATATGATTTTACATGTCTTTCCTAAGAAAACAGCTTCACAGCTTGAGGGCGCATCCAGATATTTTGTACAGGAAGAGCAGTTTGGTGCTTCTATTCTACATCATTAAAGACCACATTTACAGCAATTGAGCCTTTAGACCCAAGCTTGTCTCTTTTACCCACCAAATGGTAGAAATCACAAATAGCAAATTCATATGGTTCTCACCCCAGTTCTTCAGATAGGAGTATACAGTTCTTAATACACTTACTGAAGTTATGTGCAACTTTTTGATCTAACAGGATGTGCTGTTTGACTGGAGGTTCACTGCCTGAAAATACAGCCAAGTCCTGGATCTGGAACTGATCACAGAGTCTGGAAATGTCTATTTTTTTCTTGCATGGATCACATGATCCCCAGATGGATTTTTGAATCTAAAAACATAAGAATGACAGGGAAGAGAAAAAGACAAAATAACAGTGTTACTTTGTTCTACCCAAACATACAGAAGTGCATCCCATTTGTTTGTGGCACAGCTGTACTTTTATGATAATTATAAAGATAATACAAACTACTTTTTTCCCTTTTTTTTTTTTCCTCTCTTTTACAGCTATTGTTAGTTTCATCCTTACCTTATCACAAGGAACAACATCCCAGTGAAAGGCTTTAGTTCTCTTTGTCAAGGGAGAAAGGCTGCAGGGCTGTGGGAACACAGGTGGGGCTGGTGGCACCTCTGCCTTACTTATGGGAATTGGAGATGGTGATGCCAGGGCTGCTTCCCCTTCTGCAGGCTTTGTCCAGGAGTTTGAAGGCTTGTTCAAATCACTTGTTGCAGAACTCAAACCGAAATTGAGTGCCTCCTCTTTCTCTTCATTCAGAGCTATGGTAACATTCTCGTAATCAGCTTCAGAGGAGGTGTCTCCTTCAGATCCCTCCTGAGAGAGAGAGGTACCCTTGCACAGCTGACAGTACCTTTCTATGAGAGACACCCATTCATTCTGGAGCTTGCTGACATCCTCTGTCCTGTTATTTTGGACAGTAAAGGGTATTCGAAACCTGAAATTTAAGAATGCCATATATAAATGTAAGGAAGTGTAAATAACATGCTGACTAATACAACCACAGATATTTCTTATTAAGCAGAATGTTGTTCAGCAGCTTTACTTGTCAAAGGAGCCTAGTGCTGCTGACTCTGACCTTTTCAGACAGAGTTAATTGCTTACGTGTCTAAGGTTAGAGAGCTGAAGCTTTGCCATATATTGACTTTGTGGTGCAGTTACCTCGTAATTCCTCTTCTCCACCTTGAGGGAAGGTGAACTATGTGCTAAGTCTTATGAGCTTGGTGCACAAGCTGGTCAGAACCTCTTCACACATGTGTGCAATCAAGCCGATTGGTATCTCTCTATTGACTCCTGACACAAGGACTAGACAAGCCTTTGTGGGAAGCATTTCAATGCCCCTTCTCAGTTCTACTATGTGGTGCTTTTGTTTCCATCTTAAAATACTCTTAAAATACTCAAATCACTGTATGGCTATGGGTTTATCTACATAAATTTGATGGCCTCATTCCCCCCTAGCTGTATTTTCTTCTGGGACACAGATTCTCTGCTGCTTGACCTTGTTTTCAATTGTTCTGCTTTAACAGATTATTAATTACCAATTATACTTACAAATAATTGTGTTCTTTGGTCTGGACTGAAAAGGTACCACATTCATTCTCCTTGATGACACTCACATCACCACCTGACAAATTAATTGTATTCATTACAGAGTGTGCATTCTTGCTCTCTCTTCCCAGACCTATGCAATACAAAGTCAATTCTCCTTCACGTAGTTGTACCAAGTACCTGGAGGGCAAGGAATAGAGATTCTGTTCATTCTTCACAGACTACTTATTTACACAGTCCTTGTCTTTGTTAAAGAATTTTCTACTGTCAATGAGTCACCACATTTTAATACCATCTTCCATGGAGCAGACAACAAGTATCAACACTAAAGCACAAAATCTTTGAGATAAAGGCTTCTTACTCTCATCTGACACAGAGTAAACAGTGACATAAAATATTAACTTCCTGACTATGTCTGTGATCAAATTAGACAAAATTAATAACAAGATCTGTCTATTGACTAAAAATCACATACATCCTGTTAATTTATTAGCCACTGTCTGTCTCCCCGACTCATTTTATGCTTCTCATTGGCTTGTGATGGTAGTTCCTTAGGACTGGTAGCTTTTAACACAATTTATTATGTGGCTGATCAGAGCATAATATGTTGAAGCTTCAGTTTCTGGGTCTTCCAGGTTTTTCTGCCACCAAGCTATAAACAAGCCACCAGGATATAAGTTAGTGCACAGCCTTATAGCCCAATAACTCTCCCACTTGGAAATGCCTCTGTGCATGCTCTCCCTCCATGAGGACTGATCCTGGTCCCCTTCATTCCCACGAGTCATGTGGGAGAAAGGAGCAAATGCTCTCCACTCAAGGGCTTCCATCAGAATTCACCATGCCAAAGTGTGGGTATTACTGATTCAAACGATAAATTATTCCTGGCACAAATTGCCTCACCATAAAGTTTCTATGACAGTGAAATCTCCTGCTTCATTCTCTCCTCTAGGATTCTGCTCTGCTGCTTATAACAAAGGCCCCACATTCAACAAGTGCAGGGTTTTACTGTATGTGTTTTTTATTTTTATTTAAGCATTTTAATTCTCACTTTTCCTGAGGGTTAATGCATTTCTTTATCATTCTGACAGTCCTATCAGACCTTTCTTTCCCTCTACTCTCTCTTCAAGGTGTGGCTAGTTGATTAAGGTGTTATATGAAGAATTTAAATAAGTTTTGCAACACCAGAAGAATTAAACATAAAATATAAATTGCATCTATTCCCACATAAACAGTCAAAGTGATAAGAATTGCTTAATGGAGCTGGCAGTTATATTGATCTCTCCTTTCTTTAAAGCAGGGACTTATAGTTTAATCGGATCTCCAGATGTTTCCACCATTATTTACTTTGCCAAAAAAGAGAGGATTAATATCAAGTGGGAAGCAACAAGGGCTTTGCTTCACAAGATAAATAAAAATCAATTTTTGTTTGTTAACAAACTTGTTAAATGTTGCAAGGTAACAAATCCTGTGACACACTTGAGGATAGTGTTTACAAGACATACAATAGTAGCCTTTTAAAAACAATTAAAATCATTTTATGTGAACTGTGAAGTCTTTTGAGATAATTGCCCCATGCAGATAATTACAATGTTAAATTTTTTCATTAGTTTCTGCTAGATGGATTTTTTTCCCCTCTTTTTCTCTTGTTTGATAACATAAGCAATACCTGACCATGGGGGAAAAAAAAGATATTTTAGAAGCTGGCTCAAGAGAAGAGTGGGCTCTCTGTAGGACGGGCAGCCATTTGGCAAGTGCGAGTCAACATTCTCTAGCACGACTCCTACACTCCTTATCTGCTTTCCCAGTCTTTCTTTCCTTTTACTATGACTGCAAATTGAATAAAAAGTAAATAGGTAAGTATAAAGTGCCATCATTAAAATCACTGACAACCATCATTGTTATATACTTGTGTTAGTATAACATGCTAGGACTCCACCATTTGGGGCACCACTATTACACTAACAGTTAATTTCAATGTTTTCAACTCATGCAAATTGGGCATCTAAGTTTTAACTTTAAAAAGAAATTAAACAATTAACTTATTATCAACAAAATAAAATCTTAAAGTATTTGCCAGACAATTCAACATAATCTACAACCCACAGGTCCATAAAGATATAGTTCATACTTCACCCATTCAGTGGATATAAAACTGTTCTGCTGCAAATCCAGCAGTCCTTCATGTATCACATCACATTCTGCAGATCTTCTAGAGCAGGACTCTTCTGGTCTTTTGTATGAGTTACTCTGTATAATTCTGCTCAGAAGGTATATTATCTATATAATAAGTGCCAGAGAGAGAGCATATTTTCCATATTAATTCCATTGAATCAGACACTAACAGGTGGATTTTTCAGCTACAAAAACATTGTCTACACCATAAGAACTGGCCAAATAGGTAATTTTTATTTATTTATTTTTACTTTTATTTTTTTTAGAATAAATAGGATCTTTTTATGATGCTTAACTACTTAACTGCAATTTTTTTATCATGTCCACAATCCTAAACCTGTCTGTATAAGGAGAATATACCTGTCTGTGTAAGGAGAATAAAACTTCTGGAGGCATTACTCTAAAACATAATTTTACTTTTATAGTTCATATACAAAGCAATCTAAGACAAAGTTTCTGTTCAGTTCAGTTCAAGCCCAAGTAGTACTTGACTGATTTAATTAGAAATCTCAAATGAACCCAGAAGAAAAATGAAAGTTTGGCATAGATGAAAGTAGCATGGATTAAGGTGGGTGTGAATTTAAATGACTCTTGTTGTTATACCGTGCCTAATCTGAGTGTTCTTACCACAGAACAAGCATACCTTTAAGCTTTTCTGATAGACAAAACTTTGAAAATTAAGCTAACTAGCCATGAGGTGCTGTCTGAAATAAAAGTTCCTTCCTATGTTGCAAACTGATAAGCTTCATGAGGGAGAAACCCGTCTGCAAAAGATTTTCTTACTAACAGGTTACTAAAGTCTAAACTCTTACTAAACTATTCCATGTTTTTTAAGAGTCTATATCTCAGCCTGAATAGTGCATCTGACTTTAGTGCTTCAGCAGTGGGATGGCATGAACTCCAATACTTGGCCCACCCCCAAACACAGTCAGTATCTGCATTCAGGTGAAAGGCTAATTTCACAACTTGAGTTTCTCAAATTTCAGTGTAGAGCCTAATTACACGAACTCCTTAGAATATTTGATTCAGCCTAGAACTCAAAAGGAGCTGAAACAGTTCATACAAAATCTTGCAAAAATTAATTGCACAAATACCTAGGCTGTCTTCCTCTGATAACTTTATAAGTACAGTATGCTTTGATGGTGAAAGAGGAACCACTAGCTCTTCCCCCTCTCCCCACTCCACCCACAGCATGAGGCTAGCCTCATTCATTCTTAAGAGTATGCATTTTTATAAATGTATGTCTCGTATAAAGAAAACAATCTCTTAGAAAACTTCAGTTAAAATCCAAATGTGTGTGACATCAGTTTTGTTTGCTTGATTTATACAACTACGTCAGACCAACTGCATTCAAGTTCTTGTTGAAAAAAAATGGATCTATCTTCATGTTACATCCTGAGCTGGTTGTAGATTTTTAGTCTTAGTGGCCAAACTTTATCCTGAACTCACGTTCCTTTTGCTCTATGTATCAACATACACAGAATAAAGACATGCCTACTGCTTTGATTACACAATGCACAGCATAACAATTCCCATTTATGACTGGGACCTGCTGGGTCCATACCATAATATTAGCTGTTATTCATAGCAATCTATCTGTGACAGTATAAAAACTTACCTTCCTTTTATCATCAAGAGACACTGCTTCCAGCTCATAATCTTGTCGCCCATGAAACACAATGCTGAAGCGTCTTCTTTCAGTATCTTCACAGGCTTTGACTTGTGAGAAAGGGAACTGTTTCTTAATAATTCCTTTTTCAATGTTAAAAATTGTCTTTGTGTTGAAATCAATCTGGAACAGAAAGCTCTCATTACTTGATTCTGTCACTTCTCTTCATTGGAAGGGAAAGAGAGTGTCCCCAATATAACCATGCAAGGACATTTAGATAAAGGATCAGCTTAGAATACATATCTATTTTGCCAATGATTAGAATAAAAAATGGCTTTCCATCATCGAGATACAGTAATGTATTTGTTTTAGCTACAAAACAAACAGGGGGAACACAGTTATAATGACTATCTATTTCTTTAGATGAATATGTATCGATTTATCATTCTGAAATATTAATTCTTTTGAAATTCTCCTTTTGTTATGAAACACAATGCAGAAATTTCCCATAGCAGTAGTGGTAGCACAAACTAATGGCATGACTAATGGCCTTTTCCTCATTTCTGTTTATAGCAGGAAATCTCCAAAGCAGAATCACTCTCATTATTACCTGTGACTTTTGATAGCTACTGGTAACTAGAGGACTGCAATTGCTCCAAATTTCCAAAGTGTGTAAAACAAAACAAAACAAACAAATAAACAAAAAAAACTGATAACCTTATGAGCAGAGTAAGTCAATAAGGTATTTGCCTTAAAATCTACATTTGCATTTTAGCAAATAGCCAGGAATAGCCAGGAAATAGGAATGTAATGTTCCCCACAGAGCCCAATTTGGCAGCCCTGAAAACTGAATTTCTCTCTTTATACACTGGGGGGACACAATTCTAGGATCAAAACCAAGTTTTTTTAAAACCGCAATCAGAATCTTTAAATATTGACCAGAAAATCCTCCTGTTTCTAGTCATGTCACATAGCTCCACCAGAAAAGAAAGGTGCAATGTGTGAAGTATGTGTACAATCTGTGATGAACGAGTATCTACACCAAATAAAGTGTCATTTTTAAATTAAAACCTTTTTACAGTGCTTTGTATTCTCAACTGGAATGAAGTTAACTGGAATGACTGCACTGAAGTCGATGAACCTGGTTCAATTTACACCTGCTGAGGCCTGGCCCAGAAAATGAAAATATTGTGATGGAGGGTTTGTGAACCTGTTGGGGAATCAATTTTAGCATTTGAAAAATAAATAAATGTTAGAAAACAACTTGTTAAATCTTAAACACATTATTTGGAAATGAAAAATTTTCAGAAAGATCTGCCAAAATGTGTATTGTCATTGGGAATTCCTGAGTTCCTCTTACTTTCAGTGGGGCCTGAGATTATGAGTATCCCTGGGTACATTTCTTCCCAAGTGTGTAAGTAGGTTTTAGGGGTTGCAGTCGAAATTACATTAGCAAAGTAACAAATAACAACACCTCCAAGGCAAAGATAATAATAAATTATCTTTGTGAGAAATTTGGGGTTTTCTTAGAGGTGAAACAACCCCTTAGATGATCAAGTTCACTCTACAGCCCTGTCTGAGGCTCAGTAAAAGAAGTTTCAGATATTATTCCCAGAATAGTTTTGGAGTAAAATGGAGAATATTTCTTCGTTATCTTGCACCCCACTGAACCACAGAAGGTATAAAGTCATCTTGTAATATTTATTGAGCAACCTAAGTGTCTAATATTTTAAGCACCTGATATTCTTCAAAAGTAAGATTTTTTTTAATTACCTGCAGAATTCGTTTCTGCCACCGATAGTGCTTGTATTTGTAGATACTAAAGTTAAATTGTGAGCCAGTTAGCAAATCCGGTGAATCCTAAAAAACAGAACAGAAATCAGCAATATGTCCACACTGCGTGTGGTGTTGTCTTGTTGTTGTTGTAGTTTTGTTTTGCTTTTTTATTATTATTATTCGTACACTCAAATACAATCATGTTCTCAGGTGAAATCACCTCAGTAAACAGTGATCAAACTGTGCTGGGGGCTTTGTACAAACACTCCACACAGAGATATGTGGAAGCACCCTCCTGGTCTGATTTTCACAGAATATCTGCAACTCCTGCTGAACTAATGGAGGGATCACAGATTTGGTTGGAAAACAAAATAGAGAGCAGAAAACAGGAAGGAGAGGAAGAAAAGAACAGAGTGCATGCAATTTTACCAAGTACATTTCAAAATACATGAGTATAAGTCATTTATTAAAGGCACTAACTAGCAAACAAGGACTGCTGGTGACTTTAAAGAAAAATATTTACAAGCCCTTGAATATGGTGCATTAAAGTGGCAAATCTTTGTTCCTTGATATTAAGTGAGGGTATACAATTTGATATCTGATCTCTTACATCAGTTATATCATTTGCATGGACAATGATTAATTTTACATCTTTGGGAAAATGCAGTAAGGGGAAGGTCATGATCCAAATATATTAAGTTTCATTTATTTCTAATAATTAGCTATCACAAAATCTTTAATGTGGCAAACGTAGAAAAGGAACCCTTTCTTTTCTTACTCTGAGAATATATGTCCACATAGTCTTACACTGCTGAGTTCAATATTTTTGTTGTCTGCAGCCTTTCTGCAAAATTTATGCCACTTTTATTAGTACTTATTTTTGCTGCTTCTTCTACTTTTTTCCAGCCAAGAAGTTAATAAGCAGTTCAGAAAGATATTTTTTAAAATTCCAAAAAGCTCAGGTTTGTCTCAAAATTGCTATTAGTTCCTGCCATGCAAGAAATTTTCAGATTGTGTCATTAGCACATCATAAGATTTCACTCCTTCCTGGAGATTCTCCCATAGGGAGGGTGGTTCAAAAACCCTGATCAGAGAGGGAACTAGCTAGTGAAAAGTTCTCCAAGGAATTCTCTGCTGGATAGAGATAGAAAGCAATGAGGGAGATACTGGACGGGGAATAAGTAGAGGAGTACAAGGCTGATGTATTAATGTACACAAGTAACATATTCAGGGAAGAAGGAGGTTTGTATGGACACATCCAATCTAAATTTAAAATAGTTAATCCAGGTAATGACATGAATGTAGCCACAGCACTTACATGAGATATCCATTGAACAGGACAACTGTAGCAGCAGATTTTAGCCTTTAGTACCAGACACATTTGGTTTGAGCTGGAATAAACTGGAAATGTATGTTTGCACAAATCGGGGCTGCAGCTTTGAAAGCAGCACAGATATGCTCCTAACACTCAAACACAGGCTTTCCAGAACATGTTTGTACATTTGGATGTCTTGCAAAATAGATCAAACAGTGACCTTACCTTTTCAGCATACACCTCTTTCTGTGCCAAATGCAAAGCTCCTTCAATGCTCACTTCTTTATTTTTCAC
The DNA here is from genome assembly GCF_964211825.1 of Aythya ferina. Taxonomy (NCBI): domain Eukaryota; kingdom Metazoa; phylum Chordata; class Aves; order Anseriformes; family Anatidae; genus Aythya; species Aythya ferina. The sequence goes on along the minus strand of NC_140315.1, from coordinate 6,475,487 downwards.
CATGTTCATAATTTTGAGGATTTTTTCCTGGCTTAACTGGAAAAAAAAATCAATCAAATGTTTTTAAAGACTGTTTTTTCATCTGGCTATTGAGGATACTGACTGCTTGTGACAGTTGCAGCTACAGTTTCTGCCATAAAATTACAATTTCACTCATATTTTATGTTCTATCGACAACCTGCCCAGCAAATATAATCCCCCTTTGAAACCTGGTGAGAGTCCACAAGATATCAAATATACAGGGGCTTTTACAATTTTAGAAGATGGGGTGGTAATATCTGGAGACAGAACTGCCAGGAGGAAATCTTTTTAGTTAGAAAATCTGGCAAGAAGTGAAAACATCAATTTTGCATGCTTGCCTGTGTCTTACCCGTAGTGAAAAGTACTGCATATAAACAACATGAAAGCAAAATCAGACCATTCGAAATTTTCAGGGTGAAGGGGAGAGAAATTGATACCTGTACCACCAGGTACAGCCGTCACTTGAACTTATCTAAATACGTTAACAAGCAGGCATTACACTTCCCCCTTTCCTTTGCTTAAAAAAAAAAAAAAAAAAAAAAAAGTTGCACTGTCAATAAGCTTACACACATTAATTTATGTTACTCTAAAATGAACTGGGTGGGAATTGCAATACCAAACCAGAATAAAGCAAGAGAAAAGGAAAGTGGAGTAACCAGGCCACTTACACTGTAGAAGATTTTTCACAGCCCTTCATAGGAGGAATAAACAACAGCCCTCTGAGACAGACTGAAGATTTCCCCAGTAAAATAGCCATTCCTGAGCAATAGCAGAACCAGAAATTTAGAAAGAGCACGTACCAGAGCTCGGGACTTGTGTAAGAAGCTTGCTAACGAGGGAAGTCACACTCCCACAAAGGAGTGGGTTGGTTTTTTTTTCCTCTACAAAATATTCAACTCCTCATTCTGCTTACTTTTACCAAATCTTCGCGTCTATTGCTTGTTCCAGCAGATACGCTCAGGTTCAGCCCAGGCACTTGTGGTTCTTTTATCTGGTGGATTAGCTACAACATTCAATTAGCTACAATATAGGATGTTTCTTTCCTCCCTGGAGAATGACCTCCCCACCAGGAGATAAGTTTCTGTGCTAAAATCTTTCTTTCAAATCATCCTTTTTAAACTCTTCCACGTGGGGCTCTCCCATAAGAAAAGCCCTCCCCAGGAGCACTGCCCTGGCTGTGCAGCGAGAAGCACCTCAGTATCACAAGCAAATCCAAATTTGGCTACCCCAAGGATGAAGCACCGAGACCTCAACTGGTTTTGCTGCTCCTGCAACAGGAAAAAGAAGGCAAAGAGCTAAAGCCAGGGATTGCTGGTGAGTGAGGGCTGCTGCCCAGCTGCTGCCCAGGAGGGGATGGGTAAGCAGAGGTGGGGGCTCCCCCCTACCAGCTTTACCACACAAAACTGGTGATCACTGCCCAGCAGCAGCCCCCAAGCAGCTGCCCAGACACCAGAGGCAGATGGAGCAAGCAGCAGGGCTGCAGCTGCTTTGCCACCCCCAGCTCCTTCCTCTCCTGACCAGCCACTTCCTTTACCTATGTCCACAGCTCTCCACGCATACAGCAACTTCTCTGCTCAGAGCCCCAGAAAAGCAGCCTTGCAGCTGAACAAGATGCTGCCCACCCATCCAAGCACCACAGGCACTTAGCACAAGCCTGATGGGCAATGTAAAACAACCAGCTACACCCCAGAGGTCAGTGACTCGTAAATCCACAGGTTGTCTCTTCTTCCCAGTCACACTACACTGAGCACACTTTAGCTTTCCTGATTTCCAACACAAGAACCCATTTCTGATCAAGAGACATGCTGCATGTTTTTTGCAGCCCACAAATAAAACTAGGAGTAAAAGAAGAAGAAATATTTTGTTTTTAAAGTCTTGGAATTTTCAATGCTAATATAAAGGTAACTTATAGCATAGCTCCCAGCTGCAAATAGCAATGTGAACAGCAAGGAAAGAATAAAAGCAGTCTGATAATTCATTCATACTTGCTGAGGCACATAAGGTTTCTACAATGACCTCCACATTCTGTATTTGAATTTTAAATGGCCATATATTTACACCACACACACACACTGTATACGATTAGATCTTAACAAGATAATTCCCTACTGAACAGGCTCTGTGTAGGCAAACAAGAATACGGATATATCTGAATTGAATAATATCGTTTCCTTAGGGCTAAATTCTACCAGCTTTAAAGTGCAAGATTCTATTGCAGGATTGCAATTCTTGATAGGAAGTTGGGTAGTCTTTTTGGAACTGTTAGGTCCTTTTCTATGGTGAAGGGTTCAAAGATTTTGCACCAGGATAAAAATAACATAAAGACAACATCATAGCCTTATGACAAACACACAGTCTGATTCACATAAACAAGAGAAGGATTTATCTCCTTCGCTTCAGCACACACGTAATTTAATGTAGGAGCTCAATTCTCATTTGAATTTCACAGTGGTGTTTGACAACACAACATATTGTGCACATCTGCAGGGGTGCTTCCTATGAATGGCCAAAAAACGGAGTTTCAGCTTCCAAAACATGAGGCTTTGAAGTCTTTTTATTTTTTTTTCCCCACAGGATATCGGTGACTCGTCCACCATCTCTGTTCTTGTGCAGCTCCATACTCTGCAGTGTGCCAAGCACTGGCTATTTTAAGGTCTGTCTTTCCAGGCAAATAGTCTATCCTGCACCAGGGAACCTCACCACAACATATCCACCAAAACCAAGACCCTTTCTTGTAATTCATTGTGTTTCTGATTTGCATTGCTGAAGATTTTCAAAAGCTCTTTTTTTCTTTTGTACAAAATTTGTATTCATATAAATTCACAGAAGTTAATGCATTTTTTTATCTACAAAATATTCAGCTCTTCGTTTTGCTTACTTTCACCAAAGCCATCTTTAGACCAGAATGAAATTCTGCCTATGACTTGAAAAAAACAGGAAACATTTCTTAATTTTTTCAATAATGTATGAAGACAAATGTTTGCAAAAAAGGAGCAAATTGTTTTCTATATTGCAAATTCAGGAAGGTTAGCTAGTAAGTTAGACTGCTGACAGTTAATGCATTCCCCAGAGAGTGCTCAAAATCTCGTGCTTGGTACAGGTTATTTTTAACAGCACCTTCTTGTTTTAATGTCTCTGTTAGCTCTCTCTCTGCACATCTGTAAGCCAAGGGGTGGGGGGAGGGTGGACACGACACATTTCAAAAGAGAGGCAAAAAAAGGCACGTTTCAGCTTATGAGATCTGTCAAAATTATTTGTCAGAAGTCTATCTGGCTTTGTTTTTTGATATCTTAGCACAGTATTTTTACTTGCAAAAAAACTTGAGCAACAGATCTTGCCCTTTATCATTTTGTATCTGTGGGGCTTTTCTCTCAGCACATCACAATTTTTGTAATGCTCATATTTGTGTTTATTTTGGTTACATTCTTTTTTTCTTAAAAAGAAACAGGTTTTGTCAAACTATCCACCAAAATGCCACTAAGTCAGATCATGTTGTATTGCCTAATAGAATGTGACTGGTGCAGCGAAACAGAATGCTTCTATACCAGGTTGAATAGCAAGACTTAGAAAATACTTTTTTTTCTATTATAAAATATGCACATTAAGAAAATACATGAGATTCCATTAATAATGCATTCATTTACTTGCCAGGTTAAAGAAGTTTATTAAATACAGACTAAATTTTCTTCAGTCACCCAAAATTTGGTATAGCCACTTAGCCAATCTTAAAGAAAAATCAGCACTCACAGATGAAGGAAGAGCATGGGGCTTCAGGAATTCTCTATACATCCATTACTCTATAGGACGAGTTGTTCATATATTTGTCCAAGATACAGTGTAAAATGTGTTTAGTGGCAAGATGAGAGATTTCTGGCTTATTCTTGGGCAGTTGCTAATGCAGTACTTTTCTCGACACTTTACAGGACTTCCTACCACTCTCCATCCACCCAGTATGGTCTCACAACAGGCCCTAAGAGGTATGAAAGGTTTTACACGTAGTCCAAATGCAGTGGTAAATATCAGAAAAGGTCCCCAAATCTTCTGAGCATCAACCAAGAAAGAGGGGTTACGGCCACATCAGGAGAGTCTTTTACAGCTGGTTGAACACAGCAGCAGAAGGCACACAGAGTGCAGGAAACCACTGAGGCATAAGACAGGCTAATGTTTTCCTGGGCCTGTTCCTTCCAACTCTTGTTCTGTAACGCCCACTGGCTCACATCCTCCAACCCACCACAGCATCACTGACCCCTATAGAATCAGTGGACATCCCTTAGGCCCTCTAGGTTGCAATTCAGCACATGTAAGACCTGTTCCTTTTTCTCTGTTACCTACAGAGGCATTTTAGCTATGTGATTTTTCTCAGCACATTCTTATTCCATTGACCATCCTACCTGCTTTTTAATAATATGACAGTAATCTAAAGCAAAATGACTCCTGGAATGTGTGCACATACAGTCATGGAATTGAAGAGCAAGAAATCTGGCTGTTAGTCAGCTAAACATATGATCTTAATTATTGCAATAATTGGGCTGATTCAGTAAAACATTATTTCAGGTTTACTCAGGTGAAGATCAGAGCTAATATGCACCGAGCTCTATCATTTCCTGTGACAACAAAACCATGTCATGCAGAAATCCTGCTCCCTGTACAAATGAGGAAATATTTTCATTCACATCTAGTCAAGCTATTAGTTGCTCTTGCTAAGCATTCCTTACATTGTCTTTATTAAACATTAACAGGGTTAAACATTCTCTGTTAGCTGCAAGGGGTAGGAGACAAACCAGTGTCTGGCTGCTGCAGGACCCAGAAGGGAAGACTGGAGGAGGGCTTCCTCCTCTTCTGCACTCCACAGAAGCATCTTCCTTTTAGCACTGCTAAGATCAGTTCTTTAAGAGACAAGGGGGCTCAAACCAAGGGGTAAGAGCCAAGTAGAAACTATGCATTTCTTTACAGAGGTCTCATGAATTTCTTGGCATTAGCCTGACTGAATGCTGGTTGTCTCCACAACAATGAATATTCTGTTTTAACATACTTGCCTGATGCTTTTTTTTTTTTCATCCAGCATAGTGAAATATTTTCATTCATTTTTAAGTCTTTTTTTTTTTTTTTTTTTAATGTAGCTTTTAATAATATATTTTTTTTCTACCTAACAAAGGAGGAACAAGTGACTTAGAGGTAAAGCCTTCTGGGGATTTTCTGTTGACTCAGTGCCTTCCAGCTGCAGTACACAACACTTTCTGGAAAGCAAATACAGTGGAGAAACTTAAAAATAAGTGCCAGGATACAATGCAGCGATTGACCTTGGGTGAAATTTCAAGCAACAACTTCCTTCTCCAAGCTGTGCTTTTAAAGAAAATGCTTTTTTTTTTTTTTTTTTTTTCCTCCAAATCAAAGGCACTGGCTTAGTTTACTGTAGTTTACTGTGAGTATTTGCCTTCTTTACAGTACGATGTTGAACTCCACTCTGCCTGCATGTTGAACATGTCATTTAAATGATTTTCAAGACAGCAGGCACAATCTTGGTTGCCTTAAAAGTTACAGTTCTTATCAACTTTTATCTCCTAATGTATTCAGTTTCACCAGGCTTGAACTTGGCCCAAAGTGTACTGAGTACTCCCATATATTTGTAGGGGAGTGGCTGTCTTCTATGTTTTGGGGGTATCTGAAAAACTTTCACTTGTAATTTACGTGAAATACCAATACAGATGACTGATGTGATATTTTTGTGTGGCAATACCATCTTTTGTAGCCAGTCATAGAGATAGACTAATATTATTTGTCAAACAGTGCTGCTATTCATCAAGTAAATTATCCATCTGTAATAATGTTTTGCATTATTTGTTCAGATCTATATCTGGCTGAATAATATCTGTCAACATTTATTCAAAGAAGGTATTCATCAAACAGTAGCTTGATTTCCCCGAAAACACTGGAAATTCTGCCACTTTCAGCAGGAGCTGAAGGAGCCCAAAGATATTTTCATATAATTTATTACATTATTGTAAAAATTAAGTACTACATCAAAAAATCCTAAAGAGCTAGCCTCAAAAATATTTTGGAATCTGAATCATAAATTGGATCCTAGTGAAATGTATACAGCACAGTGCACAATACAAAGTGATTATTCTTTCTTTCAGTTCTGAAGATTTCTCCATATTGAAGAATCTCTATACCTAAACTTTTCCTGAAGTCCCCTCTGAAAACCTGATGATTTATAGGTCTAACATGAAGCAATTACATCGGTGTTTCCCTCAATCACCACTTAACGGGCCCTCACGTTCTCAGCAGGACCCTCGTTCTAATAGCACTTGGAACCTGTCAGAAAACCACACTCAGAAAGTAATTACCAGAGGTGAAAAACCAAAGGGTATATTGAGTGGTGTTGCACAGGAGACTGACTTCATTTTGTTCTATTCAATGTTTTCACTAACAATCTGGCAACAGAGATTTTGCTTATTAAATTCACAGACATGAAGGTGGAAAGAACCACAGCGGGTTGCAACGGGTATTCAAATTCAAAACAAACTTGACAAATTAGAGAAGCACAATTCAACAAGTGGAAAAAAGTATCTTGAGAAAGTTCAGCAGAATTACCAGCTACACACAGGGTAGCTGAGGAACATATTTTCTTCAGAAAAAGACTCAGAAGTTATAGCAGGTTACAAACCAACACAAGTTAACAGCTTCACGCTGTTGCAATAAAACATCCCACTGGGAGGTTATAGATGGCAGCATAGTCTGCAAAACACATTGTCATCTTTCCAGTACTCAGCACTAATAAAGGCTTCTGCTGGAAGAGTGTGATGTTCTCCACATCTCCCAAAAAGAGGTGAGCAGGTTGGAGGGAGACCAGAACACTCATGGTTAGAGTTTAAGCAAGAAGACAAACAAACAAACAAACAAACAAGCAAACGAAGACCTATGGAGATACCTTTTGCAGCAAGCTTCAGATCATGAGAAATATAAGAAGTTTTCCAATTTCTAACTTACATATCCTAGATCCTGTTTCAGCCAGGCTTATCCTAACAGCATGGGCAATCTGAAGCAGGAAAGGGAATGCCCTCAGTTGTGCAGAGCCAAGCCCACAGTGCTTTGGTTCTTCAGCACTCATTGAGATGAATAGGACCAGTATATCAATGGCTATTCTGCTTTCTGCCCCACACTAGATTCCAACTTTCAATCCAGTTTATTTAGTACTAACAACTAAAGCAAAGGTGGATGTTTCCAAGCAGCAATCTCGGAGTCTAAAGACACAGTCTTACAGTTCTAAAGCTCCAAATAAAAATTCACAGCAGTTTGAACAGTATTTTAGGAGTTTTCCCCTCACACCTTCTTTATATCTCAGTCCAGTTGCTTACAAAGAAATAAAAGAAAGAACTTTGACTATTTAAAAACATGTTTTATTGCTAAAACTCATGGATTTTGTGATTTTGCTGCTTCACTTCACATTAAGTAGGTGCAACCTTGACTTAACCAATCCTAACATGGTATTTTTGTTGAATTGCTACTGTTTTTCTTCAAATAGCTACCAAAATATCTTCACAAGCAGTGCTCACAACAGAAATTGAGACTGCAGAATATTTAGGTAGGATAAGAAGTTTTCTGTGCCTGAAAGGTGCATGTTTGAAGTGCCTGTGTGCCTCCTGCCATACACTGACACACCACAAGATTCCTGGATGTGTGTGAAGTTTGTAGAGGGACAAACCACAGCATCTGCACCATACAATGAGCAGTGAAACTTTTCTGTTTCTCACATAGATTGTAATAATTAAAAAGTTAACTGGCCCATTTATTTTATTCTAAAAGTATACTAAGAAAGAATATTACTGTGAATAGGAGGGGAAAACATTTATCGAAAGCTTTTCAACTGTTTTTATCAGGGCTGCAGCAAGGCACACCAATGAAAATGCAGAAGTTCTCAGTGTGAAATAGTTTCCAGCTTGTGTGAAGGATGGCCAACATGTTCCATGTTCAATACCAAAATATAGGTTCACTCAATTTTCATTTTTTCCTTCATGCTTAAGCATTAAATGAAGTTTATCTCTTCCACTGTCACTGTTTTCCTCCAAAATGTTGGTGGCCTCTACAGACACAAATTACATTAAAAATGTAAACAAAGTGAATCTTTTCTTTTAAGTAATTTTTTAATGTGATAAGATAGCTTTATTTCTTGCTGAACATTGTCGTCAGTACAAATTAATTAAGAGGATGCAACTGAATTAAGTAAATAGGTGCAGATTGCCTTTGAAGTAGATATTATGGGAATATTTTCCAAAGCCTTCATTCAGTTATAGTTTTATGCTCGGCACACTGAATACAGGAGTAAAACTCCCATTGATTTCAGTTCCCTGCCACCACAGAAACATGTAGTACATGTCCTGAATACATTAAATGACACTTCATTTCAAAACAATACTTAGTAAGCATGAATTTACTGTGTATTTTCTTGGTGTGTTAAGGTAAAACTTTAATGTTATACTACAAAATGGACTAAAATAGAATAAAGGAAGTTCATATAGAAGTATTTCGGCTTGTTACTAAAATAATAATGTTCCATGCCTTTCGTTGTCGCAATTAAAATAATCCACAGTGATAAGAACTATCAAGGATTATCATATTTGCTTATTAACATGATGGTCCAATTAATCTTGTGATAAAACAAAGATTACCAGACTATTAAGCAGTGACATCTAATTATTTTGGAGAAAAGTATGCAATATTTCTCTTCACAGACTTACAATCTGATCTTGTGCCCTAGCGTCTTGTAAAAGCATATCAAGCAAGAATTTGGCTGCTAAAATTATTAAAAGCTGAACAATACACGATTCATTATACTCAAGGTTTATTAGATCACATTAGTTAACATGTGCTAAGCAACAAGTATGAAGTGCAAAACAGAGAAGGCAATACTGATTTCATGAATGTTTAAGTGAGAACTACCAGGTCTCCATGAATTCTACACTGTTTGAAATGTTTAATGAATAAACTCTTTATTATATTCCATTCAAAATAAGGTCTGAAACTTAAGGGAAAAAAAAATAGTATCTCTCTGCTGATGTCTCATTTCTTACCTAACCTCCTCCTCCTTCCCCCCTCCCACCTCCCCCCCCTTCATCCCAGGATTCTGGTTTGTTAATGAATCATCATAACAAAATGTTTAGGTAAAAAGAGGCTCTTTCTCCTTGCCTCCCCCTCTCCTATAGTCTCCCCTTATACTCCAACAGATCTAGCAGAATATAGTCCTTGTCTATATATACACAACTTACACAACTTCACCAAGTTCTTAAGGCTTCCCTACAAAAGCAGACTCCATTTTCCAAGGTCAACTTTCCTGGAACCAGCTCATTGTACATCTAGTTATACTGTGTCTTTAAGTGTTTTCTTAAACTCAGGGAAAAAAAATCCCTTCAAAAAGATCTTTGACGACATATATTGTGCTGCCACATTCAGGAAGTTGTACCACACTGAGAATGAGACAAGACAGATAAAGGTCCAAATGGCTCTGTAGCAAGAAATTTCACTGAGGGATGTCAGCACCTACTGCTGTAAGGATGATGAGGAAGACATACCTGAGGATGCACTTCAGCCCCTCTCCCACAGGCATTTCCCCTGTTCTTTGTTCAATGGGCTATCTCCAACTGATTAGAAAATGTAAGAGAACTCAGTGCAGTCTCCCTGGGTCTTTTGATCTTACCTTACACAAGAAAGATATTCCCATGTTTTGAGGATTTTTTAGATGGATCAAGGAAAAGCAAGCTCTGATTCCTACACAGAGTATTTTCACGTTGATGTTTAACTCTGTCTACAGTTGATTCTGGTTTTAAATATAAATGCGGCCTCCACAAAGCATGCACTATCTAGGTTCAAAACAAGAGCAGGACCAAGGAACCTGACCTGTCTCAAAAGTCCTTTGCTCTGATCAACACTTGACATTAGCTGCAAGGAGCAGATTGCTCCAGATCTATAACTGAGCTGGACTGACCACCCAATATGTGAAGTCTTTAGAAGCCCCAGAAGGTCAGGAGAAAATTGGATTTCTTACTTGTAGTCTCACAAAAATAGCCCATCTCCAAAGCTACAGGAGCTCCTCCTGAGGCTGGGTACATGTTCATGAATATATATGTCAGAAGATATGGAATCATTTGGCCTTATTTAAACAGAATTGATCCCTTGACATATATACACAGTGAATATCTGCTTTAAGCTACCTTCGAAAAGACCAGGAAAAGAAAAGAATCACCTAAGAGAGGTGGCCTTTAACTAAAAGTCTAGCAAAAAAAATTGTATGGGAAAGCCATGGGGATAAAAGTACTTTAAAATGGTTGATTAAAGTAAAGCAGTCTAGAAAAGCAAAAGGGTTGACAACTGTTCCACCTTACATCAGTCCTCAGAAGACTTAGATGAAAAGCATCAGAAAGACATGCAGTCAGATTTTAAGAGAAGTTCACAAAAAGTTTCAAACATTTTTCTCAGGCTCAATTTAGCTTTGCAAATCACTTGGTGAACATACAACCTGAGCTTTATGCACATGCTTTATTGCAGGCCTTGGGGAGTGAAAGAAAGGAAAAAATATCACCATCTGGTTACAGCTTCCTGTTTTCTGATTCTCATTCATGTAAGCCCTTTCTGGTAGCAAGCATTTGGTTATTTCCACATCTGTGCTGCCCCTGACCTCCCCAGCAGTACCTGCCAAAATAAGAGCAATGATTCATAAGCTGCACCTCAGGCCTGCGCGTCAGTGTTGGGCAATAAACACAGGGGCTGTAGACAGTAAAGAAAGAGAAAACACTGCCAGTCTGAATGTGTGCCTTTTCAACAGCATTGTCATCAACAGCTTCTCCAAATAGATCCCAGCACATCGTTACACTGAATAGTGCCAGATGGGACCTGTAACTTTATTACATTTCAGGTGTCATCTCCTCAGGTGAAGCAATTAATATCTGCCAAGCTGACTCAGTCTTTGGATGACCTGTTACACTGCCCTCAAAAAACACTTGAAAGGCCATGCACGGTGATGTTGCATGGAGGGAACAAAATGCAAAATATGCCCCATGCCCTTCTTCCTCTTTGATGAACCAAAGATGCTGATAAACCAAAAGAGGCTTCATACTCATTTGTGTTCTCACTCTGAGTTTGCCTAGAGCCTCACCTAGCAAACCTTTCTGTGAACATCTCATAAAAGTAGAAGTACACCAACAGAGCAGACTTCTCCTTAGATACCATATTCTTCTCAAAGCACATAGTAATTGCAAGCTAAGCCACTCTTGGTAGCTGCCCAGAAACAACTTAGATCACTCCATCACACCTCCAACCTACACATAACACACCCCTTCCTTCTAATTGCTCTTTACTCCAGGGACTCTCCACCAGTATATGCTATCAGCTTTCCTAGCTAGAGGGCAATTTTCCATGGCTTAATTCTCCAGGTAACAGACTTTCAAACATGCAAGTATTGAAACCAGCAGAATGCTACAAAGACTATATATCTGTCATGCACTCTCAGAGAAATGCAGTAGTGTTGCAAGCTGATGTATATTCAATTCTGACATATCAATCTTATCAAATACCAGTATGATTATCAAAAACTGCATTTGCCTATAATATAAAACACTATTTTCCCCCTCCAATTACCTTATGGAAATTTTTAGTGCAGATAATATATAGTATTAATAAATCCTCTCTAGCAGCAATAGAAAGACAGATCTTCTCTTTTTCCCCCTTCGTATCAGGAAAACCTTGCACATTTCAACTTTCTTAAGAATAAAGCAGAGTACAGAAAAATGTTGTTTCATAACCACCTTCTGCAAACAATTTCTGATATATTAAACCAGTCCACGCTCATATTATGTGCTAATGAATTACATTAAACAATCTACTGCAAATTCCCTACCAATAAAACACAAAGTCATTTCAGTTTCTCGTATGCCACCTCTTCAGTTATGCACAACAAATAGCACTTTCACATAAGCCATAACAGTTTCTGTCTTTACCTGTGAAAAAGTGTCTTGTGTTCTTGTATTATCCATGTCTGTGAAAATTCTATTTGTTTCATCAGTATCCCATAGGGTTACAAACTATAGTTTATTCATGAATCACACCTGCTTTTCTACAGCAAGGTTCTCGTTCTCTTCCTTTTTCTCTGCCTCTCTCTCTCTCTCTCATAAAATCTTACAGCCAATGGCTTTTATTAAGTCTTACTTCCTTTTTTTTTGCTGAGAACTGAAAGAAACAATAATGATGCTTTGCTTCCTTATGGCAGTTCTGTGAAAAGACAAAAAAGTAGAAGCTGTTTGCTTTTCTTGAACTGATATTTATGTTCCAGAGACTTCCTAAAGTCACTGAGCCATGAATGTTAAAATTATGATCTATTACTGCACATTGGATCTATCTCGACATCTAACACGTTAGTTAACAAAACAAATTCTATACTAAATGTGGCAAAGTTTGCCTAAAGAACTGCAAATACAATAGGCAATTTTCACAGCAATATTTTTATGCACAGCAGCTATCTTTAATGTATGTCTTTAAACTCTACCATGAGTATGTGCATATTGGATCAAAGCATAAATGCACCTGCAGGTTATCTTACAAGATTTCTGTAAAAATGAACAGTATTTTAGACTCTGCCTTTGTAATCTGTATTTGAAGAGAGTCTAGTGATTAGAAGAGTGGATTAACAGTAAAACATTCTTGAAATCTAACCCCAGATTTGACAAAAGTTTTTTAGCAGCTACAAACAAAATAAACCTTGGTTCCCCTTACTGTGTATGGTGACTTCTATTAACACAAAACTTTATGGAAATTAGATTAAAATTTCTGAACAGATATGGCTGAAAGGCAGACTCTTCATATTTGGAAATTTATTCTGCTACAAATACAAGCAAAAAGGAAGACAAAAAAAAAAAAATCCCCAAAATTCGATTTTTAAAAACATGACAGGAATTGAAAAGCTTTGTTCTGATGGTGGGTCTCATTTCAGCTTTTCTGTACTATACCAATGGCAAGGCATCCTGAACTAGGGCTGCAGTCAGAGACAAGCTGTGGAGAGCAATAGGATGGAGACTTGGCCAACCCATTCACATTGCAGGCAGGTCTTCAGATGCCAGAGAAAGGTCTGAAATTTCTGCCTAAGACCAGGATCTGACAGCCACAGAGGATCAACGGCTTCATGAACAAGACCCCTTAAGCTCACACTTGCTGTAAATTGTAGACACACCCAGAGAGACCACAACAGCAAATGTGTGGGAGGGAAGGGATTAGAAATTAATTCTCCCAAGATTACTAAAGGCAATACAAATGGAAAGAAAGGTCAATATATGTTAATATAAACAATTTTTAATCATTTGAACTAATTAAAAAATATCTCCTACTCTTTGAAAGAATGTTAGCTTAACAAAGGTCAATAACGTAACAAGGTCCAACTAAGTCCAGAACTTCTAAAGAAATATTTTTTGAAAGACTGTCTTTTAATGCTTTCAGTTCTGACTGTTCTATGTCCAGCATGACAGGATTGAAATTTTTCACAAAAAATGGAAAATGAAATCATGGGAAGCATGTTTCTTTGACAGCTCTCCTAAGTCATTTGCTTAAAATAAAATAGCAACTAGTTCATCCAGAATCAAATTTGTAATATTGGCCTATTCTCCCTTTGAGTCTCCAGCCCCTGAGGGACTGATTTTCCTTTTAAATGAAAGAATCAAGGAATGTTTTTGTATAATGTAATTACAGTACTGCAGAATATTTTAGAATGGGAAAATGACAGGTTTCTCTTATAAAGGTTCTACAGAGATATTAGATAGGCTTTTTTTTTCCCTCTGCTCTCTGCTGAACAGCATTTTCTGCAAGGCTACGAAGTATGTGAGAAAGTAGTTAATCAGAACAGAGCTCAATTGCTACTTTTAGAGCAAACATTTTCAATTAATCTGAAGTCGTTAATTACACCTTCCTTTATTAAAGGCTCTGGTGTAATTTTCTTTTTTTCTTCCAAGTTAATTGATTCAAACATATGCCAGGATCATGCATTGCAGCAAACACATGGGAAAATTCTGTACTTATATACACAACCTCCAGTGAAGAAGAAAACAATACAGAAAAGGGTTTTGAACCAACACGCAAGAGCCAGAACACTGTGTGGGTTTTTTTTGACTGATACACAAAGTAAATGTTTTGTATCAGAAACATTTATTTTACTTCAGAGCAACATACACAACTCTGGCAATAGGAAAAAGACGGTGTCAAAGACGATTTTGAAAACTCTTTTCCTTCTATTTTGGTACTTACACTAAGTGCATTTGCTGCCAAGCAGGTGCATCTTTTGCATGGAGAAGCATACCCTGCCTTGCTTTGACCTTGCTGAAAGTGCTGTTGCCTGTCTGACTTGCTGGCCACGATTACTAAGACTAGTCCCACTCCCTCCAGCACAAACCTGTCATGCTTTATTAGACTTTTTAGCCTAAAAAGACAATTAAGATGTCTCGGATTTACAGAGATTTTGAACAGATTTTTCCTTGGTTTTCATGCCCAACCTCAAATGTGAACCTCCATGTCAGCCTCCTGATTTGCTGTCCTGCTTCTCACATCCACCAGGGCCCTTGCAGGCATGACTTCAAATGCCAAAAATCAGATATTTTCTTACCCACTTTTTAAACATGCTAAATCCACATGAGTTTTCCAATAGCATATTGTGGATAACACTGCATGAACTTATTTTGTGTTTTTGTGGAACTTCAAAAAAAAGTTCTGAGACAAGTGCACTTCAGAAGCACAAAGCAATAGAACGAGAAGAAATGGCCTTAAATTGCACCAGGGGAGGTTAGGTTGGGTCTTAAGAAAAAATTCTTCAGTGAAAGGGTTATGAAGTATGAGAACAGGTTACCCAGAGAAGTAGTTGAGTTGCCTTACCTGAAGATCTTCAAAAACCACGTAGACATAGTGCTTAGTGACATAGTTTAAGGGCAGACTTGGCAGTGTTAGTTCAAAGGTTGGACTAGATGATCTTAGAGGTCTTTTCCAACCTAAATGATTCTTATTCTATCAACCAGAAATATTTCATTAATAAGCAAAAGACAAAAAAAGTGTCAAATTTTTGTTTCATTAAAGAATTTTCCTAAACATCTGTATACCGAAGAAAAGGACATAATGAAATAAGTCATTTCAGGCTGAAAAATTAGTCTTGTTTCAACACATCAAAATGATCCATCCCCCCTTTTAAAAATAAATAAATAAATAAGTTCATTTAAAAAAAAATGTTTCTCTTTGAAGCACAAATATTTCAGCAAGGCTGGAATGCCCTCCAAAAATATTTTAGACTTGAGAAACAAAGCCTTTCTCTGGAAATTGTTTTACCTCAGAATTACTGCCTAAACCTATAAGTGGGCCCTTTCGTTCTTTCCTCTGTGCAATGGTGTTGAAAATGAGAGGAAGCTGCAACTCCTAATGACTCCATTGTGTAAGGTGAGGCTTGACCTAGTGCAACTGCAAGCGTACCAAGGGTGCTAATCAGCAGACAGTGAAGTGAGGAGACGTGCCAATAGTAAATCAAGGAAAAAAAAAAAAAAAACTTAGGAGGTATGGAGGAGGGGAAGATGAGCAATTGAAGAGAGAACAGTTCACTTTTCTAATGGAGGTATGAAGAAAGGAGAAAAAGGCTGAAAGGCCCAGAAGCAGTAGAACATCTCCTCTGAAGGAAACATATCGTAATCACAAATACAGGTTTTAGCTAGGTTAACAGGTGGAGCAAGGAACTACGTGAGATACCGAAAAAGAAACATCCTGGCATTAAGGGCTGGCACAATAAAGCGCTTACATGCACTGCTCAGCAACCAAAGGAGAGACATTGCCTTGAACTTCAAACACAATAGACAAAAACGGTTGTCAGTGAGAAGGGAGGGCAGGTCGAGGGACACTCCTAGGTGCAAAGGAGAACCCCACAAAAATACCAGACCCAGAGGCTGCTGGGCCCATGTTTTACACCAAATGTCTGCAGTGATCAGCTGGCTGAGCACAGGCATCCTTCCTCCCCCAACTCCTCCTGCCACAGAAGCTTTACAGTTTGGGGGTTTAATTATTCTATCTCAGTTACTGTTTTAAAGCCACCAGTTTAGCAGCCCTGGGGGGGCTTTACAACATGAGCAGCCCTGCCAGCATGCTGCAGCCCATGACTCAGACAGTCTCAGCCAGATCCTCCAGGCTGAAAGGGGAGGATAAAAGGAGTGGCCAGCCTGGTCCTCCTCACACCTGAAAGTGCTAATCCTCACACAGGCATGTTTACTTTTACAGAGACAGAGGATGTCTGGGGCTATGCTGTAGGGGTAGTTTAAATTTTCACAGTGCTTAGAGCCCCTTCTTTCCCTCTCCACCCTGTGATGGATGAGAACAGTGGAAGGCCACTGATAAATATTTCAAGGGGTAAGTTCCTATAGACACCACAAACACCTTTGCATTAAAATAATAATAATAATTAATTAATAATAAATAAATAAATAAGAAAAAAGCCAAGAAGGCTCTTTCTTATGCCTAGGATTTGGGAAGGGGTAATTCTCCCTCAATCTACTTGAGTACAGCAAGAGAGCATGGAAAGCCCTGATACAGATACGTTCATTTCAGTTCCCTTTCACAGGGAAGCTGATTCCAGCACAGCACACAGAGGGACAGAAGCACAGCCCAGAGCCACCTCAGAAAGAACCTTGCTCCCAGGGGAGAGGCAGCAGGGTTCACCCCTGCGCCGGAGAGAAGCTGCTTCCCTGCCAGGAGGTGAAGGTGACTTTCTCCTGCCTCTGCCACTATCTAAAAAGAGTCAGTCTGGGCTCAGAGCCTGTTCAGTAAGCACTTTCTCCTGTTCTCTGCATACTCGCAGAGGGGCTGCACTGGGGCAGCACAAACCGCTGGGGGCCACCAGGGCCACCGCTGTCATCATCATCTTTTCCCTTTGGGTTGGCCTGTCAGAGAAGCTCAAGAGGCTGCATATGACCAGGGAATGATATGCTGACTCCTTTAAGGAGCTGAGTAAAAATCCCCATGAGAGTTGACAGATCTTGTGTCTGTCACGGCTTGTGAGTCTGCAGCAGCCACAGGCACTGGGGCTGCACCTTGCAGCACAAACAGCAGCAGTGGCCAGTCACTTGGCAGCATGCTGGGCTGGCTACAAGGAAACAGAGGTATTTACCGAGAGAAGTAAGGATTTGCAAGAAATGGAGGAAGTGAGGGAAGGGGATATTTTCCAAGTTTTCTGCCTCTACAGACACAGGTGAATAAAACCCAGATGATATGCAAATTCCTTCAGAGTGCTTTGAATTCTGTGGAAATGTTTGACTCAGTGGAGAAGCCAAGAAGTATCCAAACAGAAACCCTTGGCAATTTAAAAGAAAATGCTTTTTAAATTAAATCACGTAAATCACCTAAATATCACCTCTGCTTTCTAACACATGCAAAAATCCAATACTTTGAAGCAAAGTGGATATTTTAGGCTGACATGGACATTCTCATCTTTATTACATGTGATGGATACCGCGACCATGCCAGCAAGTACTGAACGAAACAGGAAAACCAAACAAAAGTGAGAAGCAAACTCTCTTTCAGGGTTATTTGCCTTTCCTGTTTCCCCAGTGAATATCTAGCACAGAAATTGATCATGTTGCAAGTTTTAGGTATTTCTTTTTGACCCAATTTTGATCCTGGTTTTAAGCAAGAAAAATATTTATGCGCAACAGATTGTGCTACGCTGAACTGGAAGATCCCCTGTGCATTAAATGCAAGAAAATAAAGGAGGTGGGGAGTTGAATGAAAGATTAATAATTTAAAATGAAAACCTGACAAGCATGAGTACATGAAGTTAAATTCAGGTTGAGAGTGACATCTAGTGATGCTCAGACACAATCCTCACACAACTGTTGCCAGTATTTGCAATGTTTTCCCCTATAAAACCTTCACAAGGTACACAAAGTCATAATGCTTAATTTCTTCTACATTAGTGTAAATTTCTTAAGCTGAAAGTGAAAATAACATATTGTGATATGAAGAAGCAGCAGTTTATGTTCAGCCTTTCCACCTGAACTCAGACTAGGTCATGTCTGAATCCTGGCAAGTGGGAGCTCAGACTCCCCATCCTCCTGGCCAGGTCAGGAGCAAGCAGGCTGTAAGCCAGAATTTCTCAACTTCATTTTAGTTTTCTTGTTTAGTTCATATTTGTGATTTTGAATTAAGGACCAAGAAAAAGCTTGCTGGACAAGTTAATTGAATGTACATAACAATCTCTGCAGTTTTTCTGCAGGGGGCAGGGGAGAGAGGGGTGTTTTCAATGCAGAGGTCACTTGAGCTAGTTCTTTCTCCTTCCTTGAAGCCTGTCCACACAAAAGTACAGATTACAAATGTGCCAGGGCTTGGACAACACTCACCATGACAGCCAAACAGGGACAGCTGAGAGGGACAAGGCAGCTAGGCCAGGACTGGCAGCGGGGCCGTGTGTCTGACCCTGCAGGACAATTGGACACCTGGGGGCTGCCAGCCTGCAGGGATGCCCCAGAGTTGGGCAGGGGAAGGCCATGCCAGCCCCACTGGCTGGATATGCAGAGAATTTGAATAGTTTCTATATGTTTCACCAGAAACACAGCAAAAGAAATACTTTCCTGTAGAACATCGTTTTATCGCATTCTATTTTTTTCAGGTAATTTGGGTTAATTTTGTAATGAACTCAGTGTGCACGCTTTGCATGAGTAGTGTAAGAACCCAGAAGAGTACGTAAATAAATAAATAAAATTACAGGACCTAGGAGACAGAGATTATATCTATTCATTAAAATGGAAAAGTACATGCTGCCTAAATGATGAGAGCTTTTTTGGTTTTGTTTTTGCTTCTTTTTTAAAAGAAAACATTCATTTTTCTTTTTTCTTTTTTCACTGTTTTGTATAGTATGTTCTGCAAAGCGTAGTGTCAGTTTGATTGTTAAATAAAGCAGATCAGTAATTAGCAATAGAGCTAATCGTTATTCTTTTGTTAATTGGTAATGCACAACCTACTTAGTCACTGAATTTGAACAACAGAGTTTTTCCCAGTCTTTGAGAGTGGATCCTTGTCACGATCAAGAAAAGAACAGAAACAACCCACGTGTTGCTAAAAATAACAGTTCTTCATCCACTCAAGCCATTTCCTGCAAGCTCCCCACTGTGTGCAACAAGCACTAATAAAAGAAATGTCAGAGCAGGGCTCCCCGGTGCATCCCCTGCCCTCCCAGCTGGCCGCTCAGTGCTGGGGGACCACACCAACCCCAGGCCCTGAAAAAAAGAAAAATTACTTGCCCAGAAGGTGTGGTCTAATCTGACTGGGATACCTGTAAAATTACAGAATCACAGAATTTTCTAGGTTGGAAGAGACCTCAAGGTCATCGAGTCCAACCTCCAACCTAACGCTAACAGCCCTCCACTAAACCATATCCCTAAGCTCTACATCTAAACGTCTTTTGAAGACTTCCAAGGATGGTGACTCCACCACTTCCCTGGGCAGCCTGTTCCAGTGCCTCACAACCCTTTCAGTGAAGAAGTTCTTCCTAACATCTAGCCTAAAACTCCCCTGGCTCAACTTAAACCCATTCCCCCTCGTCCTGTCACCAGGCACGTGGGAGAACAGGCCAACCCCCACCTCGCTACAGCCTCCCTTGAGGTACCTAAAAAGAGCGATAAGGTCGCCCCTGAGCCTCCTCTTCTCCAGGCTGAACAAGCCCAGCTCCCTCAGCCGCTCCTCGTAGGACTTGTTCTCCAGGCCCCTCACCAGCTTCGTCGCCCTTCTCTGCACCTGCTCAAGCACCTCGATGTCCTTCTTGTAGCGAGGGGCCCAAAACTGAACACAGTACTCGAGGTGCGGCCTCACCAGAGCTGAGTACAGGGGGACGATCACCTCCCTAGCCCTGCTGGTCACGCTGTTCCTAATACAAGCCAGGATGCCGTTGGCCTTCTTGGCCACCTGAGCACACTGCTGGCTCATATTCAGCCGACTGTCCACCATCACTCCCAGGTCCTTCTCTGCCTGGCAGCTCTCCAACCATTCCTCTCCCAGCCTGTAGCTCTGCTTGGGGTTATTGCGCCCCAGGTGCAGGACCCGGCACTTGGCCTTGTTAAACTTCATGCAGTTGACCTCAGCCCATCGGTCCAGCCTATCCAGATCCTCATTCTTTGTTCCTCTCTTGAGCTGAGCTGAACCTTGGCTGCCTTTAGCAGCACTGCTCATGCCTGCTTGCCCTGCCACAACCCATGCTTTAGTCATGAAAGCTTTGCTGAAGTTGGTGACACTACACAGAGCCCCATTTTAACTCATATTTCAACCTCTTACAAAGCATTTCATGCACAGTCGTACACACCTGAATATCAGTCTTGCCTTGGTAATATTAATGGTGCATCCAATGACAAACCCTAAAGCTAAGCAAGTTAACAACATGTGGTATTCCAAATATATAAAATATACAAAAAAAAATATATATATAGGCAGCTCTATATATTTACTCCTCTGTGGCACAAGATGGCACCAGACACTTCCCTAATCTCAGTCTGTTACAAAAGTGGACAGGCAAAGCAGTTTAAACCAGAGCTGTATGTATGGGTTTAAGTGACAGGAGCCATAAGGCACTGGACTCCACCAGCTGTGTTCAAGATGTCCACTAGCCCTCGGGAGTGCCTGGGGCACAGAAGGATGCCTCTTCTCCTGAGAACTTCAGCCTGTCACAAAAGTTTTTTGGTATTGACAGAAGCAATCATTAGAAAAAGAAAAAATAAATAAATAAAAAAATAAACAACAACAGATCACTGTTACCTCCTGATATTCCCTCTATTTCATTCTGTTCACTGCACCATAAACTCAGACAACTCTAGTGTAGTTGCTTCCTCTGTTTTAAGTCTTGCCCAGCAAATGACAGGATAAGAGTAAAGCAACAAGCATCCCAATACAATCTCTATGTCTTAGATAAGTTGACTGATGACATATTGATGGCTGGATCTGCATGTGCAGTTGACCATCCTTGTGCACACAATTAATCCTGTTGCAGGCTTTAGACAGGAGTCTTGCAAACACCAAGCATTCACCAAAACCTTCACCCTTCTTTACACGTGCAGTGGTGTCATTTTAAGATCAAGCAAGGCAGTGAATCATGAGCACTTCAGCACAGTCACAAGCCCAGCTTTTCTGAAGAATTAGCTATTACACATCACCTAACTCAACAAGCACAAAATGGATTTCTAGATCCTGGCTTTTAAAAATTATAGACAGAGATGTTGTTCAAATAATAAAATTAATCTAAATTAATTTTGCCTTTGGGCAGGTCCTTTTGGCTCTGTCTCTGAAGCAACATCCACAAGAAAACAGGCCTGTAGGCATGGTCCTGGGCAGCAGCAGCAGAAAACCAAAATTGTCTAAATCTAGACCTTGCCAATTTTCCCTCCAGAAATCATTCATCATCATCCTGTATTTGACAAGGTAAGGAGCACTCAGCTACATTCTCTTCTGTATTTTTAGCCATAGCTGTTATTTAGAAACCTTAGCCACCAATGTTTGCCAGTGGCAGGTGATTACTAAGAGCTTTTTGAAATTCCAGCATCAGTGTCACTGTTTCTTATCATTGCAATATTTGCTGGGGAGTGGAAAGAGGGAGGGGAAGTCTGAAGAATTTGGATTCACACATCACTTCTCACTTAGTATGAGAAGTGAAGATACAGATTCCAGGAAAAATATTTGCCCGGCTTCACACAACTAGGGGACTACAGAAGGGAAAACCCAAAGCTCAGGCTCATGGCCCCAGTGTGTTTACCCCCCTGCTTTTCATGGATTGAGACCTCAGTGAGAGGGAAAGTAGAACTACATTTGAAAAGAAGAATCTTGTGTTCAATAGACAGGAATTAGGTACTCTGGGTTTGAATCTCAGTCACATAATATCATTATATCTCTACCGCAGAATGATAGGAGCATGTTATTCCCTTTCCTGCTTTGACATCTAATTAGCCAGCAAAGGAAAGATAACCCAGTAGGCATGGGTGTGTGTCTACAGCAGGGACAGATCTCTGGACACCTTGTTAGCATATGATCTCCCCAGACAGTCCACAAAAGCCTTTTAAGCTAATATTTCTTGGAGGAAGAAAGGCATCATCAGATCACATAAAGAAAATCCTCGGTAAAATTAAGCATATATATTGTTAATATATTATATGCACACATATATTAATATTATTATTTTATGTTTATATATATATATAACTACCAGAGTAGAAGACAGAAGGGAGTCAGGGGGAAGCAGGAGGGGGATGAAGATTCACCCTGTCCACCTGAAAAGAAAAAAAAAATGCTGGGTAGTGACAACGTTCTCTTTCAGAAAACTATGAACAAGGGACATCGTGAAATCAGACTTCACTGGTTTAGGGTTATGTCACCTGCATCCTCTGAGCCCAGGAAAGCAAGGTTGCAGAATGGTTTCAGAAGTTTCTAAGCTGTCAGCAAAAGTGTCCTTGGTGAATTCAGATGAAATCTAATTATTTCTGCCATCAGAAGTTAAGTAAGATTGAAGATGGATGTAACCTTTTCATGGCAATACCTTTTCTTGTCAAGAAAACATTCAGTACTTACAAAATGTCAGCTTTTCTTCTTTTAAATGGGAAAATGTGCTATTCAAAAACCCCTAACTATACATTATCATCAAATACAAAGAAATATGCGTAAATAACCTTGAGTACTTGAACTGAAGAAAAAACACATGCACACAAAACCATGAAAGGCTGTGAGTCTAAATAGATGTTGCTTCAGTTTTCATTACCAAATGGGTACAAGGCTTCACAAATCACATTTGCTTTCTAAATGTATTTAGCTTTCCATATCAGGAAGATTCTAACAGAAAATATTCTGTATTTACACACTGTGGTTTGACATTACTAGGAAAAAAAAAAAAAATATTGCAAATTTCAGAATCCAGAAAAGGGAAGCACTCTGATCCTGAAGAGAGTTTAAATCTCATTTTACCCCGAAGGGCCAAATCCCTGGGAGCAGCAGTATGACTGTGCCAGTGTGGTTGGTTTAATAAACAGACACAGGCCTTTGCTATTTGTAGTTACAGCTAAATCTAAGCAGTAACTAAAGATTGTCTCACTCCATTCTAGAAGTTATTTACAAATAGCGATGCAGATAAAAACACTGAAGCTGAATTTCTTTTTACAGCTATTGTATTAAGGTCACATCTGTCAAACACGAAAAGAACAGAATTGGAAAACCTTGGACCAAACTAGCAAGACAGAAACTAGGCTTAACAGATAATTAAAATTAAAGGTTAGGTTCCAGAAGATTTTATCACAGCAGTAAACACTCATGGGACTTTCTTTCCCCTGCTTTCTTTTCCTTCTTTTTTCCTTTCTTCAAATTTAGTCAGCCAAGGATGTTTCTTTTGCAGTCTTCATGTGAGGTCATGCACAAATAGACAGAAATAAAAGTACATGTTTTAAACAGCCTGAAACTGATACTTCTGCAAGTTTGGGACTGGCTTGTGTCAGGTACAGCACACAGTACATCTCTAGTACTTGTGGAGTAATAGTATCAGAAAAAAAAAGAAAAAAAAAAAAAAAAAAAAAGAAAAGAAAAGAAAAGAAAAGAAAAGAAAAACAGCACCTACAGCTCAGCCTGGCACCACAGAGCAATGAGATTTGTGAAGACAAAGGCTGCAATATTTTCCAGAGACACATAGAAAATACTCCAGGGATTCTTGGCACTGACAAAGCTGAACAGCAGAATGCAGCTGGCTCAATCATATCTGCTTGTCTTTCAACGTTTACGTGAGAGCACAAAACTGATACTCAGTGTTATTAGTCTAAAGCACTTAAAATCCATTGAATATGACAGAGTGCCTGCAGGTGCTGGGAAGTGTTTTGCAATCAGATCTGCTTTGTCTCCTTTTGAACTTGGATGAGAAAAAAAACCTGTGTATCATGTCCAAAAGTTGAGTCTGGTTAAATTAACTTGTTAACAGGCTGAAATTATAGAAACATTCATCTAAAAGCCAATTTGCTGTAATCACTACTAGACGTTCCTGTTCCTCACTAATCACAAAGGTTGGCAGACCCTCTCTCCACTTGCAGTACTGGAGCTTTTTGCTGCAGCCAGGGTAGAAAGGAAATTGAAAGAATCAACTCTGAAATGCTGTGAACTGCAAGCATTCTATTTAAATAGGGTTTCAGTTGGTTGTATCAGGTGAGGATCTACTCTTACTATTTGAAAATCTCTTCTAATAATCTGATACAAATATGTGCACCCTCTATTCATCTCAGATTCACTCTTGCCTCAGATCGTAGTGAGCCTCAGAGTATAAAATAACTTTATTAGCTATGGGCTTGATTGCAAAATGTATGAAATACAACTTCTTGAAGGAACACAATCGATATTTTTCCAATATTGCATCTGATTCTGCAGTCTATGAATGACAGTAGCAAAAATGCTTCCGCAAAGCTGTTACTCTAAAACTTTCATAAAAACCACAGCATTTTAGTGGACAGCACTTAATCATCCAAGTGTTTAAGATAGTGTCATCATATGTCCTTTTTGCCAGATTACTGTGAGGTTCCTGCTTCCATTTTGTTGTGCATTGATAACCTGAAAGCAAAAGAGCCCAAACCAGATTTCCACTATTTTTAATAACTAGTGATATCTTCATGACTTCAGTGAAAAATATTAAATGATTTTTTTTTTCTTGAACTAGGTCGCTACTCAACAGGTTTATAATCTACAAATTATCTGGTGAATAAGATCTCCAGTTTAATTCATTGCATTTGTCAAGTATTCTATTACCAAAAACTAAAATTCTATTGAGTCAAGAGTTCAGCACAGAATAACTCTGTGTGTCAGTAGAGAGCTGAGTAACCACCACGAAGTGCCCAGGTCATGAATTCAAGCACATGTTTAAAGATATTTCCAAATCAAAGCCTGTAACATAATGGGCACTCTAGAAAGATGCACAGAATACAAAAACAGTGTACCGTGCTTTTGCTTCACTGAGATAAAATATTTTTATTTTTATCTAAGTCTTTTTTTATAAAGAGCAAAACTGAGGAGAAATCTTCAAAAGTATTTCAATCGCTATTTTGGCTATTTGGAGCAGCAGGAAAAGAGTAATTACCTGTTGAATAGGAATAGCTGCCTGTTTATTATTCTATGACTTCCTTTAAATTTTCCAATTTGGTTTGGCACAAACTATTGTTGAAAAAGAGTGAAAATAAAATAAAATGATATGCATTTATCAGCTGATACCAGATTGATTCTTGTGACAAGTGTTAAACAAGGTTTTTCATTCAACATCATCACAAGAGAAATATGTTTAAAAACTCTATTATCCACACTTAGCAGTAACGGTTATTTTCTCTTTACCTTTCCCTGAGGATTATACAGTTTTTCTTGTGAAGAAACAAGTGAGTAATAATAGCAAGTAACCCAAAAAAAAAAAAAAAAAAAAAAAAAAAAAAAAAAAGGCATGATCAGTATATATCTCTGGAAAAGCAGCAGGAACTGACAGCTGAGTGTCATCAACTTATGTTAATATTTATAATAATATGTTATTGCAAAATACATTGCAAAATTTCATTTCATGTAGGCTTTCCAATTCTAAGCAGAGCAATCCCTAACACCTTCTGAAAATGAGGCCTAAGGTGTCTTGTGCAAGCACAGTTTCTTCCCATTTTTGCAAAGACCTTAGAGTTGGCTTGAGCTTGCAATCAGACACATGATGCTCAAGCCCACTATTTTTAGCACTTAATGGCAAAGCTAATAGTGCCATTAATCCAATCCGCTATATAACATTCAATTTCCACTTCAAATTGCATCTCAGTGCAAATGGTAGCTTGATTCCCGCTGTCAGATGCATTTGGAAAATCATGATGAAACATATTTAATGACTTCTGATTCTCAGATTCAGCTGACATATGGGAAACCTGTAGCAGTCTTTTGGAACAGTGTAATGGAGAATTCGAGAGTTGATATTTACAGAACTGAAACCGAAAATAATTTTTTAGCCTGGACTGAAGTAAAGAGTGACATTTCTTGTAAGCCATGTTCAGTCAGCCTGGATGCTTTCCGTGTGCCTCATCCCCTCATTCTGACTCTCCCAACTGGATGTGGCTAAGCCTGCTTTGCTGTTCTTTTTCCTTTTACACCTTCTATATTCTTCCTACCGCATGTGATTGAATTCCTTTTAATCACATCTTGTTTTTTTTTTCTTTTCTCTTTTTCTTTTTTTCTTTTTTTCTTTTAATGGCATGTGTTTCTAGAAGAAAGAAGTCATTGCCTTTATTATCCAAAAAAATGCAAGGAAATTAATAGGTTTCCTTAGAAAAAGAGAAGCTGCAAGCTCTGTTGTTGTTTGGTTTTTTTTTGTCTTGAGTCATTTCTCCAGCTAATGGCTATTTAAGGATCAAATCATGATATCCAAAGCAATAAATTATATAAGATGATTCACTCGTGCTTTATACTAATCATGACTCAATTCTGGTTTTGCATGTTAACTCTAGAGACACCTTTTTTATTCTGAAGAACTAACGAGCATAGTGCAGTACATTTGCTGTGCCCAGCCAGATGGGGAAGAGAGGACTGGAATTTAAATGGCAAAACACTCCTGGGAATTTGTTTACATGGGGGTAGCTAAAACATTAGTGCCCCTCCATCAGCAGGTAGTCCAGAGCCAAGCTCAGAAGGATGCTGTACCTCTTTGAGTACCTCAGGTGTGGGCACCCTTCTCCATGACAGGGAACTCTGCCTTCCATCCTGCTCCCACCAACAAAACAACCTCCACCTGCAACTTCACAAGACAATCCACAAGTAAGCTTGCAAGGAGGGAATATCCTGCCCAGCCTTGGGCTCCTCCTCTGTTGGAAAGACAACATTTATTAGGACAATGAAAATCACTATATCCAGAAATCACTATCTTCAGTGCACTCCATCAGCTCAAGAGAGTTAGCAAGAAACAACTGAGGTTCGTTGCACAAAATAAAGGCAGCTGCTCTAGGCATAAATCCATAACTGCTACACTCTAGAGGGGGCAATATATTTTCCCTATCATGGGATTAGAGGAATGGGAGAGATATTTTGTTGTTTTAATTTATCTGCTTTGAAACACATCACTGTGAATTTAGGGAGAGACTTTGAAAGATCAATTAAATTCTTTACAATGTTAACTGGACAAATTGTTGGGCAAGTCCCCAGCTTATTTTACATATTAAAATTCCGGCAATGGATGCCGCCCTTGCACACGTATCATTTGAAGTCTGAATTTGAGATTGAATTATTGGTGCATGTTAATGAAACTGTGGGCTCAGAAAGAAAATGAAAAAGATTTTTCACTTTCTGAGCTAACAAACCTGTGATAGAAACTCCAGATATCAGTACATGTGACACAACATTGCTTTGATTCTACAGAACTTCTGTGAAAACACCAGTCATGAAATACACAGACATCAGTTAGTGCTTCCAAAAAAAAATCAAATTAAAAAAATCACTACACAGCTATAGTGTGACTAAATAATGTGCAAAGAAAATCCACCTTGTGCTTGCCACCTGCTTTACATGGTAACTGGTCCCACACAGGCTAAAATCAGTACAATTCCACGTAAGGGGTGGCCTCCCAGCAGAAAAAGCAGCTACTGGAAGGAAGGTTTAATTTTCAAAGAGTAAAGAAAGGTAAGAGTGCATGGAAATTTATTCAATTTCTCCAACAGAGGCGCCTAGCTGGGGATCATCGTTAGCTTAAGGGATGACAAAAAAGTTCAAGTGCAATTAGGTCGGAAGAAAAGATTACTTCAGGTCATTGGACATGCTTCCAAGGAAAACAGACCAACATTAGATTTCCATTCTTGTGAACTGAACAATAGTATAAATAATAATAATTATTATTATTATTAATAATAACAATAATGGGGATGGGGAAGACAAATGAGGCAATTGAACTTGAAGAACCCTGTCCTTGAAGCCAAAGTTAGCAGAGCTGGTTTGGAAAGTGTATTCATCTAAAAATTCACTTCCATGTAATACATTCAACAGCTAGTTGAG
Source organism: Aythya ferina (assembly GCF_964211825.1). Taxonomy (NCBI): domain Eukaryota; kingdom Metazoa; phylum Chordata; class Aves; order Anseriformes; family Anatidae; genus Aythya; species Aythya ferina. Next base: position 6,447,422 of record NC_140315.1, on the reverse strand, counting down.
GGTCTGGGCCACCTGGGGTAACCCTTCACTGCCTATACAATATAATCCATTTCTGAGGCAGAGGGAGAGGAAAAAATATATGTATTAACTAGCAAGAGTTGGTTAAGCCTTTAGGCTGTCTGAGCTAGGCCAGGGAAGAGGCACAATGCAGAGGAGACAAGCACCCGCACTTTGCTTCACTTGTGAGCAAGGAATTTGGGAATCAAAATAAACAAACAAACAAAGCCCAAACCCAAATCATTTGTGAGCAAGAAATTAAACCCCCAAGAGCTTGTTTCTGACGAAACCAACACTATCTAGCTTTCAGAGCATGTCAGCTAGAGCTCTGGCTCTGGGCAGAAGGAGTGTAGAGCAATATAATGCATGGGCACCCTACACACTTCTGAGCACCCTTTTTTTATTATTATTTTTCCCCCAGATGAATTTTAGGGCAAATCGATCATATTTGTTATCTGCAGAGGGCGCCAGACAGTTTCAGATCCGCTGGTGGATCTAGCGAGGGGATGCTGTACCTGGTGGTTGCAGCTGTCACTCAGAAAGGTGCTTGCTCTCTAATGGCCACTGCTCTGCAAGGAGGATGTAGTAGGAGTTGTTTTTTATTTCATGCATGTATAAACCCCTTGGTTCTTTTTTTTTTTTTTTTTTTTTTTTTTTACTTTTCTTGCCACTGAAGTAGCAAGAGATGCTTCACACAAGCTGCAACACACGAACCCACACTGGCCCCAGCCAGCTGACAGCAGCAGATGGGGAAACTGCCTGCTTTTAATCACCAGAATTAGAACCAGCAACGTGCTGCTGATGATTTTTCCCTTCAGAGAAAACTGTCTGATGCCTGATTTGAAGCTCACTTTCTTCTAAGGCAGAAGAGCAGCCTGTGACTGACACAAAACTCACTGTAATTGAAGATTTTTTTATTTTTTATTTTTTTTATGTTTCTACTTGCAAAATCGATTAACAAAAACTCCTGCTTGATTCCATCCCATGTGCACAACAACAACTTGGAAAGCTTTTTTTTTTTCTTCTTTTTTCCTTTTCCTCCTTTTTTTCAACCTTTGCTCTGTCAGGTCTGTAATCCCTTGTGAATTCAAGTCTTTTGCTGACAATGAATACCACACACTTTGCCTTTTCATTTCAGCCTGTGCTGCTTAATGTCACCGAAGACTTCAATGACTCAATCCTCAACAACAGAAGCAGCGATGGATTTTGTGAGCAGGTCTTCATAAAAGCTGAGGTCTTCTTGACTTTAGGGATCATCAGCCTGCTGGAAAACATCCTTGTCATTCTTGCAGTCCTGAAGAATGGAAACCTACATTCTCCCATGTATTTCTTCCTGTGTAGCTTGGCTGTGGCAGATATGTTAGTGAGCATGTCAAATGCCTTGGAGACCATCATGATTGCAATCCTGAGCAACGGCTATTTGATCATTGATGACCACTTTATTCAGCATATGGACAATGTGTTTGACTCAATGATATGTATTTCTTTGGTAGCCTCAATTTGCAACCTCTTGGTTATAGCCATTGACAGGTACATAACTATTTTCTATGCTCTCCGTTACCACAGTATCATGACAGTGAAGAAAGCTTTAACCCTGATTGTGGTCATCTGGATCGCTTGCATCGTCTGTGGCATCATATTCATTGCCTACTCAGAAAGCAAAACTGTCATTGTCTGTCTCATCACAATGTTCTTTACCATGCTCTTTCTCATGGCCTCCCTTTACGTTCACATGTTCTTGTTTGCACGCCTGCATATTAAGCGGATCGCTGCCCTCCCTGTGGACGGGGTGCCCTACCAGCGCACTTGCATGAAAGGAGCTGTCACCATCACTATATTACTAGGTGTCTTCATTGTTTGCTGGGCACCTTTCTTCCTTCACCTCATTCTCATTATTTCTTGCCCAATGAATCCATACTGTGTCTGTTACACTTCACATTTCAATACCTATCTGGTCTTGATAATGTGCAACTCGGTAATTGATCCGCTTATTTATGCCTTCCGGAGCCTGGAGATGAGAAAGACTTTCAAAGAAATAGTGTGTTGCTGTTATGGCATGAGCATGGGACAGTGCATGCTGTAAACATCTGGCTTTGTGTTGAGAATAGAGAGAGGATACATACAATAAGTGTATGAATATATACATGTATGCAGATACCTAGCAAGTCCATTTTAAAAGCCTTGCTTGAAGGAAGGGCACAGGGAAAAAGAAGAAAAAAAGAAAAAAATATATATATTTAATGCCTTGATTTATACTTTTCAAAATGAGAAGGATTTAACTAAATGATTTGAAGTTATTTAAAGAGTTGTAACAAAATTAAATCAAAAGCAGTTTGCAAAATAGATCAAAAAACTTACTGGGAAGAAAAAAAAAAGAATCCTGAAAGTGAATGCTACTTTACAGAGAATGGAATAATATTGTGCCTGTACCCTTCATTTGTACCTGTTGCTTTATCTCTGTGCCTCTGTCAACAAAGTCAGTGTTTTCTAAGAGTCCATTAGTAACTCCTATGAAAAGCTATTCATTTGCAAGACAAGTGAATCAAAACAAATCAAACCACTGATAGGTAACAGCGTGGCTGTACTGTAACTCCGATGTCTCTATCTTTTAATAAAGGATTAGATTGACATTTATGCTGCTTGCTATCAAGTCAACTGAGAAAAAAGGATCAAAGTAAGCAGTTGCCTGGCACTGAAATATTCTTTCACTAGAAGTCAGCTAACTGAAAGTGAACTGTTGTAGAAGTGACAGTGTGATTTGAACAGCTGACTGACAGAAGTGACTCATTTAAGAAGGCATCTACATTGTTTATTGTGATATGGGAGTATCATATCCTCAAAAATTAAAAAAAAAAAAAAAAAAATGGAATGCACTGATAAATGTACTATTTGGTATGTTAATAAAATAAAACATGGATATCTCCTTTTGATAAATAGTTACCAATAAGATTCACCCCTTGAGAATTTTGAAGACCAGGGGTCTGAAGACAGAGATGAATATAAGGAATAGCTAAAATGCCAAATAGTTTGAATTTAGCTTTGTGTTAAAGCTGCATGAACTCTTCAGAAATAGCCATTTGGCTAATTTAGGTACCTTTGAGAAGTAAGCTGTGTACGGCAGATATGACTTCTATGCACTGTCAAATATGTGTCATGGGTCAGACTGATTTTACTTAAAGATCTTTAAACTGAGTTCAGTGGATGAACACTGCTGCATTGGAAATAAGAAAGGAACGTGGTCTTTGCAATCATTTTCATGTGCAAGTTTGTGGCATGTAAAGCATGCAATTTCAGCTACAACAATTTAGTCTTTTCCTCTGCTTCTGATAGGAACAAACCACATAAGTGGCCTTCAAATAGCTTATTGTAACTGAGCAATGGCTGACATGATTTGTATATAACACAATGTACAGGCAGTATCTCTGTCATCACAGTGCCAGACTAAGAAAACTCTAAGCCATTCAAGTCTACTTGGCAACTTTCTGGTATCTTGCATTCAGTAAGGGCAGCTTGACTTAAGACTTGATTTTATTTTTTTTCAGCAGAACTGCTAAGTTTTTATTTCTGAGGGTTCCCTTGCCAGTCTAGGAACAGTTATCCAGACCAGGGCCCCCCAGTCTATTCCACTGCCAGTTCTGCATCCACACAACTATAGTCTGGCACAATCCCAGGGTGATGGTAGCTTCATGACCACAGAAAGAAAGAAAGAAACAGAAAGAAACCACCAAGATCCTTTGGGCACTGTGAAGCACATAGCAGAACTGGCACAAATGAAAATTTTCCCACATTTAAGGTAGAGAACAGAGAAAATCCCATCAAGTGGCAAGTAAACTCAACCCAAATGCTTTCAACCTGTATCGATGTCTCACAAATCACAGTTTCACAGTACTAAGATCTATTTTGTCAACTCAGTCTGTCTTTTGCAATGCCAGATGTAGCACATTAAGATGAACTGAAATAAATCATCACAGGAAATCCCACAACTGACTTTTCTTGCTGTGGAAATATTGTACCTACTTATAAAAAAGCCCTACCTGCTGTTAGTGTTATGTACATTTATACCATGGAGCATGGTTTGCCATGATATTCTGCCTCAGGTTATTGTGTATTTAGTTCTTATTGTACCTGATGTCCTACTTATGTCTCATTTTGAAAGTGATTTTAGATGAGACTGATTCATACTGTGCTGTGCCTTTAAGAAAATAAATAAATAAATAAATAAATAAATAAATAAATAAATAAATAATAAAAATAGATCTGTTGAATAAAACAATCTGAAGGCATCACTTTGAATCCTGTTTGTTTCTCTCCATTCATGATGCCATGTCAAACCACAGTCCCCGAAACTAGAAATAAAGTTTAACACTGGTCAAAAACTCCTCAATCTGCGTGCTGTCCACAGAGCTATGCAGAAATGAGTAAAAAGCCAGGCATCTCCATCCCACTCGCAAACACGATGGAAAGAGGACCCATAAAATCCCTCAAACATCTCTCACACTTCTAGCACCAATGAGCAAAGGTGCAGTTCTTCCCCACAAATCATCCACTGAGATGGATGGTGTGCTTGTTGAGTCACATTTCCAAATTCCCAACTGTAACTCACACTTTGGAAGCCCATGGTGCAGTACCGTACAGGGAGCCAGGATGGCAGTCATTGCTAGCCCATCTGTGATGGGAAAGGAAAGAAATTTTCCTTGGGACTGAACTCTGGAACGAAAGTTAGTGAACAAAAACTAACAGTTACAGCTCCAGGTGTGAAGTGGGAGCAAATGGAAGAACAGGACTGTGCTCAGAAAATATCACTGCAATCATTTCCTTTGGGCCAGACCTTAGTGCTTCACAGAGAAGGGAGTCAAAGAACTGGTGTTCAGCCACCCACAGGGTAAGAGCTGAGGCTCAGGTCAGCACTCATCTAAGGGACATGCAAGGAATGGAGCATCAGCAGTGGTCCCCCAATACAGCATCATTTCCCAGCAGCACCCACTATAAATGTGTCTGTACAGCAGAACAGACATCACAGCAGCACCTCTTTCTACAGGGCTGCAGCCCTGAACATATGCAAAGAATTGGAGCAACATTTCTATCTGCCCAGAATATGCCCTTGTTTATAGTTGCAGTGAAATAGGAACATTTTCAGAGAAGCTAGTGGTAAACATAATGCATGTTATGCTCATGAGCAGAAGTACTTCTTCCTTGGTAAGAGTGCTAGGCTTCATGAGATAGATACTGTTTCCCCTTAAATAGGATGAGAAATGGCAGAGATAATATCCTTTCCATTTAAAGATGCCATTTGTATGGATTTATTGATTCAGTTTCTGTGCACAAAAATTAGTCAGCCCATGAGTACTGCATTTTCCATTTGAACTGTCATTTGCTCAGAGATTTGTTAAAAAACTCATATATTCAGACAAATACTTGAATTCTCAGGAGCACAAGAAATTCACTAAGCCAACTCAATACACCATATTCTGCAAATTATAGCTAGCCTTGCCTCTTTGATGTAATATTAGCACTATGCATGCAATTTTTCCATCAAAAAGTGTCTAAATATTTTATAATTTAAAGCATTTATCCTAATGGATAAATAAAAAAGTCTAGGAACAGAATCCTGCAGTAAACCAAGGTCAGTTGGGCCACTGGTACAAATACCTTGTCAGAGATGAACCCCCTTCACTGAGATATAATGATTATAGCAGTTGATGCCCAGACTGGGACTACAGTTAGCTGCTTGATTTGGTAGCTATACCTAAACCACTTAGGTGATTTTTAAGCTGCACACCTCTCAGTATGACAGAAACCTCTCAGCTAGTATGACCTGGGCACAACAGCCAGCATGGGTACAGCAAATGCAATTGTTCCAGAATAGCTTGTTCCTTCCTGGCTCCACCTCGGAAAAGTAGAGGCAAGCCACATTCAGACTGATTGACATGAGAACTATCCCTTCTGAACAAGGTATAGAAATTTGGAACATTCTCTGTGGGCTACAGGGTACAGGAGGGCTCCTATAGCTACTGTTGACAATCTGAAGGTTGGCTCCAAATGTCACTGTAAACATTGCTACTGAGCAACGGCAGGGCTCTTTAACATTCCCTCTTCAGAACAGCCCTGAGTACAGGCATGGATCTGATTCTTCATCACAGCTGTAATGCAATGCCTGTATTCAACAGACTCTTAGGTGGAAGGCTGAGGAAAGATAAAGTTTTCAAGGAAAATTAAAAAAAAAAAAATACTACCCATATATCTCTGTGAAGAACATTCAGATGTGTTGTTCTGCCCATTTTCAAAGGTTAAAACTTAAAAGGTTAAAATGCAATCCTGTTTTTTAGTGTTTCAATTAATAATAGATATTAAATGACTAGAGGCGTGGACCAAAGAAGATAAAGCAGCTCCTTTAGGCTAGAACTACAAGTGAAGCCCTTTTGCACAGCTTAACGCTCACTACACAGAGTGCAATGTGGCATCACAGCTGCAAGTTTTGTTGTGTTCTCACTAGGCTGGAATAGATTAGGGTTACAGCTCAAGTCAGACTTTACACTGATGAATGAAAATAAGCTGTATTGAATTTTCTCCAAGGAAAAACATTGCTTTCGATCCTTTAAATCTGATTGGAAAATAAGTAATTTTTATTCTTCTTCCTTGTTTAAAATGATTTTTTTTCTTAGAAATAACAAGTACAGGAAAGCTTTCTTCAAATCCAATTTTCATAACCATCCACCACCTTAGCAACCTCATAGCCATTATATATCTCATAGGCAATTTAAATTGTAGTTCACAACTATGCTTATTCATCACTCTCATAACATATACCTGTTAGAGTCGATCACTGGGTAAGGTACCAATACAGGGCCTTTCTACTCGCACCAGTGCAGGTATGAGCAAAAGATGCATTTCTATCACACTCAGATTCAAGTTGTGCACAGTAGATCTAAACTTGCATGAGACGTGGAGGTTTGTATATCATTAGTGGGATAGAAATGTCTCTGAAACAAAAGCCATAAAAATGGAACGCAATTGATTTGGTGTTTGTGCAACACTGTATTGGTCAATGGGGCAGAAGGCAACTACAGAAATGTATATATTTCAAGAAGACTTCTGACAAGGACTTTGAAGAATTAAGATAAATGTATGTGATATTCACAGCATTCTGAAGACACTGATGAGAAAAGGAGATCTACTCACAATTCTTACTCATTCATATGACTTTGGCTGCACCAGAAGAGAATACGGAAGTATGTTCTGGAAAGACAATGAAAGTACATTTAATATTTGCTATTATTGTTGGTATGAATGTTCATACTGCCAGAATTAACTGTCTTCTGTAAATGGTTCTGAATTTCCAAGTTTTTTTAACTGCAAAATTTAAAACTATGTAGAACACATTTTATTTAATTTCTTTGTTTACAAAAAACACACATTTTATTTTATTCAAGGATATTCCTTTCTTTATTTTTTTATTTCTTTAGAGAAAGATTAGAGACAAACAAGGCACTTGTGAAGCACGATTTACTTAATAGATCCTTAAATCCATGATTCTACCATTTCAACTCTCTCCATTAATAAAAAACCACAGTCAATACTCACCCTCAAGCATTAACTGATGCAATTTCTGGTTTGCTCTATACTGCATTATTGAGTCAAACTCAATGATATTCCAGGAAGAGTAAAATATATAGAACAGTCCTCTTTCACTGTAACAAGTATAATAAGCAGCATGACACTTTCAACACATTATTGATATAATTGCCATAATTGTAAGGATGCACTCTCTGGGTAAGCTGCAACTGAACCACAAAGCCAGATGCCAAGTGTGATGGACTTGAGGCTGCTCTGTACATAACTTGACTTAACACATTTAAGCACATGTAAACCCACATACGTCACGAGGAATGAACATTTCTGGAGACTCACATATTCCTAAATGTACAAGAAACTGTAGGTAAAGCAAAACAATCGCAGACCTCCACCCTTGTGCACCTGCTATTGCATGCTTTTCCATTCAAACTAACTTACTCAACACAGTCCCATTTTATACAAGCAATTGGGTAGAAATTTCACTATCTCTACCTTCAAAAGCTGTACAACTGAAACAACCTATCCCCACAGGGGCCATTATACTGAGTGAGTTGATAATCAAAGCAGTGAAAAGGTGCAGCAGGGAGAATCAGTCTAAACAGTTATTTCCAGTGATGAGGAAAGACAGCGAAGGCCTATTAGCACTCATTCCATTAGGAGTTCATATTACACCTTAACAGAGTTTTGCATGAGTGTCAGTGTATGTGACAAATGTGCTGGAGTGCATGCTGAGAGAAAAGCATCCAAGTGTGATGGAGAATAAGAGCATTAAGTAGCAGAGCGCTTCCTCTGCCATTAGCATACAGCTGTGAAGGTCATCTCAGGACTTCTTGAGCTATAAGTGGATTGAACTCCTTGTCTCTTTTTGTACTATCTTATTGCATGATGGTGGGTATTCCTAAAAGCCAATGTCACAAGCAAGGCAGTTTCTCTTAGTCTCTTCAACAGTCACTGAAGAAGATGAGACTCTTCTGCTCACTTCCCAGAAAAGTCAAATTAGGATAATGCTTCATGACATCTGCACCAGGAACAACTTTCTTCTTTGGCTACAGAGGGAGCTGACAGGCCCTGCTAAAAGCTAGCTCTTAAATCTTTTTATCTAATTGTTAGTTTTGTCAAGGTAAGTGGTCACACAGTTCTATATTCAGGAAAAAAAAAAAAAAACAGAAGTAGCATTACCTTGGAAATAACTTGTTTTGTCCTCTACCCCCAGTAAAATGAAGTGAATTTATATCCTACCCTGCAGACCCTGGCCTTTCCAAATCAAAAATGAACTACTGAAAAAATTGCAGAGTACTTTTGTTTTTCCTGAAATATCTACGTAATGGAAAGGGGCAGACAGAGGCATCTCTATTTCTTCTAGTTATGCCATCACTTCTGAGATCATAAAGAAAATCTGGTTCCAGAATTGCCTGAACAGTGGGAGACCTAGAGCTATAGCACTGCCTGCATGCAGGAGTACCAGCGTACAATGAGTTCATTCCATAAATCATTGCAGTTCAGCAACTGCTGAGACTTTCATCACCATCAGGTTCAACAGCCCTAAGAAAATATTAGGTAAAAAAGAGAGAGAAAAGAAGGCTGGATGGAAAATTGAAGACTGAACATCTGTTCAAACAGCTACTGGTGGCATGTAGCAAGGCTAAAAAACATGGGAGAAGACAAGATCTGACAATGGATAAGTTTGGTGCTTGTGAACAGACAAGGACTATTATCTGTGAAATACAAGCATCTGCAGCTAATTAGTACAGACCTTGTCTGAATCATTGTTAACTACCTTATTTCACAAAGGCAACACGCTGCTCCTGTCTTCAGCCTTTAAGAACAAAGCAGCTCTTCATAAAATCCTTGTCTTTCAAATCGATGCTGAACATATTCTTCATTTGGGCAGAACACCAGACCAATTCTTGCAGCCTTTTACTGCTTACCTCTTCATGACAGACAATTATCTGATACCCATGAACCTATCTGACTTTAGTAATCTTAAAACTGTACAGCACGTACTTGAAAATCAGCTCTAAATCAAGGACTCATAATTTGTAGTTCTTAAGTGGTATGTGGATAGTAAACAAAGATATTCTTTCTTTTTCAGTCTTCTCTGCACAAAATCGACTGAGGTAGACTTGGAATTCAAAATTTCTGGTAAAAAGAATTTAGAAAGCAAAACCAGAAATGAAGCATGCAGTAAACTTATCCTCATAGATAAGTAAGTGATTTGTGTGTTTGTTTATAAATCTTGACATGCAAAAAAAATCAACCAAACATACTGCTTGTCATAATGAAGTGTACTGCGTTATATTTTTATGTAATATACGATGTATTCAATCAGAAAGGTATATTATATAACACAAATACAGATTTCTACATATAAAAGATGTTCCCAAATTTAAAAGAAATCATTTTTATGTAGACCCTGTTAATATATTTCCAGGTTTGCCACCCAATATGAGGTAGGAAGCTTTATTTTTCTTGCCATTGTGACTATGCAGCTTTTCTTTTGCTTCTGAGCCAAGGATGCGTAATAAGTAACTGTGATCATCTGTTCTGCAAAAGCTATCACAGGGACCATTAACCACCTTCATATCCCTCATTTGAGAAAACAGCTCTAACAATTCCAGTAATGAAAAACATTTGTATATGGTTATGTAAGTCTAATGCTTAAATAAGCTTTATGGGATGCTAATCATCCAGATTTTATACAAAATCATATGTAAAATAAATGAATGTGTGATTTAATTTATAATGATGAGCCATGTAAGTTGTATAAGTTTGGAGAGGGTGGAGGCAAAGAAGGAGATTTGGGTAGATTTGGAGAAGCTTTTAAATGTCCAAACAGATTGTGTAAATTGAAATGAATGTCTTGGTTTTTGTTTGTTCGTTTGTTTTTTAATTCACAACTAAAAACTAGGAAAAGGCTGGAGGTTTCAAGAAAATGATTTTCAACCACCAGATTGGCCCTGGCGTTTTCATTCAGGAGTCAGAGCATACCGTATAGCTAATCTTGGGGCAGAGACCAAAGGGCTTGTCATTTTAAAATGTTACCCATGAGCCCAGCCTGTATCTCCTGAAAGACACAAGTGACTTTCTCAGCACTAAAATCATGAAAAGAGGTTCACCTTAGCAGCACAAAAACTAAAGAAAATGCCTACCTACTGCATCATGTAATAACCTGAGCAATCAGTTCCAGGAGAGGGAATAGCAAAGGTAGGGCAACATGTCCATCATCAGCAAATAAAAAAGTAGTCTCGAGACATATTTTTAAGCAGAATCACCTAACATTCTCTAAAAACAATGTTCTTCTCTCAAGCTGGTTTGAGGGGGTTTCCCACTGCTTTCTGTGACACCTGTTGCAGAAGGTACTTACAAGCAAAATTTGAGTAGGTGATTCTCTTTTGGTTTCTGATTGCTTTTCTGTCTCTCTTTGCCAGCTGTGCAACAGCATTTTCAACCCTGTGCTTTTCTATTTAAATGAAAGAATCCAATTAAATGAAAGAATCAATGTTTAAGAATCAATTCACCCCAATTCCTGAGCAGCATTTTACACAATTTCCCTGTTTAATGTCATGTGTAACAAATGGGAACTTCACAGGAAAAACTCTGAAAAATAAAAATAAAAATAATCCATATATACAACTGATGCAAACCTGTCATTTCTATAAATATACAACTGTGTTTCAGAAGTTCATACGTATTCTGCTGTGTTATTGTTATTGACCAAAAAAAAAAAATGTGTACAGGTATAATTAAAATCTTCATATGGACTAATGTACCTTACTGTGTACTGAACAACCATTAAACACAAGTTAGGTAAAAGCAATTAATAAAACACCAAAGAGAATTATGTATCAAACCTAAGAAATCCCCATTGGTCAAAATCAGATTCTATAAAGCAGAAAAAAAAGTGCATTGTGAATGTTAAATTTGGAAGCAAGTGTATATTTGTGTACAAAGTGACAGTTGCATATTTCAATTGTAAAAAGCTTTTACTAATGAATGATTGTTCTCTTATGGTAACTTCATATATATCAGAAAGCATCAGCCTTTTCCTTTCTACTAAGGAAGCTGAGTTTAAAGTGAGAGCAAATGCAAGCATTTGACACGTGGGTGTAATAACAATGCAAATATTGTTTCCACAACTGATTTGTATAATTTAGCCTTATTATGCGTGATCTGGCATTCAGTTTAATAATTCTATCATATTATTATTATCTAAAATGCATATATTATTTTGCTTTTAAAAAAAGTATCTGAAAATCATAAGCCAGATCATAAATTCTGTTACAATGTTAATGACTATGAGAACATAAATCTTAAATTAAAAGCTAGGTGAAATGGAATGGCATTGGTAAGAAAAGCAAATTTTCATAGGGCAGTGATTTCCTCTTGAGAAAAAATACTTTTTTATTTCTTATTTCTTTTCCTCAATTTCTATGGGCAGGTAGTAATTACTCACAAAATCTGTTGAAAGGGAATCATGCATGCATGGAATCAGAGTGCACACAGAAGTTACTAAATATTCTTTTTAAAAATGAATTCAAGTGGAAAAACATGATGTTCTCAGAGTTTCAATTCATCATTTTCTTCCCTCATCTCATATAATTTTCATTTAAACAGGTTTAGGTTCGATTTCTACCTCTGGTTATTATACAGTGTCACTGGGAGCTGACATGTCATCATGACTTCACAGTGCAAAGATCTTTTTTGTATTAAAATACATTCTTTGCTGGCTGAAAAAAATAAAAACTATGACAGATGTGCTTAGTGGGCTCATATGTATTTCCAAAGGCAATCACATAAATGAGAGAAGGGAAATCTTGCCTCCAACCTGCTCTGAAAAGAAGTCATTGTATTATGATGTCCAGGAACAACAGCTTCCAGTTGGCTTGATGGGAGTTAGTCCTAACCTCTGCTAACTCCCAAAGGGGCAGAAAGAAACCTCCAAGGCATACTTGAAAACGTTGCCCTGTAGCTTTGGCCTCTATATTTAGGCATCCTTAATTTTAGTTAATTTAAACCTATTGTACTTGTAAGGGTTAAATGACAAGCCAGGAATATCCTTGAAACTTGAAGCCTACAACATGCAGAATTTTAAGGCAAGAAAGCCCAAATAACAATGTTATTTGGAGTGAAATATTCACTATCTAAATTCTGTATGATAATGCAAGTACATTGAAAATCAACGTTCTCTCTGTTAATGAGACAGGGTAATCAAAAAGAAACTAATTATTGCTTAGATATGTAGGATTTAAAATATCATTTTTTGACCTAAGTGCAGCTTCTTACAAGAATCTAACAATAATGAAATTACTGACAGTCCAAATGTACAAGAAATATTCAAAGCCAGCCCAATTACTATCTGAAAAACAACATGTGAAGAGGTAATCACTGTTGTACTCAACACTTTCCTTTTGCTTTGCTTAAGGAAAAAGAACTAGAGTGCGAGGCTTTGTTTTTCTTGGTTTTGGCTTGCAGACCAGAAAAACACTTAATTGGTACTGTGGGCAGAAGAATCTTTTGAGTACTTCCCTGCTGTTGCCCACTCCTAAATGAATTGAATTTCTTCTTTAGCCACCAAAACATACTGATCACAGGTTTCCATCTTTCAGGGTTCTGTAAAGCGTAGGGAAGAGGTAGGAAAAGATGTAGGGGAGCATTTGTTAATTAATGTGAAATAGTGAAGCTGGCAGAGTTGGCAGGAAGGATATTTTGTTCAGGGAAGAGAATTTTCCAGATACTAACAGGAACAGCTCAGGGAAGAAAAGAAAAAAAGAAAAAAAAAAAAAAAAAAAAAAAAAGTCTAGGATAGCTGCAGCTATGTTTTGCGTTTTGTTTTCTTAAATACACTCCCTGTGGAAGTTTGCCTTAATTAAAAATTATTCTGATATATGGAAGTAATACTTTACTTCTAATGTGACAGTTACTCCCAATTTGCTGTATAATTACTCGTTAGGAAAGCCAAATATCTTCCTAGGCATATGCACAAATATTGCTATTTAGAAAATTATTTCACTAATACACTGCCCATTTTTTTGGTTTACTGGAATCTGGTAAGAGAACAACATGTAACAACATCTTTTAACACTTCTTTTTCTGAAGAGATAAGTAAAATAAGGCAGCTCTGTAAACAGTGAAAGTTTTTCATACTCAAAGCCACCACTTCAAAGAACTTTAAGCAATCAGATTTTCTGAATAAAGGAAAATATGGAATTAACATAACTAAGTATATACTTTCCACGTTTATGCAGCAGTGTATACCAGATCATTAAGACATCTGCATAGTGAGCGAGCATGTATTTAAAAGAAAAAAATCTTTTCTTAGAGGGAAGAAGGTGTTGGAATTTGAACAAGCCTTATCTTAATGAGAAACAGTCATTACAAAATATGTCGTTGGTTTTTAATCATTTAAAAGTTACAGGATTGTCTTAATGTTGTAACAATGTCATTTTCAAAGGTCTTTTTGTTCATATTGTAAATCCAACAGCATCTTGCCCGTTGTGTCAGTACTTATGTAGTCAGACCCACACTAGCTGTATATATTCATGGTGTTTAAGTACCTAAAACATGCTCTTTCACATCCTACAATAAGCAATTCCCAGTTAAAAACAGAACTTAGGAACTTCCCTGTCATCATGAGTTATGTAATGTGTACACATTTACCTTATACGTGTGCCTTTATACACATACACATATAAGCCCATACACTCATTTTCATCACGAAGTCATACTTTGAATCTATCACTGACAATTCATAGAAAATCTGGAATGTACTGGCTTTTACACAGTCAAGTTTGTTCTTCACATGTATGAAAGTGTAATTTGTTTGTGTTCTGCTAGTAAGAATTTAAACATCCTCTGTTCTGCTGCCATCAGTTACGTCTAGCTAGTTTGAATTAAAATGTGAAAAACAAATGAGATCCACAGATTTATAATGTCATTTTAAGACAAAGTGGCACAAGGCAAACTACAATTTACTTAGATTAACACTACCTAGTGTTTGTGGAAGCTTAAATCTCAACTGTTCTTTTCTAGAGCCTCTGTTAATCCAACTGCTGTTTCAATTTTTATCATCTTATTTTGTGGATCTACAAAATACAACATCTCTAGTAGAGAAATTAGAATACCAAAGCAATCTCCTCTTTGATTTTTCTCTGTTTTAGCCCCTGTGTGTATTTGAAGGCATATGGGTGCCAAATTTCTTCAGAGAGCTGGGATCTCTGAGTCCTGAAAGAAATAGGAACCTAACCATGAGCAGCACAACACTTGAACTGCTGAGTATCCCCTGGGCAAACGCAGCCTGCAGTTTGATTGCAAATCTAACCCAGCAGGTCAACATTTCTGAAGAGCTCAACATCCTATTTTGGAATAACAAAAAGAGTGGCAAGCCTTTCAAGCAGCCTGGCACAGCTCCACGGCAGAGCACAAACCTGCAGTTTAAGCTCTGCGAGGCTCTTTGTGCAAGCGTGGCAAAGATGATGACTGACAATACACAGTGTGTCCTTCAAAGGTTTGTGCTTTTTTCCCCCCAGATTGACACAAATCAGGCCACTCACAGATAGCCACCACAGGCACGCTGATGCTGTGAGCAACTTGCTGTGCCACACCATGGCAGGATCAGGGGCACTCAGCAGAAGTGCTGTCTCGCAGAAGTGTTGAACTCAAACAGATCTAATCAGCAGTGCGGACAGGGCTGTCTGCTCCACCTGGCCTGAAGTGTTTATAGACAAAACCAATATGCTAGAGTTTCCCTGACATTCATGCTAATAAACTGTGGAAGCAAATCAGCATTACAAAGCAAAACAACAGGTAATTGCCATAGACATGTACTGCAAAACAACCAATTTGTCTGTGATTTAAATGAAAAATTACTATTACTCTGCCTTCATTTGCTATCTTCTGTATCAGAGCCTGTTATTAGTCATATTCCTGGTCCACAGTCCAGGAATAAAAGAGTTTAATACTGAGCAGGAAGTGGGTATGTTGACATAATAACCAAAGTGTGTATATTTTGGTTGGTTAATTGCTTCTTTTCAAGAGAGGAAGGTTATGGAGCCATCGTGCCCCCAGTTTTGGACAGTCAGACACCACCACGGGAAATGATAGCTCAAGTAGGTAGGATAATCATTGGATGCAACACTGTACACTAAATTACAACTAGAGAAGTTTCTTATTAAAAAATAAAATAAATAAATAAATAAATAAATAAAAAGAATCAATTACCTCTTACTGTCAAGCACATGGAAATTAAGGGTTTCTTGACACCATGCTGTGAAATACCGGCAGGGTTTTTTTTCTATTCTGCATTAGCAAATATTTCAAGCCCTGACTCATTACACTGGTTAGCTTCAGACCTTCAAATAACTTTCAGTAACAGTAACTAAAATGTCTGAGGATTCCCAATCCCAATAGAGTGAATTATTAATGGAGGGAAAAATCCTGATCATTAAAAATCCTCTGCTGAAAAATTGTCACAATCATGTGACAAATGTGCCCCACTGCCAGGGGCTCTCCATCCCATTGCCAAAAAATATTTTTCAACAAGGACTTTGAAAACTCAGTCAGGTGCATATCAGCTGTACCTTTCCCATACTTACTTCAGGAAGCAACGATTTGTGCATTTGTTGTCTCCCGACTGCTCTCATTTATAACATGCTGACAGAATTCCAGGTTCATGCTTCTAATTCTACTGTTCTTGTTAGAAGAGGTGTTACTTTTGGACAATAGATGATCACCTTCTCTCTGGGGTGCTCCTGCAAAGCAAGAAAAAAATGAAAAGTAAAACAGATACTGTGAGCCTCACAGTGTTGTTTCTGAACAACAGGAAGAGGTCATCCAAGCTTGCTCCAATTTACTCAGACTGTGCTAACCTAAAAACCTGCTCATCTCAGAGATGTTGTTGCTTAAGGCATGCCATCATGCACTTGAAAGGATTTGTTTGTTTGTTTGTTTGTTCCAGATAACTAAAAGAAGACTATGACGATACTGCCATCTCTGTAAACAAAAGCAGGCTTCCTACACTCTCCAAAATTGTATGACACTAAAAATTACTGCTACCAAACAGTAATGGGACAACACTACAGAATGGGAGATCAGCAGAACTGTCAAATTAATGTGAGGGATCTAACCTGCAGGACGTTCAGGACACTGGTAATTTGAAAGAAGGACTGTGACTTAACTGGCAAATATTTCATGCTGAATTTGTTTCAAGAGATCTGTTTTCCACAATCTTGCAAAATATCTCAATGTATCCCCAATATTTCAAAAATACTGGGGGGCAGTGTTTGTTTTGTGGGTTTGTCTGGTTTGTCTGTTGTTTTTTTTGTAACACTTCTAGTGACATCGGTACACTGATCTGTTAAAGACCAGCACATATGCTTTCCTGGAGTAGCCTTCTTAATGCCCCCCTTTCTTCTCACTCTCTTTAGTTCTCACCCAAGGGCTAAACTCAAATTTTTATGATGAGGACATGACTCAGAGTGGCACAGTCAGAAAAGGCAAAAAATTCAAAGAATCATGCAGATCCACTTCCCTTCTCTTTTAGGACCTAATAAAGCAAAGCCCTGGAGAATGTGTTTGATTTTAACACCTCTGCTATCAGCAGCAAGGATCTTTCTCCCAGAAGTTGCAGTGATAGGAAGTAATTGGAGGATTTAATGTCAAGCAGTGTTTTCAAGGAAAACCTGTCTTCAGGTACTTGCTGAGCACCATGCACATACTCATTCTGGTTATGTTGAGGCACTCGGTCAAGCACAGACCTGAGGGTGATTTTATCATCTTGGAATATAATTCACTAGCAAACATTTCTGGTTGCTGCAGTCCCACAAAAAAAGTGGTTTGGAGTGTCCACCTGGTGCCAGATTGCACAGCTCATTACCAGCATGTAGGAAACAGAAACAAGCAATGAAAATCATTTGTGCAGATTGCTTTTCATTGTGGTGAAAGCAAAATTCTCCATTCAAGCTTCAAATCAAGCACTACTTCACTAATCATGGAAAAACTACAGATGGGTAAATATTGACAGCCATTGAGTTCTGTTGCACAACACAAGTAATTGCTCTCCACAACAAGAAAATGAGAGTGAGAAGTGCAAAAGAAACCTACTGAAGAAGTTCCAGCCTGGCCAACTGCAGGTGGAGCTTTGGAATGCGCCAGAGCAATTTAGCAGGCTGTGTATAAGCAGCCTGTGCACCAAAGAAAAAGAGAGGTGGTTAGAGGCTTCCTATTGATGTGAAAAATGTTCAGCTTCACTCACATTAACAGAAACCTTCCCTCAACAAGAAATAACTTTGTGGCCCTGTCGTTTATGTGAGTCCCCTCCTTTGAGGACAGAGACCAGGAACAGGGAGGAACCCTTGTCCTTGTTCTCCTCCACTACAAGACCCCTCACCATAAAGTGATACTATACTATACTATATTACACCACACTACACTGTATTTCAAAACAGTTAAGAAGTTAACCACCAAAACTGAGGAATCCCTGTTATTTTGCTGCCTTTTACTCGCTAATCTACGCAATGCTTAAGTAGAGGTTTTCGAGGTCTTTCAAAATCACAAAAGCATTCTAAGAAAAAACTCTTTTCCTTTTTCATCCAAAGAGAATTTTTCATATAAAAGTCAAGTGGTAAGCTTTCCTGATATCTTTTAGATGAATGGAAACGTTCCAGACAATAACATTTTTTGTTTCCTGTGCAGCTGACGTAAGAGATGTTACGGCAGACTAAAATCTAAGCCACTTGCAGTAACCATTTAATGCTTTAATTTTTTCCATTATATGTAATTTGGGACTCCTAGGCAGGGAAGTAGGGAGTGCATGGACAACCGACACAGCTAAAAGCTTTGCAATTAGCCGAGTATGTAGTTTAGTGCAATTAACATTAGAATGTGTTTGGTTTTACAGTTTTTTAAGCCAGCTCTGGAAGCAGCATGTACACTTTTAGAGCAGTTTAAGCACTACAATACTCTCAAAACTCCCCTTGCAATGGGAAAGCTCTGAGGTAGGTTTCTTGCCACTAGCATCATTGCAATTATAGTTGCCCTGATGCTATCAAGTGTAGGGAGAAAAATGGGGATCTTTGTTTTTCTGTCTTTATTTGAAACCAAGGGTATTTCTCCCTCTGAAAGCCTCATCCCTGAAGATGAGGAAGCTTTACTAAAGAAGCGATGCAACAAAGTAGTGACTTGTTAATCCTCGGTCCCACTACTCTGTGCCACACACACAGATAAAAGTCTTAAGAAAAAGCATTAATACGTTTTGAAGTGGAACATATGTGCACATCTTCTGGGCATTTCTACCTGAGGTTTCCTTTGAAGTGACTCTGCACCCCGGATGCTGACCACTGCTGGCAAGATAGCAAAACTCCTCGTACAACTTGTAGGAAAATTAGGTCCCTAAACAGGAGTATAGATCCTTCAACAGGAGCCCTGCAGCTTCTAGATTCACACAGAAATGATCAGACCATCCTTCTCTTACTGAGGCTAACCAGTCCTGTAGGAGCAATAAAAGTTACAGCACGGCTTCTAGGAGTAGAGCTAGCTGCCATTTAAATATTTTGCATTACTATTAAGGAAAAAATCAGACTTTCATAAGTGTCATAGCTCAGTTAGAAAAATGAAGCAATAGGCAAAGATACAACACACTGTGTGCAGCAACAGCTCAGAAGGAAATGCATGTTGTCTTAATTCTGAGCACAACATAGCATCCATGTTGTTTTGTACAAACTACTGCTTTGCCAGCTTTCCACAGTGTTTGTTATTCTTTTTGCAACAGAATTGATCATTTAGCTGCATCTGATGCTCTGCTTTTATGTGCTGTCCCCTGGCTGCTGCAGCCTTCTCTTTTCAACATTTTCCCCACAGAGCATCCTTAATTAAATTACTCTGTGTTGTATACAGACTGCAAAGGGACGGGGAGCTAGAGCTAGCACACAGCTTGCATTTGAGCAAGGAGGAAGCCAGAAAAGTCTGGCTGGAGAATGGTGTAACCCCCATGCTGTAGGCACAGGTCTTCCTGTGCAAATAGAAAACCTCCAAGCACAGAGTATCTGGCTACAACTAAACACTGACAACACTGGGAACAGGATGGTGCTAGGGATTTCCAGACAAAAACAAAAATATATTTGCTTATCTGAAGGTTTGGTTTGGTTTTGGTTTGGTTTGTTTCACATAGGTGCAATGTAATGTTTCCATCCTTTTATTGGTTTATTTAACCTGATGTTGTTGCTGGTAGTTAACCTTTAATCTAGCAGTTCACCCAGAACAGAGAAGTTAATTGCTAAACACATTTCCCCTCTTTTTTTTTTTTTTTTCTTTTTCTTTTTTTTTTTTTTTTTCTGTCTGTTGTGCAAAGGTCAGACATGGAGTGTGGAAGGGCTAGTCAGTATAGCTGTGCTACTTTTCTGTAGTATGTTGTTAGTGGATATTTTGGACATCACAGCCAGGGGAAAAAAAAAAAAAAAAAAAAAAAAAAAAAAAAAAGAGAGAGCTTTGGCAAAGCTCAGAAGCAATTAATAATGTTTGAGACATTTTGTTGGTGTTACAAAGGAGAGCCACTGCCTTTTATTCTGCAGTTGTCTCACAGGCATGCCACCCAGCACCCTCTCTGCTAACCTGCCCCAGATGTAGCCCAGGAAGCTCTGTGTGGCCCAAGGAGCTGCTCCGTACAAGAGCTGTGAGCAGAGCTGTAGCTAATGAGCACGGTTACAGCACTGCAGCCTACCGGAGGGTGTGCAGCATGGGGAGGTGACTGGGTACGCTCCAAGTGACAAAAGTGAGCTCTAATGCTCAGCCTTAATTCCCATGATTCCCAAAACATTCTTTTGGTTGTTGTGTGTCCGTTTTTATTATTACTTAGCAGATAATTTGTTAATGAGCCTTATAGATGGAGCTGGAAATGAAGAGCTGAGTCACTTCCTCAAAGACAAACATGCCGCTGCAGACTGCAGGCTTCGGGCACTCCGCTTCATCCACTGCTCCCTGCCTGCCACACGAAGCCCTTATTTCTGTGACAGGGGAGAGGACAAGAACTAGCTGGAGCACCTTGTCAGCCCTGCTGCTTCTGTGGCAAGAGTCTGCCCCTGAGAGTTATAGTTGATTCTGAAAGAACTTGTGCAATCTTTCCCATTATTTAGGCGATGCCTAGTAAATATGGCAGGTGCCTCCTTTAGGAGAGGCAGCAGCTAGTAGCAGAGCATCTCAGGAAATGACACATATAATGGAAAATAAAAATCCTTGGGAAAAGAATAACCCAGGCTTGCTAAGAACCTGCCAGAAGATGCAGCTAATCAGGGCAATTGTTAGCATGAGCAAGCTAAAGCCTGCTAGTTCAACCCATTCATTGGGCTTCTGGATGCAAAACTGAACTATTTACATTAACTTAGACTTCTCGAGTAATTCCCAAATTCCTTCAAGAAGTTCAATCCAAAGATTTAAAATCTCCTGTCCCATTCCCTTCCTCCTCCCAGTTTCCAACAATTCTGCCCTCATGAAGAATAGCCCTGTATCACTTGAACCTTAGTGGGAAGTTTCTCACAGTGGGACAGCTTTGCATATTGATTTTTTTGCTGAATGAGATTAATCAGAATGAAGTAGATAAAGGGAGATAAATGAGAATGAACTCATCAGCTTAATCAAATAATAATTTAGCCACATTACAGTTCTGACAGAAATAACACCCAATATGTGAAGTATCGTATAATTAGACCTACTTTCAAATAATACTCATGTTTCTAACAATCTAGCTAACACAAGTGCTTAGTCATTGATTTATGCAAATATAATGATTCTATTCTCATTAATGAATGTTGAGAGGAAATGGCAAAATACGTTAAAATTAATGATATGCAAGGTAAAATACATGGCGGTGACTGCACTTTTACCAGCTTAAATCAGGGCAAACAGAGTCAAGCAAGACCAGTCAGCTCTGGCACACTTCAGCCACAGAGCTTTAGGACTCTTGCTTAACCTAGGGAAAATGAATGGGTTTGGTCCTCAGTTGCCCTGAGTGGAGTCTGATTCCCTCTCCCATCCCAACTAAGAGGAGTATGTGACCGTCTGTGTGGTGCTTAGCTGCCTGCCAGGTTAAACCATGACACACCTGTTGCAGGTCTTACTCTTTTCAGAGAAGACTGGATTGGATCTACAGGATATGATGATTACAAAGTGTGCTGTAAAAAGCAATAAAAGGAATCCAGCATATTTTTAAGAGCAGAGGAGAACAGAAGTTCATCAAATCTAAGATAAATATACATAAAATATATTTCACAATCTGATCATCAAATAAGACTCATCAGAATCATCAGAATGGAGAAAGAAAAAATTAAGCTTATGTGCACATCAGATTCTGAATTAATCAATTTTGCTGGGATCAGCCTAGAATTGAAATGATCTTGTCTGTGTACGACTAAAGGTTACCGCTTTCACAATTCAAACAGAAAAATGTATTCATCAAAAACATATCTATTAGCTTCACAATAGTAAGCACTCTATGAATCCGAAGATGTTTCTTAGGAATAGGTAACATGGAACACTTACCTAGAAACTAGATAGCTGACAATTTTCAGAAACAATTACTCGATTTGCTAGCAAACATTTCTTCTTTCAGTGCTCTGGTAGGAGAAGTTGGCTGTACTTACACACCAATATGTGTATTTTTGCAATGCTATATGCTTATGTATTTTTAATTTTCTGGTAACTTTTCTTTATATCATTTTAGATAATCCATTAAATCCATAACCATGTTATTTACATAGCCTTGTAAATCAATCTCCAACATAATGTACCAGCATTTCATATACATCTTTCTATTCAGCCCCAAAGCATTTCAATAAAGAGCAAGAGCAATGATAATGCACTGCGTTGTGCATCACCATGGCAATGTTTCAGAAAATAGCTTTTATTTGGGGTCAGAAACATCAAACATTCTAATAGATTGCAAGTACAGAGTTCATCTTGATACAGCCTAAAATTATCATGCTCTAACTATCATACCCTCAGTTCTCAAGATTTGCGCAGAAGGAGATATTTAGACAAGAGTGCTGAGGGAATTTAGACCTTCAAGACATAGGGCACATTCAGAAAGTCTGTGAGTAGGTTTAAGGTCCAGTTTCCCAGAACAAAGCTTTTGAAGTTTGAGCCAACCTATATCAAAATGCAGAAATATACCTTAAAAGACAAAATTCTTATGGATCACTTGCTTCATCTATCTCTCAGTCCTTCACTTCACTTAATCCTTAAAATATCCAGCTGAACTACTGCAAGGCGTGGTAGCAAAACCTACCCTACAGCTAATTAAGGCTATTGAGTGTTGGTAATAAGCAATATTACTGTTGGGAGGGGGCTGTGAAATTGTACTTGCTTTGGATGTGAATGTCATCTTCCTCCCTTAGAAAATAACATGTTATATTTGAAACTTTTTGTGTACCAATTCTGTTTTTTAAGGAAAAAAAAAAAAATAGGCAAGTGTTTGTGCTCACGGTAAAACAAAGGGCTTCTCGATCAGGAACAGTCTTGGTTTGCGCAGCTGGCTTAGCACCCTCTCTCTCAGTTGCACCGGTGAGCTTCTCCACCTGCTGGAAGAGAAGAGAGCGACGGCCGTATCTGGCTGCAGCTCTGGAAAGGGGCTCTTTCTTTCCAGCATTGGAGATTTTCTTGCTTATCTATCTACCTTGCAGATTGACAGACGGAAACGCAAGATAAAATACTCGTGTAACTTGCAGACCTCTACATTAAGGTACTAACTTAGTCTTGGTGCTCAGCTCCCTGTGCCATTATATATATAATCATCAGAGGATTGCAGAGTTATTTGTATTATTAAAACAAGGCGATGCCCAGTGCCTTGTGCAGCTTGGAATCATTTAGGAGCTATGTCTTCCATTCCTTTCACCCACTTCTGTCACCGCTTGGCTCAGTTCTCTTCAGATGGTCTCTGGATGCTGTAAACAGCCCTGGTGTGTCCTGGGCAGAGCCTGGACATGGTTTCAAGTCCTTCAGGTACACTATTTTAAGCAGATTCCTATCTGAAGGTTTGGGCAGTTCAGCCCTCCATACTCCCAGACCCCCCATGCATGGTTAATCTCAGCTCCAGAAAGGCGTAATGACAAGAAGGTGAGTGCTTAAGCAGAAGGAGTTTTGTTGTGTGGTTTTTGTTGCTGTTTTGTTTTTAAACACAGATAATTAAGTTAAAAAAAAAAAAAAAAAAAAAAAAAAAAGAGGAAATAAAATAAAATAAAATAAAATAAAGCCTGCTTGGGGGGGGTTGGTGATGGGTCAGGGTCGATGGGTTCCTTTTCTCTTTCTCTTTTATGGCACCTTCACCCCTTGAATCAAAGGAACAGTAATCATTTAAAGCCCAGCAAAGTTCCTTCCTGCCTTCTCTCTCCATGGCCGTGGACTGGTCTCTCTTCATAGGAAGAGTCCCTCTTCAAAACCTCTTCTGATTCTTCCCTGCTGTGTCTAGGCACAGAACCTCAGTGTCCTCCAGCATCAAGAGGCTGTTGTGCTGTGCTGGTAATCAAGGACTCAGTGGCATAACTTTCACTCAAGTCACTCACGCAAGTAATTGTTAAACGCTCTTCCAAAGCTAGCAACATGCTGAGATCAGTTTTGTCATCGCAGGGTACAAAAGTACAGGTAGAATATAAAATGGAAGAAAGGTACAAAAAAATGGATGTGGAGGAGGCAGGGAGTCATCATTTGACAGTTATGGCCCACTTGTCTGTTCTTTTATGTCTACTTAAAAAAAAAAAAAAGGCAAATATGTGAAGTAAGAAGCGTATTCTGCTTATGTTACTTTGCTAGAGGGGTAGGCACACTTCGAGAGCTACTGCAAGTTGTCATCAATGCAAGCACTATAGACAAAGAAGCAAATGATCTTAGAGTGATACAAAGAATTCATCAGCAATATTTAACTGCAGATTGAGGGTGATTCAGATCCAGAATATGTAAAAGATAGATGTCAAGTTAATGGAAAAAATCATATACAGATGTTTCTCATCAACATATTCTTTTACAAATACAAAAATAATTGTGATGATAAAAATTACCTTCAGCAATATGCAAAGCAAGGAAATAGATGTAGTTTTACAAACACTTTCCAGGCTACACTCTCGTGCAGGTATATCAAGTGAAACATGAAACATTTTGTACACTAATGTCAGCTCTGTAAGAGGAAGAGATGATTTATTCATTAATACTCTGCAAGACTATGACAACTTCATGGAAAACTTGGGACTAAATATGAGCTTTGCTGTGAAGAGAGTTGCAGGATCAGACACTTGTTTCCTCCCTCAAGACATTTTGGGTGCACAGAACATCAATACATAAACCAATTCTTCACCTTACTTATTCCGTTATTAAATGAGTGTCTGTTTGTCTGATTTCTGAGAGGATGGAAAAACTTACAAATGCATTAAATAAAGCATTTTTATTTAAAGCCAAAAGGGAAAGCAGCAAAAACCTTATTAGTAAGAAATCCTTGAATATAAATGTCAAGGTCCCAAACCACATAAAGTGTAGTGATTTCCAATTAAAGCTGTTGTACTGGTCCACAGATTTCCCTAACTATGTTCAGCACTCAGGCTACTAGCTTTCTCAGCTTCATGCTTTATTGAATTTTAAATACCAAGAGATTTTACAAAATTGAAGTTCCAGTGAACATCAGAAGATGGTCTGTGTCATTTTATTCAGGATACAACTAATAAAACGGAAACTCTGGGCTACAACAAAATATATACCTGCAAGCACATAGTAGTCTTACCATATGGCTTATGAAAGAAAGCAAATAATTCTGAAACCCTTTGGAATCAGAAGGGGACAAATCTGCTAATCAGACTTTCTCCCATAGTCATACTCACACACACACAAACCCCAGTATTCATTACAGACTATTCATCTAGTTTTCTTTTCAAGTTGCCTTAATCTTTGAACATGGAAATGTGCAACCTTTAAGTCCTTTCATATTAAGGCAGATATGGGGATGGTAATGCTACAAGTTCAGTAATATTTATTAAATGAACAACTATATTTTAGAAGAGAAAAATGTTTGGGTCTGGTCTGTGATCTTCAACAAATTCCCAGGAAGCCAAACATTTTCTCTGAAGGACATTATTGTGCCCTACTAATACACAAATTTTACAGCTACAGAAGAAAAATACAAAGCTAGCACCTGGTAGCTTACAGCAGGAAAGAGCAAGTCAGACAAGGTTGTTTTCTCAATTATCATCAAGCAGTTTTCCTAATAACAAAGGTTTCTTCCTTCATTTGGAGCTTTTCTAACTACAAAAATACAAGCCTACAATATGGGTCCGAATTTGTGACCGCATACGGTTGCTGCTTCAGAAATGCCATTCAGATGTTGATAACAACAAGCTCCACATAATATAGGTTCCAGAGGAAATTAGTCCAATTTTTATCTTCAGTCCCATTTAGATTTCTGGAAGCAATTTTTAAGCATTTTTTTTTAGCTCCAGTGGCTTATGCAACAGCAGGTATTGTTAACCTAGATGGGAACCATTTTTCTACCTAGCATTTTACATCATTTAAAAGAATTGCCAAGCATGAATATACAGCTTAGAATTTCAATTTGATTGGTATTGTCCCCTAAAGTACATTCTGTGAACTGATTATCTCCTCATTCCTCTATATAAAGATCTGAAAAGTCCCAAGGATTTTTTAAGCATTTCTTGCAGCACATGCTCAGTTTGCCACAAGGTCAGGCCCTAATTGCCCTGTTTGGCAACCTGTACCAAGGCAAATGTTGGCATGTGCTACCACCATCACTATTTTATATCTGCTCCACAGGAAAAGGGAAAGTTTCTGAAATGAGTGCATTTTCCCTGTTGCAGTTCCCCCCTTCCAGATGGTGGTGATCTGTTCAGAGCAGTTCCAACGAGCACGCAGGAGATGCTGCCTGCAGGGCTGGAAGCGTGGTAGCCAGGCACAGCCGAAGCTGCACCTCTGCAGAGCCTGTCCTGGAAACGCATCCTCTGGCACCTAGTGTGAAGATCCTATTCCAAGGGAAATTGCTCTAAGAGAATGGGTTATCATAAAGTCAAGATGATTTCTTTCCAATCTCACATATGTAAAGTTGCTTATAGGTGGCTCAGAAAATGTACTAGATAAACTATTGATCTGGCATCCGTACGCTCTGAAAAATTAATGTGTGACAATGATGTGTGAGAAAGTCTATTTAGGTATCACAGCAGGGTAACACTGTCACTAATCGTAAAGGACAGCTGACCCAGTTCTTAATTAACATTCCTAGTTGCTATTAGTTTCATCATATTCAGCACTGATGGTGGTATTCCAGCACTGAGCAACAGCGACCTGATTCAAAATGACACAGACAAGGCATTTTGCAGATCTTGTTGAATTCGTCATTTATATTCGCTGTTAACCACTCTTCCCTGGCAGCCGGGAATGACATTCTGGTTCTTGAATCAATTCTGCCCCCTGTTCCCAAACCCTTCTTTCTCTGCCTTGCACCTCATGGTTACCCGCTGTAAACGCAGAGTTACTCAGAGGCACTGCACAGGCTGGTTTTGTTTGTTATCTCTTTGCAAGCTGCTTTATTATCCCGGAGCATTTGTGAGTGCTGAATGCCCTGATTTGTTACTCTGAGGATATGCCATCTCCTCAGAGCTGCAGAAAGGACCGAAGGGTTTACCTTTTGTTTTCCTCCTAACTTCCTGACTTTATTCTGACAGCAAAAAAGAAGGAAATAATCTGAGAGGTTCACATGGCAAAGGACAGGACTATTGGCCAGAACCTTGTCTTAGAATACCTTCTTCTGAGACAAGATCAGAAATTCATGGCCATCCTGCAGAGCCCAAAGACAAAGAGACCATTTCTGTTCTTATGTCCCCAAAACGACTGCGGGGCAGATAGTGTCACCTTCTCTCCTGGCCTCAGACCCAGTGACCAGCTGGAGGGGCTGACAGGGTCGCTCTGGAGACCACCCCCCTTCCCAGGTTGATATGCTCAGGTAGCTCTCCATCTCTGGAGATATTCAAAGCCTGTCTGGATGCCTATCTAGGCAGCCTGCTCAAAGGAACCTGCTTTGGCAGGGGGGTTGGACCCAACGATCTTTTGAGGTCCCTTCCAACCCCTTCAATTCTGTGATTCAGTGATTCTGTGATTTCTAACAGGTACCCGGGAAACAACCGTCCTCTAGGAGGTAACCGCCAAGAAGCATGGAGCAGGGCTGTGCAAGCCTGCATTTAGCTCAGCTGCTGGCTGAATTGGAAAATAAAAGTAGCTGTTTGATCTGAATTGAAAATTAAAATGATTGTACTTTTCTTATGAAAAGGAGCTCAGGAAGTTTTATTTAAGGCCAAATGCTGTGGGTCCTGATTCCTGTTCTGCCATTTTCTAAACTCAATATCCCAAGCCAGCAACTTGCTTTTCAAAAAACTGCACGTATTTTACAATGTTAGTATAAAGGAAAGAGAAACTCCTTTGGCACTGCCATCCTTGCTGCAGGATGAAGGCTTCCCATTCTAACTCAGGTGTCTCTCTTTCTGAACAGGAGGCCTCAGCACCCTTCCCTCAGCTCTCTCAGGAATACGCAGAACTATTGCCCTGCCCTCTGCTTGTGTTCCCTGCAGTAGCTTCAGTCGTTCTTCTACATGCACCACTGTGCTGTGGAAGCATCTTTCCCCCGAGCATACTTAACTGGGTTAGCTTAGAAAGTCCCAGCTAACTTAAACACTCTGCTTTTAAAGAAAGACAACAGAGAGCACAAAGCAAGTCAAATAAACAGAACTTGTCATAGCCGAGCCATTTCCCTACATAGTTTGCAAGGCTGATACCTAACGCCCTTCCATCTTCTATAAAATAAAAACAAAGAGGAGTCCATCAACATGCTATAAATCCAAGACAAATAATAAGGCAACCTAGATGTCACAAAAACAATCAGCCTTATAACAGAAAATTAGAAACTGTGATTAACTTTCTAAAAGGCTTTCAGATGCAGTGGACGATATTTAGAGAACAGACCAATGTAAACTGCTCATTTTCCCTTCCAGATGTTACAAAATGTTGTTTCTTTACATCCTACTCCAGTGACAAGAACAGGAGCCTTTTTTTTTTTTTTTTTTGAAGGGAAGAGAAGGGAGTTGATGACAGTATTTTTTTAAACTCCCTCCCTTTGACTTCTATACATATTTTGGAAAAAGAACTTGTCCAAATTTTCAATTAATAACTGAAGGAAAAAAATAATAATAATGTTAATGCTATCACATACTTAAAACTACTTTAATTAAAACATGAAGGTAAAAGACAAATAAATCAAACCAAATAGAATAAATTCTGTCCTTTGGATGAACTGTTGTTTTCCAGTAAAATGATGATATCCACTACCATATTCTTTTATAAAAAATTAGTAGGAGAAAGGGCAGTATTTCAGGACAAAATTGTTTCTGCTCCCTCTGATCTAAGCCCGAGCTTTTTCTGTTCATTGAGGATTAAATCCTAACATTAAATACTAGTGAGGAAAGGCTGCAGTGCTTATCAGTACAGTTCGTGGGCACAGAGAGTGAATAGAGAGCAGAATTACAAATGCTTGTACAACTTCTGTCTGCATAGTGGTTTTCTGTCACAAGTACTTCATACCTAACAAAGGCAGAATTAAACATCTCTGTGCATCGTTTTGGCAGTGTGTGAACTGCTTCACACTAGCTTTTTGCATCAATTACTTTGGCATTATCAAAAAAAATCCAAAAAATATGTTTATTTCCCTTCCATTCTTTAAATAGCTTCTAATGCAATTCCCATGGAAACCGTGCTTACAACCACATGCCTAATGTTTGTGGGTTCAGGCATTATCCAGCAACAACTCCAGACTCAAAGAGCTGTACGAAAAAGCTGAATTCACGTGGACTATGATCAGCAATTGATAAACACTGATGTTTATTTACTTTGCGAGTCAGTACAGAACAGAACTGCTTAACCTAGTGAAGTTTATAGCACACAAAGTGTCCTGTTAGACCTTCTTTTCCAGTATCATTCCTCTGCCTGCAGTCCTGTCAGAGGCTGCTGAAGGTTTCTCAATTACATAGGCAAAATTAGATTTTGTAACCCCAAACTCGAGACTAAAATATCTTATCTTCAGGTCAGCAAAATTCAGTTCTACTCTGGCAGCAAAGCATCTTCCCCTAAATCATCCTCTTTGGGTTATCTGTGGCAAACATCCATTAGAAATTGGACACTTCACAAACAACCAAGAACAAAGCAGGCGGCCCTGTGGGATGTCGATCATTTCTGATTATTAGCAAACTCTCAGATCATCAAGGGTTCAGAAATTCTGAACCCAATTAGAAACAAAATGGTCTACTAATCTATTATTTTTCTTAATTATCTTAAAGGCATTTCCAGAAGGCAAATGAGCAGTCAGTATGTGGGAGGTGATGTACCAGGGAAACATCTAGGGTTTCCATAGGACTGAACCTGCTGTTATGGCAGACTGGTAGTTAAGGCATAGATCTCTGATGGGTAACTGGATAACATCAGTTTTATGCAATTGCATCACTATTAACTTCATTTAACTGCATCCAGCTAAACAAAGAGTATTTTCAGGCTGAGTTTCTTTAGGGGCTTTAGGAATCAGCTTATTTTTCAAAGCTCATCCAGGCTGCTGAAACAAGATCTTTTTCACAGACAGCTTTTCTTCTGACCCCAATTTTATTTTATTTTTTCCTGTTTCTTCTTTTCTTTGAATGCTTAGTAAACTTTGTACAAAATCAAAGATTCTTATTGGTTTCAATTCTGTCATCTCTCCTTTCTGATTCCCCTTTTGTTCTCTACCATTTCAGACACCAACTCTGGGTTTATGACAGTGCAATTGAGAATAACTTCCCTTAGTTCAATCAACTGAGAAGTAGCCCAGAATAAACAGATAATTTGTTAAATCCATGAATAATAACTGAATTATCGTGTACTATTCCAGAGGATAACAATATTGAAGAAAATGGGAAATAATGCAGCAAAATCACTTTCCTCCCCCTTTTCCTAGCTCAGAGGTTACCTTCTGAGCCCTCCTTCCTCCAGACTTGCTCCTGTAGCAGATTTTACACTGTGGTTCTTAAAAGTGCATTTTGGCAACTGGCTGCACGTCTGAAGGACGTGGAAAAAACCTTGTGCAGCAGCAGAAAACCTTCAGCAATTGAGCTGGTATCTGTCCATATTCCCAGCAGATATGCTCACATTTGGCAGCTGCTCCAAGTTTTAGTAGAAGCCACGTAACCACATTAGCACGGTATCAGGCCTGAAAGAATACAGCTTTTTTCTCAGCAGAGCTCATTAGCTCAGCACAATACAAAACAGCTACATGACTTCTGGTTATCTTGGAGCTCAAGCAGGTTGAGCTCCTATCAGTAAAATGTGCCATAGGCCTTCACAGTGAAAAAGAAAAACTCGCTCTCTTTTCTGTGCTGACACAGAAAGAGGCACAGCCAGCCTTTTCCTAATGAGAACTAGGGAGTGATGCACAAGAGCTGGCTGGAGACGCAGCTACATTGCTCTAACAGAGCTCCTCAATGGCCTACATCTGCCCCATCTTCAATCCAGGGGAGTTAGCCGCATAACTCTTATAGAAATAACCACTTTGCGACAGCAACTTTTCATGGTTTAAACTGAACGATGAATCATAAATGCATTGCAGAAGCTGGTTCCCAAAACTAGCCCAGCTGTGAAAAGCCAGCAGTGCCATCCATTGA
Source organism: Aythya ferina (assembly GCF_964211825.1). Classification (NCBI taxonomy): domain Eukaryota; kingdom Metazoa; phylum Chordata; class Aves; order Anseriformes; family Anatidae; genus Aythya; species Aythya ferina. Next base: position 6,416,148 of record NC_140315.1, on the reverse strand, counting down.
CAGAACTTTGTAAGGCATGTGCTGGGCACGGGAAAAATATCTACCAGTGAATCATTCTGCCTCATTGCTGCTGGAGATAATTTGCCAAAGTCTTTCTGCATCAGGCTCTGGTCCCAAACAAGTGCTTACAATGCCTGCTCTCAAGCAACAGCTGCCAGACACGTTAAAAGACTTCACTCATAGTGGCAGAATATCTGCGTTCACACTTGTTGACTCATGATAGATGGGTGCTTGTGCCAGCTGTGTCTTCGTCTAGTGTCACAAGAAGAACATGACAAGTCACAGGGTGGTCACATGCCCAGGGCCAAGAACAGGCTCCTTATTTTGTAGGATCTCAAAGCTGACAGCCCTATACAGAATGATGCTTTTATAGTGGTCCCTTTACAAAACAGCACCTGAAAACATGACACAAATCTTTCATAAGTAATAGATTACAGGCTTTAAAAGAATATTCCTCAATTTTAGGGATTGCTAGAAAGTCCAGCAGATCAGGATGTTAACAACTGTGGTTTGTAACCTTTAATGCTCTTTAGCTTGTATTATGGACTCCTCACATCTATTAAATGCTTGCATCAATGCAAGTAATACTATTTTTCTTTTAGGTTTTGACATTATATGCAGATACAATTTTGGCTGTCACTCACTTTGAAAGGCTCTGTCCTAGAGCAACAACATATAACCAGCTGAAAGATGGGGGAAGAATTTCCAATAACCTCGTACAAATAAGGGCTAATGACTGTGTTTAGTAATTCATATCAGCCTTTTCTGAGTATGCTGCAGATTGAATATTGCATTGCACTGAGTTGTTTGGCCAGAAACTCATTATGGTATTACGAAGGGAGAGGTAGAAAAGAGGGTATCTGGCCTTGACTGTTACTTGTTTTGTCTAAATAAGCTAACAATTTGCTTTATAGCAATACTGGTGAGGAGCAAAGGGCAGGAAATCTGCACTTGAAAATCTAAATCATGGGCTGCAACAGCAGAATGTTATCAACTATTCACAGGGCTTTTATGCCTGAAGGGAAAGAGGACAACTGGCTTTTGTGTTTGTGAAAACAAGTTGAAATTGTTGAACATTTAGTAAAACAAACAGAAAATATGTCTCTAGCCTATTTTTTCCTAAGTTCTTATGTAGCTAAATTATGATCAGTTCATTTGTGAGTCAAATCCAAAAGTAAATCTACAGGAGTCTGTGGAAATTTGAGTGTCCATGGGAATCAGAGAGAAGAGCTGCAAAACAGCTTTGAGGGGGTCTGACACAGACAGCAAAGCAATTCAGACATTCAGCTTCCAAATCTGTCATCATACAGTTTGACTTCACAAAATACCATTTAACCCATTATAATGGAAGCAGAAATTCAAAGAAATTCATCAGTAAATAGCACCATTTTGCATCCCTCTCTGTGTTATATTCATAAATAAAGGAAGTGGAATTATCACTGAATGATTAAACAGCCAGTGGAAATATTACCCCAATGCCAAACCCCAGGTTCCTGAATAGTTTGCACTTCACTGCAATGTAAACATCAGTCTAAGGGTGGAAGATGATAACTTCTCCACAGACTGTAAATTCTTCAGGAACAGAAACTTTGCCAAGTATAAAAATTTAAAAATTTTTAAAAAATAAATAAATGAAAAAGTCTGTTTTCCAAACTGAATGGATACTTAATACCACATCTCAAGGAACCAGCAGTGGGTATAGTAATTATTGCTGCATCAAGTCTAAGCCAGGTTTATAGTTACTAAAACGTGAGAACGGCAGGTGACTTCTCTGAAGCGTTGTGTGTGTCTTTAGTGGCAGCATTATTACATAGAGGCAGGGCAAAAAGGCCAAGAGCTGTTTGGACAAGAAGACTGAGTTACCTTCCTCCTCAGGGTGAAACCCATCAGTGGGTGCCAAGGAGGCTGCTTGTGCTGCAATTCCCTGTAGTTTATCTGTTCTGTGAAAAAACAATCTTCCTCCTTTGCTGGGGCTATCAATCCCTCACCTAGCAGGAGACATTGAATGTGATTTTCAATCACACACATCCAAATGACTGTACATCACACCATCCAAATGAGAAAGTATCTCATCAGAAGATGACTGGATAGGACACTTGCGGAGAGCAGAATTAATGCCACTGACCTGTTGTATCAACTAAGGCACAAAAATCCTGAAAAAAATATGCTTCCTCTATGAGAAAGAGAGGGATCTGCTGCTCCACAATGACAGTGTCTGCTCACCCACATGCGTGATGTAGATGGGCACATGAAATCAGCAGCAGGTCACATAAATACAAGCAACTTGGATGTTTTCAGTTCTATTTTCATCTTACTTTACGTCCCTTTTTCTCATCAAGACAAGGGGGTCAGTGGGCAAAGAGCAAGATCTGCCTCGTACATGAAATTCATATTTGTGCAGAGGTTTCCACAAAAAACATCCCTTGGTCAGATTAGCTTTTAGAGTGATTTGGGTTGAAGTCACATTTCCCTTTGCTTGGTTAATCAATGTTCTGCAGTGCAGGGTCCCACATTTTTCCTGGGAACTGGAATGAAACAGGACCTTACAGCCACATTCTTCAAGGATTTGCAGATGAATTGGCTTTTCTTTGCTTTCGTGTTTGGAGAACTTTTGCCCCAAATTCCTGTCTTACAGATGAATATACCTGGACTGGCTTCCTTTGGCTTTAGCTACCCTAGCAGGATAGTGTTCTCCCATTTGAATAAAAGATAGCAAGTTTAATGATTTTCCACTGGTTTTGCTTAAGAAAGAAGATGGCCTGTCCCTGAGAGCCAACTCCATGTACTGAGGTGTTCATGGAACTAGAAATTTCCTACTAAATGTGTTTGTAAACTATATTTGGTTCATCAAATATTATACAGGAAACTTGGTATATTTTTCACAGATAATTTTCTTTATTTCAGTAAAACAAACAAACAAAAAAAAAGTTTTACTTATATAATTCAAATTTAGGTTAATTTTATCCACCACCCACATTACCTCATTTTCATAATTTAAGCAACCTTGGAACATGATGTGAAAAAGCCAATGTATTAAAGAACTGAGCCTCTTAAAACTCTACTTCACATGCCATGCCCTTAATTTACTATAATATAAAAAAATTTGCTTTAGCTTCTTTTCTGAATGAGGTTCGTGATCTGATCCCAACTTGTCTCATTATATTTGTGGCACATGGCATTACTACATTTATAATAATACTAAAAGATACAGCTTCCATCACGCATACGCAATTGCCTCCCACTCTCACACAGGAACCAATTCTTACATGCCCATTAGAAGGCATTATATTTAGGAGCTATCACATTCACTATCCCTAGATTATTAGGAGATGGAAAGATTTGAAAAACATATAACAAATTTGCTGTCATACAATTTATAAAACTTAGAAGACTTCTAAGGTTTCCTCATCATCAAAATATCATTGTGGTTTGACTGAGACATTATTAAAAGTTAGCAGTTACTGAATTATTAATCACATTTATCCTTACAAATGAACTTCACTCCTGAATAAGCTCACTGCAGGGTCCCACAAGTATCAATGGCATTACTTAGCTTGCGCTGTTGGCAAACCACAGACTGACCAATGGATTTGCACCCTGGATTATTTTTTTTCAGTGTGGATTTCCAGTTACAGAAATTGGTGTCATGGAATACTTCAATTCTTCCATTGTTTCTACTGAGTTGTAAAACTGTCGGGAGAAATCTTTCCTTCAAAAAGTCAAATTATGGGAGGAAAAGTGTAAGGGCTTTATAATAGATACCTTGATAAAGGATATCCTTATGTTACTTCATTACAAAATTTCTGATAAAAGCATGACAAACAATTCTGAGACAAATTATGTGAGAATGGCCATTACAGAAAAAAGTTTGCCTCAGTGAAATTGAAATGCATCTTCTGCTTACATTTTAAATACTGTATTTGGCAATCTCTTAGTTCCTTTCTCTGTGCTTGCAAACTATGTCTATATTAAAGTATCTTAAGCCAGGGTGTTTGCTTGCTTTTCAATGAGCATCTATCATTTGATGTTTCTGGTATTGCTGCTTCCTGTTTCTAAGCAAAATCTCCCACTGAGATTTTTGAGGCAGCAGACAGACAGACAGAGCGTTTAAAACTGCCAACTCTTCTGCTTTTATGCCTCATTAACTGACCTATTGCTCTTTTCTCCACTTTCCCAGGATTTCTAGATTTCCTTCCGCAGCATAAAACATATGCCACAGGAGAGTAGTTCTGTGTTATCTACCAGGCAATGGATCTGAAGCATCTGCCAGACAGAGGGAAGTCTGCAGTGCATATGGACAGACCACCTCTACATCACTTGCACTGGCAATCCCGAACGTATTGGACTATAACACTTGCATTTTGTTGCACCTGCTTACAAATTTATTTCAGGATAATCTCGGGCAGAAACATGGCTCTCAGTACTTTCTTCATCAAAACTTGCAGCTATGATTCCAAGTTCCTAGATCTGATTTGAAAGGAGCTGAAAGCTACTAAGCAAAGAGCCCAGTGGTACTCCATGCCAGTGGAAATTAACTGGCAACTCCTATGCTGAGTGACATTACTCACAGGATTTGATATAATTCAGGAAACAAACCTTTGCCCAAATTGTAGTGTGCTATGATTACAGCCCTGCCATGCTAATGTCTTCTTTCTGCTCAGGTGGTGCTAGTGTATAGTCACAGAAAACACATTAGCGAACTGCTTTGGAACTGTAATAGAAAAACATAATAAATATGTGAAACCATGTTCTGAGAAATTATTCCTCTGCAAAGCATTCAGAGAGAGACTAGATTTATGAAACAAGAACTAAAGAAAGCGCAAAACCCTAGAACTGGCAGTGCTCTTTGTTTTGCCCTGAACAGACTATTTTAATGCATGCAAAGCGCTCTCCCTCTCTTCCTGCAAGACACTCCTCGAAACCCATCTGTTCTGTGGTGCATCCTACTTAACAAGAGCTGTGCACCAGGCTGTTTCAGCATTGTGCCATTCAGTGCTGTCCTGTGCCGTTTCAGCTTGTACTCCTAAACTGCAAGCTCTTCCGGAGGGAGAACCTCCTATTTATCTGACACAGTCCCCCTATTGTACTGCTCTATGTGCTTACACCACTGTAAAAACTACAACTGGCCTGAAGAGGAAATGCTGAATAACTAGGAAAAAAAAAAAAAAAAGAGTATTTTATTGCCAGAACTTAGCAGGCTGATGCATTATGTCTGCACAGCAATACGGTTACACAACTTTTACCCTCCGCTAGTAGTAAGACGTTTTGGTGATGGCAAGGAGCCACCATTTGGGGAAGCTGCAGTCAGTGGGGTTGTGAAAGCCCTGGTATTGTGCAGGGTAGTGGTCAACAAGCAGGCATGAAGCCACTTTCACTAGCATAGAATCATAGAATATACCGAGTTGGAAGGGACCCACTAGGATCATTGAGTCCAACTCCTAGCACCACACAGCACCACACAAAAATCAGACCATGTGTCTGAGAGTGTTGGTCAAGTGCTTCTTGAACTCTGGCAGGCTCGGTGCCGTGACCACTGCCCTGGGGAGCCTGTCCCAGTGCCTGACCAGTGCAGAACCTTTCCCTAACCCCCAGCCTGACCCTCCCCTGTCCCAGCTCCATGCCGTCCCCTCGGGTCCTGTTGCTGTCCCCAGAGAGCAGAGCTCAGCACCTGCCCCTCCGCTCCCCTCGTGAGGGAGCTGCAGGCCACCATGAGGCTTCCCCTTGGCCTCCACTTCTCTAGGCCAAGCGTTCAAACCAAGTGATTTCAGACACTCCTGAATATTTTCTCTCTATTTTTCTGAATAGTATCTTGCATACCCTTCTTTGGAGTCTCTCTAACAGTTTTACCTCTTTCTTGCATTGTGTTGCCCAAAACTGCACACAGTGCTCGAGGTGAGGCTGCACCAGCACTGATGACTGCGTGACAATGACAAGAGAATCCCTTCCCTTGACTGGCTAGCAGTGCCTTAACTGATGCACCCCAGGGTACATCCTGGGCCCTCCTGGAAAGTTAAATGGCTGAAACACCACAAATTCCACAAATGTGCTGGAATGAAAATGCAAATTTCCAGGAATTACATGACAAATGTCCAGGAATCGCTACGGGCTTGTCCCAGTCCGCCATGGATGGATCTTTCCCATCAACTGAAGTTAAAAATGGATCTCATGGGGACACAGGGAGCCCTCTGCCAGGGCCACCTCCCCACGACCTCCCATGCTTGTCCCACAGGGGTTGTGCCTTATTGGTGTCTTTAATTCTTATTTTGCACATTAGGGTTGTGGTCTGCCAACAAGGCTTCACACGTGATGCCTCTCCCTGTCAGCAGGCTTCCTCTGCGCCCCGGGGTGCCACGGGACACCCCTCAGGACACCAAAACAAGCTCACCCTGCCCCGTCCCACCTCAGGGCCTCGCCCACCTCAGCGAGCACCCCTCCCCAACACTCCCCCTTCCCCAGGCGGGCGCTGCCCCTTTAAGAAGGAGCCCGCCCGCCACCACCCTCCCCGCTGTCAGCTCCGGGAACCCGCCCGCCCGCGCCACCGCCGGCTGCGGCGTTTCTCAGGTTTGAGCGCCCGCCCGCACGCCCCGGGCGCTGCCATGTTCCGCCTGCTGCTGCGCACGGGGCCGCCGCCGCCCCGCGGGCCCCCCCTCGCCTCCGCCGCCCGCCGCCGCCGCTGCTGCCCGCCCCCTGCCCCGGGCCGGGCTCCCCTCAGCCCGCCGCCGGCCCCTCTCGTAGCGCTGCGGGCTGCCGCTAGCAGCTCGGCCAAGGTAGGCGGCGGGGACGGCCCCTCCGCACCCTGCGAGCTGCCTGGAGGTGGCACCACAGGGCTGGGGAGGGGGGGTCGGGGGCTGTTTTGGGGTGAGAAGAGGGGATTTGGGGTGATGGGGGTGGAGGTTGTGTGGCTGGTGGGCTGCGCTTCTCGCCCAGCTGGATGGGGCCGTGCGGGGCAGTCCAGGTAGCGCTTGGCTTATTCAGCATCCTGCTTCGGCACCACCCAGACACTGCCAGCTGTGGGGGGCTCGGAGCACGGGTGAAGGGAGAAGGAGCTGGGTTTTGGTTCCTAAGAACCATTTGTTGAACGTGTCTGTGCTGCACCGGCCCAGGGTGCACCTACCTCCGTGGGCAGTCAGCTCCTGTTTCCCTGGCACCTGAAATGAAATGTTTTCCTCTGAAATCAGTCCTCATATTGGGCTCTTAAATAGATCGTGCCCATCTTTCTTTGGATGACAAAACCACTGTGTTAAAAGCTAAAATGCCATTCGAACCATGCCCGGCTTTTAGGAAAATCATGCTGTTGAATAACAGAGTGTGCTTGGCTAGGCAGGTGGTGCTGCTTTTGGCAGTAGGTGTTATGAGACTGTTCTGCTTGGTTAATTCAAGTAGTCCCAGTTCGTAATTCAGTATCTAAATTTTATGGAACAGAATTTAAAATCAGAACTACTTCTCCCCTCTAATAAAACTGAAGAGTGAGAATGACTTCAGAAACACTGCTGTACGTGGTAAAGTTGCAGCAGTGTAGTACAGCCACAGTGTTACGTGGCTGGAAGTACTAAGGTTATTTACCTGTGAACCATGTCTTCTGCTTAATGAGCTTGTTTTAAAAATAAGTATTTGAATCTTGTTTCTTCATTTACTGTCTAGTATTAAATCTGGTTTTAACAAAAAAGAGGTTAGGTGAGTTTTTGTTGGTAGTTTTTGTTGTATTGTGTTTGTTTGTTGTTTTTTTTTTTTTCTTTCTTAGTCAAGTTTCAGTTCTGTTCACGTACTGTCTTGGTTCATAAGCCAAAGTAAAAGAATAAAAATAAAAACATCTAACATTATTCATTATGTTTGGAAATTTTAAAAATACAAGAATCAGAATAAGTCCTAGCTGACAATCTTGCCAAGTCCAAGAATGAACCAAAAGCAGTAGCACTCCCCTTGTTCTTCCTTTTGTCAGCCAACCTACAGAGGGTTCTTTGTAGGAGCCTGAATGCTGGACCTCTTCTATCAGTAGGTTGTTAGTAGGCTGGAATCAGTGTGCCATCATGTAGGCTTCCAGTGCCATCAATTGCCAAGCTGTGTTAATGAGAATTCGTTGTACAAAGCTAAATCAAAAATCTCTTTGGCACCTCAGTCTCACCTCAAAAGCTGCATGAGTGTGCCGCGGCACCTGTTTGGATCAGATGGAAGGCTGGGACCGTAACAATTCTTTTAATGATTGAACCTGCATTATGTAAGAACTTGCACCACGCTCAGCGCACCTGTTGGATGTGAATAGTTGGAAAATGGGAACTTGTATGGACTCGGCCTACAGGCATCAACTATCCTGAAATGAAAATGCAAAAGCATGTTACTGTCTTTCCCAAAGCCTTCCAAGTAGCACTGTACACAAGCCAATTGCTTCATTCTTTCAAATCTGCTCAACTGACTAGAATATAATATTGTACTTAATGCTAATTAATGTTTTGTTTTCTCTTTAGGATGTGGGTGGATCCCCTGACAAAGCAGCCACAGATCTCAGCAGTGAAAACAAGAAACTCAATAAATCCCAGCAGCTGAAAAAAGTTTTCAAAGAATATGGTGCCGTAGGGGTTTCATTCCATGTTGGAATTTCATTAGTATCTCTAGGAATCTTCTACCTGGCTGTGTCAAGGTACGGTTTGACTGTATAGCCTCTAGGTAATGGTTTAGACAAGAAAAATATTCTACCATTGTGCTTATTTCTGGAAAGAGATGTGCTCTGTGCTTGTTTGAGCTATATACAGGAATCTTCTGAATTTTGGGTATTGATTGATGCATAAATGGATCTAATTTCCAATCAGGTATGAGTGAATATAAACTTGCTTGGTCATTCTATATAAGTTCATTGACTGTGGTGGGCTGGTGAAAACAACAGAGTAGAGACTGTGCAAGAGTAACTAAAGAAGAATTTATTTTGTTTTGCAGAGATATCTTTTGTTCTCAAGCAGTAGCATGGCCTGTAGAGATAGAGCTGTATGAAAGTGCTGGAGCTTAGAGATAAGTTTATTTTTCTGGGTGCTGAACTCCATTCAAACTGCAGAAGGCAACAGCCACTAAAACAGAGGATCAGGTTAAAAAATAAAATGCCAGATAACAGAGACGGGTAGGAAATGCTGAGGATGGTGCTGAACATTCTCCATGCTGTATCTGTACAGCTGTATAGCTAAGAGGATGTTTGACTTCATAGGGACCTGGCCAGTGTAAAAAACAACAACAAAGAAGTGCATCTCAATATATTATATGTACTATTGTTATAGAAATAATTTGGCTGTTACTGCTGGAAGAGTTCATTGTTTTTTGTTATTTAACATGTAAAATTAAACAAATTCCAGAGTTGGAAGTACATCATGTTAAATTCCCTGAGTAAACAATACTCTTAATTTAAATCTTCTTTATTGTGCAATTTTAAAATAAGCTAAGAATTCTTATTTTCTTTTTCCACAGTGGTGTGGATATGACTGCAGTTCTCTTCAAACTTGGTTTCAGTGAATCCTCGCTGCAATCTAAAATGGCTGCTGGTACAAGCACTTTTGTGTTGGCATATGCTATTCACAAATTGTTTGCTCCGGTACGAATCAGCATTACTATAGTTTCTGTGCCATTTATTGTCCGATACTGCCGGAAGATTGGTTTCTTCAAACCACCTACCCCAAATCCATGATAACTTCTTCTTGTTTTTTACTATTTTTATTATTATTATTTTAATGTTCAATATTCATGTAGTTTTTCAGATTGATAAATTTCTTTAAAATACTTATTTGGGTTCATGTTAATGCTGACTTTCTCTTGCATTTCTCACTTGTTCTTTCAGGTAAATGTAATGCAGTGAAAAGTGCTGCCCTTATCTTTTTTCCCTTTGCCACCTCTTTTTTTTTTTTTCCCTCAGAAATAGCTGTTAAAATATCTGTTTTCCACTGCAAGTGGTAATATAAATGCTTGACAATGAACAGTCTTTTGAACACACAGTTCTGGGTCTTTATAATCTAGTTTTTTTGACTATAACTTTTTTCATATCAAAATACAGCTGCAGCAGTAGTTTATTACTGCATAGATATTACTGGGAAATAATCTTATTTTCCTAATAGTCTGTGGATTAAACAATATCCTACTATATGAATAGGTCTTTTGGTAAGCAAATATATATTGGGATCTTAGGCAGTATGTAGGAGTTCTTGTTATAAAAGACGTTATGATCCTGGTCTTCCAATCCAACACCCATGCCAAGCTAATTTTAGTGAGTACCCATATGCTTAATTATTGCACAGTGATAATTGTTTTAGCTAGAATTGGTAATGTACTTCATGTACTTCTCTGAAGCTACAGCTTCTTTGTGTTGCTTCCATGTTTCAAGATTTTGTTGTTTGAAAATATGCTTTTCTGGCCTTTCTAAGGTTGGTTGTTTTTTGTTTGTTTTTTGTTTTTTTAATGCTATAAACTAAGAGATCCTGAGTTTAGCGAAATCAGTGTAACCAGAATTACCTCCTGTGTGAACATATTCCAAAGACCAAGTCAGATGCAAGGTATCTATGGGTTTTTCATGTACTGAGGCCTAACTTTTGTACTGGGGACGCTTTTTTTTTTTTTTTTTCTGAAAACTGACCACAACTGCTTCCTGCTCCTGTGGATGAATCTCAGATCTGGGACTGACGTCCAGACACTACAATTCAGATATCAAGAGTAATTATTATGCTTTTGTCTGACAGAATGTTATTCTGTCAGAATATTATTATGACAGAATAATATGACAGAATATTATGACATTCTGTCAGAATGTTGTTATGCTTTTGTCTGCTGAATGTACCAGTTAGAGGTGTAATACATACTACTCTGTTAACCGAAGACTGGATCTCAAAACTAGGTACTTGGCTTAACATTCCATGGTAAACCTGAGTTTCAGACTTAGGACTATGCTTCTGTGAGATGACTGAAGCCAGATCCAAGAATCTTTTAGATCTGCTCCTCCTTCCAGGTCTGTTCTTTTTACAGTGTCTGCCTCCGTCTTTATGCTTGTCATTTGTACCAAGGTGGCTCTGGCACAGAGCTCTTTGTACAGGAATCTGACTGAACTAAAATGGCAGAAAACTACCTGGGCCATTAAAATTGTTTGTTTTTTGCCATGTTAGTGAATCGTGAAGAAGGAATAGTGCTGAAGGCCCTAGAGGAGAAGGAGCAAGTCATTTCTCTTCTTGTCAGCAAGCTGTTAATGCAGCTCAGACATGTTAAATTACACTCTAACACCTTTACCATTCAGAAAGTCCAACCCAGAGACTGGTTGGGTGCTCTGAGGATTCTTGAGATCACAAGTGAGAAAGGAGAGGTCACACTCTAGAAAGATAAATTGTAGCTACATATGTACTTACACCTCTGTACTATTTCTACCCCTTGGTTCATCAGAGAACGGGGAAATATGAAGAGACATTTCCTTCCTTTGTCCTGTGGAAGCAAGCTGTTAATAGAGCCTACCTCCTGAAAACCTTGGCAATGGCTTTGTCACAGATAGGGTGTGCTGTTAGCCCCATGTCTTAAAATGGAAACTGCTGCCAGTGAGCAGGTACACCGACTTGATCTCTAATGTGTAGCATACACACAAAGACATGTTACATAGATAAACACTTCTCAAAATACTAACCTTTGACAGGACATACCAACTCAGCCTTGCAGTATGGCCTGCTTCCCTGGGAGCTATATGCTCAATCCTCTGGCACAGCTTGTTGTGCACAGCTGGTTGTTAGGATACAGAGCCAATGCTCTGCTGTTTGGTGTGTACAAGGAATAGCAGTCAGATCCATTTTGACTAGCTTATTTAAAAAATTAAAAAGACAGGATTTGTCCCACTCTATGCCTGCTTTGCTGCATGGCTGCTGAAGCTGACGGCACCCTCTACGAGCTAACTACCTTGCTGCTATCTAAACCATAATTAGAATGTTTCATATCAGCTTGTCCCTGAAGGAAGCTCTGCCTTCTACCCTTGATAAATCAGGATATTATATTGTTACTTAAATGAAAGTTTATTGCTGGATGTTTAGTGAGTAAAAACCTGCAGGATAAACAAGTGAAGGGTTACTGTGTTGTTACATGCAACCAACACTTCCCTAGCTTTCCAGGACCTGCTGCCTTCTGGAGTGAGTGGAGATACCAAGTGTCAAGTAGACAGACAGTGTATCTTAAGAGTAAACATAATGAGCTCTGTTGCCCCTGATCTAAGAAACATGTTCTTTTCTATATATCCTCTAGCTGTTCAGGTCACTGTTCTCTTAGCTAAGGGTAACAATGATTTCAGAATAGTTAAGTGATGAGATTCTTGTTTTTTATCTGATCAATTAGTTTTAAACAAAATAGGTGTTTTGTCCTAAAGTTAGAGAAGTAGGATACAGGCTTCTTTTCCTTTTCCAAAAAGTATTGCTCTAAAATGGGAATTGTTTAAAGCAAATGCACCTAGAAGTTATTAAAAAGGCATCAGCACTAGAGCTTTTCTTTCAGTAAAGAAAGAGGGCTTCATTAAGTTGGGACCAGACTTCAGCTTACCTACTAATAAGATAGTTGTATAAACTGACAATTTGTTTAGATAAGTTTCTGCAAAGTATATTTTAAATTAATTTGAGAATATATTTTAAAATCTAGAATCCTTGCTTGTAAAAAAATCATTTTTTAAATGGTTTGTAAAATAGTGAAGGAGACCTTAAGGTCTTATGTTAATAAAAATACAATAAATTGCTTTCTCATAGCATTTGCTTGAAGTGTTTTACTAGAAAAGAGGTGGTTTGCATGTTTTGTTTCTCAATGTCTTTCCTTGTCTACAAACAAGTTGCACCACAATTTAAGTCGCTTTCTTTTAAAAATCTCTATCTTTTCAAAATTGCAAACATCTTTTAGTGTCTTAAGAAGCTTCTTAATGCTATGCCATTTATTTCCTACCTTTTATTACAGTGTGGTGAGTGAAGAAAAGTAGCCACAACTCTTTCAAGAATATCAGCACTTTGATATCAGCTTACTTTTCAACCAAGAAAAAACCTTGCTCTGTAATCATGGATGTGAAGCCAAGCTGTACTGTAGTATGACAGTAAAGACAAGTGATTTAGGTGGAGGCAGCAGAAGCAATAAGAGTACCATGCTGGTAACAATATATAACAAGTCTTTATTTTAAACGTTGAGTGCTCACATTTAAGGCAAAATTAGAGACAAAATCCATACATCATTCAGGACACAAATGCATTCACCTGACTCAGTTTCAGATTACACCACAGGTACGATACCCTTAGCAGCCCAATGAGTTCATAGGCAGGCATCTCTGGGATATTGCACTGTTCAATAAGACAGAATCACAACTGCCTCTTGGTACTGGAACAATGATCTATAACCATGACAGACCACATCATAAAGGCCTTGAACAGCATAATACTTAAACCTGGCCCACATGTAGTTATATTTCAAGTATATTAAGTATTCCACAACCTCCAGCTAGAAGTCAAATAGATTTCAAATAGATTTACACTGAAATTTGAGATAAGTTCAAGCTGACAACCAACCTAAAGACTTGTGTTCCTTATTGCCACTGGATTCCAAGACCTGCTTTTCTTATTATATTACAGCAGTCACAGTACAAAACTCCTCTCATTGATCCAATAAGATTATCCTTGTTAAGACTGCGTTCTGGGTGGGGCAGTAACATCACTCTTTCTGCTGTTGGGCAACTTCGTAGAGTTTGCTGTAATCCAGGGATGAACAAGTACATCCTTCAACGGCATCCGATGGAATGGGTTATGCTTCAGGAGCCTTGAAATTAAATCCTTTGCACCTTCTGTTACAAATGCAGGATACTTGAACTCCACCTGGTAAAAGGAAACAAAAGATTATGCAAAGTTCTTGGGTACTAATTAAAATTAAAGAGCCACAGGGCTCCACCCTCCAAGGCACAGATAGGAAGAAAAGTTGTCAGCCTTGTGGGATGTGCACTGTGCCTATTTAATTTCAACAGGGTTATGATGGAAACAAGGTTCTTGCTGCATGTAGATGTTAAGCTAGTGCTAGTGTACTTTTCAGTGTATTTCAAATACAAGACTAGTTTGCTGGAACCTTTCTAGAGCACAGAACAGGAAAAAAAAATCAAGTTTAATACCTTGAATGTTAAATTTTATAAGCCAGAAAAATTAAAGGTGGAAAAGACTAGTTGCTTTATGAAGAGGTGGATATTCAGATGCAGGCAGAAACAGGACAGAAACAAGAAGCCAGGCAAAGTCTTAAATCTCTTCAGGTAATTCTGGAGTGACTGAGGACAGTTTTAGCAGCCTAGTTTTGTGCACATCTCATTATGTCTTACTATAGTTCTAGTTCTACATGCCCTTCCTCAAGGCAACTTGTAGTTAAGCTTTAAGAGAAGAACTGAAAGCAAAATTCAGCTAGTCTAAGTAAGTTGTAGCACATACCCTAGAAATAGCTCTGTAGGTTTCCTGGTATGTTGCTGCTTCAAAAGGTGGCTTCCCTACAAGGAATTCATAACACAGAACCCCCAAGCTCCAAATATCCACCTTTTCATCATGTGTTCTTCCCTCAATCATTTCAGGAGGCAAGTAGTCAAGTGTCCCACACAGAGTTGTTCTCCTGAAAAAAAAGTTACAGTTTATCATTTACCCTTTATAGCAATTAATATCTGTTCTAGGAAAAATCAAGATGTTAATGCCAGCAGTTAAGTTGTCTATACCTCAGTGCAGTCTACCCCAGATGGACTCAGCAGCACTGACATTCCAGCAATAGGTTTGTTTTTGTTTGTATGGTTTTTTTTGTTTGTTTTTTAAAAACTTTTGCTTCAAAGCATTTAAAATCACTGCAGTCAGTCTTGCCCTTCTTTTTCCCCTCCCACCAGCTCACAGGTCAGACAGGCTTCCTTTTTCAGTTTAGTTAAATATACCCTAAGTATATTCTGGGTGTGTGGTATTTCAATGGAAGTTCTCATCTGTCACCTCAGGAACCACTACAAGCCTCCACCAGTACACTGCCCCGACCCTCTTGTTTCTGGTTCAGCAAGTTTTGAAATACACAAGAAGCAGAGGGAATATTGTCCCACTTTGCCACACCAGTTAAGACCCTCACTGCAGTAACCCAGTTCTTAAAGGATATTTTCCCCCAGTATTTTAGGAAGCTCACATTTGCCTCCATTCCATAACTAGAAGTTTAACAAGAAATCTAGCATTTTCATTTTCACCACATAAGTATTTCACTGTATAACTTACGTATTGCATTCTTACCTAGAAGATGGAGCATGCACAGACCATCCAAAGTCAGCAATTTTTAATTCTCCATTTGAGCCAAGCAGCAGGTTTTCTGGTTTGATGTCCCTATGAATCACATTCTTTGAGTGGCAGTATGATAGGGCATCTGCTAGTTCTGTGATATACTGCAAATAGAAAGAAAACAAATCTGTCAAGCATGAAGACACCAGCATTCTAGCTTTGCTGTCTAGAGCATAGTATATCCTAAGCATAATTAATGGTTTGAATTTAAGCAATGATTCCTTACACCCTTGAAGTAAAATAATACAGGCTCTGCCTGAAATGACCAAGAGCTTGTAGCATTGGGCAACACTGAATGTTGTTAAGTTTAAGTAATGCTGTGCAGTAATTTGTCTTCTCAACATATTGAGAAATAGATTACAAGTGCATCAACAAACAAGCATCTCATGAGTCAGCTTCACACAACTGACAGAATTTCATCTGGATAGCTTTATGCTTCAGGTACTCCAGATAAGAACAAGTGATGTACAAGCAGCTAGAACGACCTACAGTTGCAGTTCTTTGTTCATCAAACTTGGTAAGCTTCTGAAGTTCTTTGTAGACTTCTCCACGGGGTGCATACTCTAGAATAAGATAGACTCTTGTAACATCATGGAAGTAGCCGTATAGTCTGAGAATATTGGGATGCCTGCAAGAAGATTTAAAGATTTTTCTGAACAAGGTATTTGTACAACTATAATACTTATAGGTACAGGACATATGATTTAATATAAATGCCACACAAAACAGTACAGTCCTGATTGCCATGTATTGCTTGCTTCATTGCAAATGAAGCAGAGGTAAGACTTGCTTCTTTATGCAATATAGTAAGAATCTTAGTTTCAAGTTGTCATGTGTTTAAAAAGAAATTGCTGTTTTCACTGTCATGTTATCAAGAACAAGCTCTTTTTTTTTTAATTGAGCATAAACTAAGCAAAGAGAAATAGCTCACTAAGCTTTACCTAAGATGAGACTGTATTTCAACTTCTCTTCGTAGTTGATGTTCTACACCAGCTTCTTCAAGTTGTGTTTTAAATAGTACTTTCAGTGCAAGAATAAATTTACTCTGCTTTTCACGTGCTAGGTACACATTTCCAAATTTCCCTTTCCCCAGAGGACGACCAATTTCAAAATCATCAAGAGACCACTGTCTTCTGCAAAATGAGAGATAGTTAAGTTACAAAAGCTGATACCTGCATGTACAAACAATGTTCCTGTTCAGTAGATACTTGGTGATCTCAGCTAGATTTTGGGATTTAATGAAACACCACCAAACAGACGATGTGTTGAGACCTCTGACAAGATCCTGAAAGCTACTCTCTGGCTTCATAAAGCTTATGCAGAGAAATACTGTCATCAGTCACACCTTACAAGAATAACAGAACTGTGTGTACTAAGCCAGGCACATTTCAATACACTTCTGTATTCTGCATTGTCAGAATTGTTTTAAAGCTAGCCCTAATACAAGTTAACTTCATACACAGACTCCAGCCTCCTGCACATATAAAGGAGGAATATTTTCCCAGGAGTACATGCTGTGATTAGAGTGGTGGTTATCAGAATTCTCTCATGGGAAAAGCATTAAACAAAAGCTTTTCTTCAGATTACAGTAAATTCTTGTTCCTGAGGATTATCAGGTCCAAGTAAACTTTCCTAAGGTTTCATTTTGAAATGTTACCTCTATGAAGCGTTTGGCCTCTGTTTTTAGCAATCAAAGACTGGAGTAGCCAGCAGCTACTGGCACAACACAACAAGTTTAGTTGCAGCACAAAGTTCTGGAAGTTAAAAGCAAGCCTAACCCAACAGGACTCAGTCAGCTGGAAAAATTTCAGCATGCAACTTACTTTTTATTCTCTTCGTTTTTCTTTTTCGTAGGCTCTTCATTTTTCTGTTTAGAGCTGCTTTCTGCCTCAGAACTTTTTGCTGCATAAAGTAGATAAGTAAAACAACTTTATGAGATAGACCAATCAACACAACACAAACTCACACAAGGAACAAGTATAACCTCTGTGCAATATCTACAATTCAACTATATTCTTAAAACTAAACTAGTGTAGTTTACTATTGGCAAAGCAACATAGTTAGAATTGCATCAAAGTATAATTCCAAGTCTTCTTGAAATTAAACAAGCTTCCCCCCACCCATACAATATCTTTGTGTATCAGATTAGCATGCATACTGGAGAAACTAATGCAGGAGTGCCAATTCTATTCATTCACAGCTGACTGATGAGCATCTGTAAGCTTTCCAGAGGAAAGAAACACTTATGTTGGCTCTAAATACCTGATTCTGGCAACACAAATAGTACAGTAACATCTAAGTTATAGTACATGCTGCTGTTCTGTTTCTGGGTGCAACCACTTATTTCTCTACATTACTGTCCCCCGCATCATCCACATGAGTTTTACACTTTCTTCACTGCACTCTGCTTCATGGACATATCCCAGTCGTCACATACTGATAAATATGTGTACATCATCCTCAGAATTACCAGGTGCTGGAGCCTGTTGAGGTTTTTCATTGGTCTTGCTTGGAACCTGGGGTCTAGCCATTGGCTGGACTGGAAACTTGGGTCGGGGCTGCTGTGTTGTCTGGTTGTTAGACAGTTTTTGGTTTGACGGTACAGACTTCTGTGATTGCACAGGAACTCGCTGGGCAAGGTTTGAGGGACAGAGAACACGTTGTGCTTGACCTCCACTGTTCAATACCCGGCTCTGGGCAGAATGTTGAGACACAGGAACACGTTTTGGGCCATCTACAACAGCATTTGCAGTCTTCAGAAAGAAACAATTGTACATTAGTAATAGAATAACACTATATAGCCCTTACGATCCCATACCATAGAGTTGGGTGTGGGTTGTACTTGAGTAAGGTACAGAGGTGGAAAAACATTAAGTAGTTAAAAATGAAATATTAGGGAATTCTCATCTTATATTTTAAGAATTAAGTTTACCTGTAGAGAGCTGCCAACTTGTTAACAGCATGTTTATTTATAGCTGGCTATAGAACTTTTCCACACAAGCCTGAATAGCAGTAAAAACTCGTAAGCCATCAGACCTTTACTATAGAAAATATTTGCAACTGATATACAGTTTTAAGCTACTACTCCCTTGAATGGTGTGCATTTTAAGATGCCTTGCACCGCAACAGAAGTTCAGCAGAACAAAAGAGTTTATTTAGTAAGGTTCAGTTGACTGCTTTTAAACTTTTGCTTTCAGTAGGTGAAGGCAGTTCACATTTATATTTAAGAAATCTTTAACTGTTCTAGCATAATTTAGCTAGAATTAAGTTCAAACACTAATGATTGGCATCTCACATCAACACCTCTGATACATATATTTTTGTTTTTTTGTTCAACTCACAGACAAACGATTAAGAAGAGGTTTTGCTTTTGTTGTCTTAAATCTTTACAATGGCATGCTTGTTTTTAAGTTAAAAGAATAGGAACATCTGCAATTCTGTATATAAACACTTTCAGTCACAGAGATCTTGAGTACTCCCACACAGGCATGCAAACGTTAACAGTGCTTTCCTGCGGAAGCCATTTCTCAAGTAATGAACCTACTTACATTTACTCCCTAGCTAAAGGATGCTACATTACACCTCAATCACCTCATCATTTTGAGAGCTCCCCAGTTCAAGGGTCACATAATAATAGTAGTAATAAAAATAGTAGTAATAGAAAATAATGAGCCTTGGGCATTACTCTCCAACAGAAAAACTGCCAGACAAAGTTTACTGTAGCTTACTAGACACAGAAGACACTGTTTTGTGTTCCTCCCCCTCTGTTATTTAGTAAGTTTAATAGTAACGGTCACAAGAGCCTCAAACTGCGTGATCAAGAGGAACGCATCTACCAGCCTAGGAATTACCTTAGGGACGCGAGCAGGGTTCCCAGAACGGTTCTCTTTTGTATTCTTGTCCATGGCACCTGAGGAGGGCAGGGCCCGCGTACAGCCTCACCTACGGCGAGAACACGGCGATGGCGGGCAGCTCCACGGCAGAGCCTCACCTCATGCCCTCTCCCACCTCCTGCCCGCCGGGGCCCAGCCTCCCTCCCCCACAGACGCCTCACCCCCGGCCCCACAGCCCCTCAGGCCGCCTCTGAGCGGGGAGGGCCCGACCCTGGGCCCGCTCCGCCGGCCCCTCAGGCGCTCACCTCAGGCCGCGGCCGCTCAGGCTGTTTGAATTCAAACGGCCCTCCCTTAAATACCCTTTAAACCACCGCCCCTCGCCATTGGCCGCCCTCCCGCCGCCCGCCGCCGCTGCTGATTGGCTGCTTTCCCAGCGCCCCGCCCACCGATTGGCGTCTCCTCAACGCGCCGCTCGTTGTCAGGCCCGAGCCTCGTCGCTTCCCCCCCCCTTCCCTCTACCGCGCAGGCGCAACGGCGGCCCGTCTGCGTATCCCGCGTCGGGCCGGACCGCCCGCCCCGGGGGCGGTGTTTGCGCTCCATGCGTATTTTACGTAGCGCCTGCCCCGCCGCCGGCTCCTTCCGTACTCCAAGTGCGCGGCGCGGCGCCCCGCTAACGCACGGCGCTCCGCAAAGTCTGCCCGGCCGCCTCCCGCCTTACGCAAATCGCGTATGTCCAGACCACCCACCTGTGGCAACGCTACAACTGCCGCCCCCTCCCCGCGGGCACCCAGGCCTCGCAGCGCCCCGACGGCGGCCGGGGGAAGGGCCCCAGGTTAGTCCCGCAGCCTGCGAGGCGCCGGCCTCCGCCCTCGCTGCCTCCACACACACACACGCACGCACACACCCGCGGTGCTGCCACCTCGCGTGAAGCCGGGCGCGAGTGGGGCCGGCCGCCTGCCTTTGTGTGGTGGCGGTGGCCGCGAGGTAGGTGCCCCGCGGGTGGCAGCTCTGCGCGGAGCCGGGAGGGCCGGGGTGAAGCAGGCCTCGCCGCCTCACGCTCGCCCCCGGGGCAGCGCTCCACGTGCCCTCGGCTCTTGAGGACAAGTGCGAAGGGGACGCCTTGCCCTGCTGCGCCGCGCCAAGGGGACGCTCGGCCCGCAGGTTGGCTTCGCCGTGAGGTGAGCGGTGCTGAGCTGAGGCCGGTGGCAGCTTCTAAAAGCCTGCGGGTCATCGAGGAGCGGAGCCCGGACAGCACCGGCAGCGGGTGAGCGGCGCTGCTCGTGAGGACAAGCGCGACAAGGAGCGAGGGGCTGCGCTGGTGGCTCAGTGACCAGGCAGCTGCGAGGTCTTGCTCACACCTGTGAGGAGGACCTTGGCCGGCGAGCAGCGGCCAGGACGAGGTTCAGTTTGTCAGGTCTCTGAAGAACCATAATCGAAGGCAACTCTTAACCAGCTACGCGTCGCTAGGAACAAGTGCGAAGGCCGCCCCGTTGTGTTGGTGTTTACAAGCGGTACAGGATAGGGAAAAAGAAGATGTCAGGTCGTCGTGTCGCCGCGGCATGTGACAGGCGGCAGCTGCCAAGGGGCATGGGCAGCATGGCAGCGCCACTCCTCGACCCGCGTCCGCTTCGACTGCCGTTTCTTGAGGCTGACGTGAGTAGGACTTTGGGGCGGGTGGCGGCGTGCTGTCGGGACGGGCTCTCAGCGTGCCCCGACCAGGAAGCGTGGCAGTGAGCACAGCGGGGAGGCAGGCAGCACGGAGCAGCAGCGCTGCCAGCCAGCTCCACAGCCCCGTTACTCGCCCCCGGTGCCCGCACACCCGGTGAAGCACCACCTCGACGCTTCCCGGGGCCGGGGCACAAAAGAATCCCGGCTGCCAGCCGCTTCCTATGACCTCCAGGGCGGGCCGGGGGCTGCACGGGCCCTACGGGGAAGGGTTGGGGATGGAGGAAGGGGGTGTGGGGGGGGTGCTGGGGGTCCCCCCGGAGCTCCGCGCCCGGCCCCTCCCCGCCGCTCGGGGGCTCCCTGCGCGCGTCACGCGTCACGTGACCGGGGGGGGGGGGCGCGCCGTGACGCCGCCGCGCTTGTCTCGCCGCAGAGCCGCCTCCCATCGATGTGCGGGCGCTCGATGCAGCAGCCCTCGCGCCGCAGCGTCCTGCGGGCCCGGCCGCCGCCGCCGCCTCCTCCCCTACCGCCGCCGCCCATCGATGCGCTCCGCGCTCCGGTCGCCATCTTAGGGGCAGAGCGAGGGAGGCAGAAGGAAGGGTCGGTAGGTACCGGGCCGCTCCCCTGCACACACACACACACACACACACACACACCGGGTTGTGTTGCCCCCCACCCACCCTAGAAGCCGCCCGGCCCTTGCAGCCCCGCCGGGGCTCAGCGCCCTCCCCGCCCTCATTCAGAGCCGCTGCCCCACGCCCCCTCCAGGGCCGGGTATCGCCCCCCCGGGGCCGGGGCTCGGGGCTGGCCGGGCGGGCAGCGGCTGCGGGCCGGGAATCTCCAGGGGGTGCCGGGCTCGGCGCTGTGACTGCCCTGCATGGCCCTCCGTGATCGCCTCCCGAGCTCCGCCCGCCCGGCTCCACCTGCCCGCCCGTGCCAGCACGAGGGATACCCGCAGAATGAATTCGAACTAATACCCTATCTTTTCCCTCCACAACGTTATTTTTGTTGTTGCTCCTTAGTGCAGCTCACATTCTGTTTATTGGCCAGATTTTCATTTCTGCAGTAAATGAGCTCACCGGTTTTCTCCCATTTTCTTTCATTTCTCAGTCTCTGAATCTAACCTGAACTAAGCAAATACTAAATATCTATGCACCACAATTCATCAGATGCGTTTTATTTAAAGCTTTTAATTGTGTCGTGCGTCTCTATCATATATAATTTTTCTTGTTCTTTTTTATTTCAGGCCCCTCCAAGGCACTCCTTGCTCACAATGTATAGAACAAAAGTCAGCTTGAAAGACCGTCAGCAACTTTATAAATTGATAATTAGTCAGCTACTATATGATGGATACATAAATATTGCTAATGGCTTAATAAATGAGATAAAACCACAATCAGTCTGTGCACCATCTGAACAACTGCTGCACCTGATTAAATTAGGTAAGGTGGGGGAAAAAATGAGCATAAAAGTCCAGTATCTAAATCCTTAGATTAAATCCGTGTGAATTAAGGGTTTAGTGTTACTGACAATACATTTCAGTATTTCAGCTTATTTCTAGTAATACCACAAAGTTTTTATATATTTAGATGCAGCCTTTGTCTCCGTGTTTTACTTTTTTATGGTGCATTCCAGTTCTGTGTTTCATTCTTGTGTGCATTGAAAGCAAAACAGGTCACTGAACGTTGTCAGAATGTTTGTTTCAACTTTTTTTAACGTGTTAGAATACCTGCCAAGGGTCCTCTGGGTGACTGACAACCTTCTAAAAATATGCTCAAGTAAACAAGATCACCAAGTCCACAGATCTAATAGGAAGTTAGATCTATTACTAAATTGCAGCTCTCTGTGATTGTTCCTGAAAGTGTTGGAGAGGGACCAAGTCTTTTCACTGGCCATCTTCATTAGCTTCTATATACCACTCTCAAGAAAATAAGCTTCACGGTCTGGGGTCTCAGCAAAGGTATTGCCTGTTCTCTCCCTATACCTTTCTCTCTGAAAGTACGTCTGTGCAGCACGCAGTAGTCAGAATTCCTGAGCTGCTGTAGAAACAAGCTGTCTAGGTTATTGGAAGAGGCCTAGCCATGACAGCATGTCTTCTCTGTATTGTAACTGAACTGGTTCTGCTGCTTCAACTAGTTGATTTACATGAGTATAAATAGGTGAAGCGTTGTGTCTGTCTGAAATAATCATGCTAGACTCGCAGATTGTAGATGAAAGCAGCAACGACTTTTCTGTTGAAGTTGGTAACAGCAGTTAGGCACGTAGCTGAAAAATTGCATGTCCTGTGTTGTACAAATTCCAATGCTGAACTGTCTTTGTCCTGTAGAAGCATCATGCAAAACAAAAAAATTCTGTTGAGTGGGTGTGAAGTAATAATTTCCATCAGCAATGCTAGGATAGTAGTTTGTGGGGTGGAGTTTTCTCCTTTGATGCAGTAAAATGGAAAGAAGAGTAATTGGTAAATGCTTCTATTTTTTATTTTAAATGTCACGTAATAGCATTGGGGCTTGCTTCTCGCTTCTGTAAAAAGTTGACTATAGTCCAGTCTATGACTTCTGTAAGTGATTGGTATTAAGTAGTTAGGTACACATACGATGTTCATGGTTGTATTTTCACAGTTAAGTTTAACAGATCTGCAGTCAGCTTTGATATAGCCAAACTACCTTGCTTTCATCATGAATATTGCTATACAACTAAACCTGTTCCACTAGCTTAGCCTTGTTCAGCATGGGCTGTCTCTTAAAGCCTGACTGCTGTAGCTGTTAAAGTCTATAGCATAGATCTGGACATAGCCTATCTGTCTAAAGAGGAGGTGAACCTGGTTTACGAGTGTCAAATTCTCTTTTCAGGAATGGAGAATGATGACAGTGCTGTTCAGTACGCAATTGGACGGTCGGACACAGTAGCTCCGGGCACAGGAATCGACTTAGAATTTGATGCAGATGTACAGACCATGTCTCCTGAGGCTTCTGAATATGAGACTTGTTACGTCACATCTCATAAGGGACCATGTCGTGTGGCTACGTATAGCAGAGATGGGCAGTTAATAGCTACAGGATCTGCCGATGCCTCAATAAAAATTCTTGATACGGAGAGAATGCTGGCCAAAAGTGCTATGCCTATTGAGGTAAAATGTGACTTGAATCGTAGCCACTTTGTGAATTCTTGAGCTGCTGTCTGGTTTTCATGCAACGTCTGTGCCTTGTGGCTGGCTCAGTGAGTTGGACTTAATGTCTGTCTCACTGTATTTCCTTTCCAGCAGTGGTTCATAAAGTACCCTTGAAGAAAAGAAAGAAGATGTAGGGCAAATATACTTGTGTGACTTCTTGCAGCAGCCTGGAGATCTGAGCCAGAAATAGCTTCTCATAGTTGTTGATAATTGCTGTGCTGTGTAAACACAGCTTGTCTTTGAACCCTCTTCTGGCCTCTGCAGCATCCAGTGGCTGTTTCAGTACTGGTTCCCAGAACGCATATTTATTTGCTTTATTTTTTCTCCCGATAACACTTATCAGGCAACAATTCAAAAGTGTAGTTTTTCAGAATATACACAACATTCTCAGTAGTAGTCTATATGAGTGAAAGTTGCCATTTTCCCTGTTGGTACACCTTCCCTTAATTCTTTTGGCAATATAATATTTTGATTTGGACCCTTCCTGAAGAAGGTGATACATTTTCTTGCATCAGTTTACTGCTGCTGATACTAGTTCATTCTTGAGCAAGTCCATTGACCTTTGTAAAGATATGGGGATGTTATCTGATAATTTATCAAGTATAAAATCTGCATTACCTGTCAAAAGCATGTTCTCCCTTCTTATGCTAACTTGTTCCATGTTGCAGGTCATGATGAATGAGACAGCACAGCAAAACATGGAAAATCATCCTGTTATTCGGACTCTGTATGATCATGTGGATGAAGTTACATGTTTAGCTTTTCACCCAACAGAACAGATCCTTGCATCTGGTTCAAGGGACTACACACTTAAATTGTTTGACTATTCAAAGCCTTCTGCCAAAAGAGCCTTCAAATATATACAGGTTAGATACTGTCATCCAGTTCAGAACAACCAAAGCTTGTGTGTAATTACTGAGCTATCAGTGAGCTGAATTGCATCCGAGTATGTAGGTGGTTAGGTGTGTAGGAGGATGTAGCTAACAAAATTTGCAGACGTGCCAATTTCTGTGTTAAGAGTGCATAACGGATACGTATACTTACAGTCTTTGACTCTCATGTCTGTTTGCTTTTTGTTAATCCAGACCTAATCTAATATGGGTGACTTTGAAGTCAGTTATGTTATCATGGTTCTAGAGACGAGTTTGGGATTATGTGGTGGTTTGACTGGCTGACAAAACCTTCTGCTACTGTTGTGCAATATCCCAAAAATAAATGGGCACAGCAAGCTGCTCTAGGAAAAAAAATGTGGTATATTTAAGTGTAGGCTGTCACAGGCTTTTTAATGCTATGTAGAGCATTTTCCATTTTGCTGAAATACATCATGTCATGCGAATTGATAGTGTAACTAATTTTTAGCACTTTAATGCCACCAAAACTGACACATTTTAGCTTTTTATTTTTATTTTTTTAATAAACTTACACCAATTATGTATTTTTGATCAAACAGGAAGCAGAGATGTTACGCTCAATCTCTTTTCACCCTTCGGGAGATTTC
The DNA here is from genome assembly GCF_964211825.1 of Aythya ferina. Lineage (NCBI taxonomy): Eukaryota > Metazoa > Chordata > Aves > Anseriformes > Anatidae > Aythya > Aythya ferina. The sequence goes on along the minus strand of NC_140315.1, from coordinate 6,390,693 downwards.
ATTCTTGTTGGTACCCAGCACCCAACTTTACGACTTTATGATATCAATACTTTCCAGTGTTTTGTGTCTTGCAATCCTCAAGATCAGCACACAGATGCAATTTGTTCTGTAAATTACAATGCAAGTGCAAACATGTATGTGACAGGAAGTAAGGATGGATGCATCAAACTGTGGGACGGTGTTTCAAATCGCTGTATCACTACTTTTGAGAAGGCGCATGATGGAGCTGAAGTCTGTTCAGCTATTTTTTCCAAAAATTCAAAGTATATCTTGTCAAGTGGAAAAGACTCTGTAGCTAAACTATGGGAGATATCCACTGGTCGAACACTGGTCAAATACACAGGTATGTATGTGGCAGGTGACCTTCCAAGTACCTTCTTTTTCAGCTACTGACCAAGGGGGGGCAGGGGTGGTGTTGTCTGAAAGATTAAGTCTGTTATTGGTGAATACTAATCCTTAAAGGTAAGGGGAGACAGCTTCTTTGAAGATAAATTGCCCCATATTTTTTAAAACGTTTCATGTAAACTACATCAAGAAGAAAAGCTGTGTCACTTTCAACCTGCTGAGTCTTAAGTAGAATTTTGGAGGCTTCTCTACCAGCATTATGCCATTGCTTTTGGAGGGAAGCGATTGCTAAGCTAGGGAAAAGGAAATAGGAATGTGAATCCCCTAAAGTTTAGAACACTTGTGCAGAAGGTTTTGTTCCTTAGTTTTTCTTTAATGTGTTTTAGAAATGATGAGTATTCGGAGGGAAGGTGGAAGACCTCATTGCTTTTCTTGCCGATGATCATCTTTATTCTTGGGCTTGTCAGTTTATACTGCACCCTTGGTCTAGCAAAAAAAAAATACATATATATAAAAACGAAGGATCAAAAGTAATGCATAATCCTTTTTGGGATAGAGTAGGCCTCTTGCCCGAAGAGTACCATGGACTGCAGGGGAATAAAATCCACATTGGGGCAGTTAACAATTAGACTCTTGGGTAAATAAATGGTTCAAGTAAACCATGGCAATATTCTGAAAAATGTTTGCAGCTGTACTTTTTTGCAGGATGAAATTATGCACAAGGTAGCCACACTTCCAGCATGCTGACAATACCACGCTTTGATCTCAGCAGGACTTGGGAAATTATGAAAGATGGAAACTGCATGCAATAGCAGTTACGTGACTGGGGAAGCTTTAGGGTGAAGCAGCAGTGTGCTTAAGTATTGGGAGTTGAACCATGACAGAGAGTGGATGCTGAAAAATTTTTGTTTCAGCTTTTGGGGTCTGTGCAGTCCTTGTACACTAGCAGTATTTTTGCTCTCAACCAGCAGGGTGCAGCACCTCCTTAATAAACCCTTGCAAAATACAACATAGAAAGTAGGTCTATTCCTTGGAAAATAAATGCCTGCATATGAAACACGTTTTATATGAAGGGGGGGCGAAGGTATGGCCAAGGTAGGTCACACAATATGCCATATGATATTCAAAAGGAAAATTATTGATAATGAGGGTCTCTGTCTCCTGCTACCTATGGTCTTCCTGGCTAGTTACAATTGTAAGCCTCATACAAAAGATGTAAGGTAAAACTGCTTTTTAAAGCTTACTGTTTGCACTCATACTGAGTGGTTGGACTTGATTGCCACAGCTGGAGTGCTTAATCCTTCCGTACTCTAAATTCTAGCATACACACTGTATATAGGTACAAAAGAATATCTGTAATTGATTCAGTTGTTCTACATGGAAGTTGTATAATAACAAAGAAAATAAAGCTTCTTTTAATAGTCTGCAGCAATTAGTAGATACAGGAGGTTTGCAAATTTCCTAAAAGAGATCATATTTGAGTTAATATTTTTCTGCATATATTTAGGAGCTGGTTTGAGTGGACGGCAAGTACACAGAACACAAGCTGTCTTCAACCACACAGAAGACTACGTGCTGCTTCCAGATGAAAGGACCATAAGTCTCTGCTGCTGGGATTCAAGAACTGCTGAACGGAGAAATCTTCTTTCTCTTGGGCATAACAGCATTGTTCGCTGTATTGTTCATTCTCCTACCAATCCTGGCTTCATGACCTGCAGCGATGACTACAGGGCTAGATTTTGGTACAGAAGGTCAACAACAGACTAAGGACACTTTTATAAAACAGTGATTATCCAGATTCATTATATCATCTTGTATTGATTGTACTGCCAACAGATGCCTAGATGAGAGCCACGCTGTGTCTGTTTTCTTGTCGTTTTTTTAATTCTGTCAAACGTGGCAGAAAAATCTTGGAACACCAGGATGAAGTTTTGCCCCATGCTAATTTTTTATTAGTGTGTGGGACATTAATTTTTGTAAGTCATCTCTAATTTTACTCAAGGAGTTGGGGTGCGGAATAAAATGATCCTTGCAGGAAGGATTGTATTCTCCCGTCTTTCTGAATCCTGCAAAAGATAATGTGACTAGATCTTGCTCAAACTGGGCAGTAAGAGCCAGTTTTGCTCTGCATTGTATCTGTGCAATCCCACTGAAGTCTGTTTAAAGAATGGATTACACAAGTAACAGCAGAACTTGGCAAATATTTTAATGAAGCCTTAAGCCGTCTTCAGTAAAGCTCTGTTTTGTATCTTTTAGTCTTCTTTTTTCCTCCAGTTGGACAAGTGGACCTTTGATTCTGAGCCAGTCTTGTGCTATAAGAATTTGAAACACAATTTTAAACTGTTTAGATGAATTGAAGCAATGGTGTTCTAGTTCTGATATTAAAACTCAGAATTGAAATCTTGTCTTCTTTGGAATTTATCTTAACAAGTGTAATCTCAAATTCAAGGAATATCTACGTTGCAACTATAAAATGGGGCGGTGCTGCAGCACATGAAAATGAGAATAATTTGATATAGACACCTTCAGTAACCCCTCAAAAAAAAGAAACTTATGCATATTAATTTTCATATATGTACTTCAGAAATGTCACTTTGCTTCATTTTACTTAGAAATTTTGTTATATAGCACTTGAATTATTTTTTTTTTTTAGTTCAAAAACCCAGACTCACTATTTCTTATCTCTAACAATGCAAGTTTCCCAGACCCATATTCAATAGAAGTACAGATCCTTAAAAAAATCTGAGCTTAAACCTTCTGTAAGTTTGAAAATTCACTACGTATTCTTACAGATATGTTATTATCTGGCCTGTGCAGTTTTAAGTGTGTTCATTCAAGTATTCTGCCTGCAGCTTAGTGAAACAGTACTTCTGAGCTTCGTGTGTGAGAACCTTCCTTTGGCCATAAGCTCAGCACTTGCTTTCATTAGGATCTTTAAATGTAAGGTTATTTTGTTACTGCTGGATTAAGCATTGCCACTGATTAAGTGTCTTGTTTAAGGGCTGATGAGGGTTACAGGTTTTGTCTGTATTTAAATAAAGATTACCTTTTTTAAAAGTTGTTTAATATATAAAGAAGGAAATGTAGTTTTATTTTCTATGTAACAAAGGACAAATCAAACGCCGGAAGGATATGATCTAGGGTCGTGTTACAGCTTGATGAATTAATCTATTGTACTACATTTGGATCAGGCATAATCATAGATGTTCAGTACTGAATACGGGGTGTTTCATTTTCAAAAAGTAGAGAATGAAATTTAATGTTCTTGAATGCTTCAGCTCCACAAAACAAATTTGCTTAGGCTGAGCAATCCTCTTCCTTCCTCTGCCTCCCTTCAAGTTTCTAAAACTTTAGAAACATGGGAGGCATAAGATGGTGGTTCTGGTGGCTTTTTGTTGGAGGAACAAGGAGGACTGGAGCTTGGTGGGCAGGAAAAGGGAAGTCTTGACGCAGTTGCAAGCGCGTGCTATACTATCTCAGCAGCAACAGCCCTCCGACATTAAAACCAGTCAGCTAAATTGTTAGTGATAATTCTTTATTGGAGTGCAGCATTTGTTCCTATTCTGTTAAAGAAGTTGTCTGTAAGCAACTCGTTACTGGTCTTTAGACTCTCTTATTTTTAAAACGATATTTTGGTGTTTTAGATACTAAACCACTTCTGAAGTTGATAAGTTAGCATGCTAGCTTTCACTTTGAGCTTCCTTAATTCCATTTAGAGATTTAATCTGTTAAAAACATCCTGAAATAAGCCCGTTTGATTTTTGTCTTTCAGCACTACTTTTTTAATAAGAATTTTGATGGTTGTTGGAGAGAGAAAAATGAAGCTGCAGGATGTTTATTGATTTACTTTAAATAGCTTGATTTCTGTAGGTAATTAGAGTAAGAGGCCATGTTTTTCACAGTAAGAATAGTAAATTCTTTGCCAAATTAGTTACCTTGTTCCATTACTTATGAAGATGGTTTGAAAAATACAAGAGATTTTGAAGGGGTTCAGAGAGCAATGTAGATCTAGGATGACAAAATACAAAGAAAAAAAATGTACAGGCTTTAGAGGAAATAGGATGTCCTCTACCTGAATAAAAATAAGTGTTTTTTTTATCTTCAGATAATTGGAGTCATGAATGCACAGTATAACTATATGAAAAGGCAGGTGACCTGAACCTAATTCGAGTTTGGGGAGCCTGTGAGCAGCTGAACCAATAGCAAGGAAGTAAGGTTAAGCATGTTTAGCCTGAGGAACCACAATCAAAAGTTCAGGGGTAGTGAGGGTACAGAGAATGTAGGTTAGGGAGGATAACACATCTACCTTCTCTTGCCTACTGGAATATTTTCTGTAATGCAACAGAGGATTGTTTTTAGTGTACTGAAATTTGAGTAAAATTGATGAGGCAAATTAAGCTTGCCTACAAGCAGACTTGTTCAGAGCTGTATCCAGAGAAATTACCTTCTCAAAGATGCTGTTTGTTGTTATCCTTGTGTTCTATGCTTCTGTTAATGCAGCTGGGAGGAAAAAAAAAAAATTATATGTTCCAATATTTGGGTTGTTTTCAGGATGAGCTTTAGGAAGACAGTTTCTAAAGCTCTGCCTACTCTTAAGTGATATAATCATACAAGTGTTTTTTTGCTGAACTCACCACTGCTCTCAAGAGTAGACAGATGTGATGGTGTCGATCATGCATATTACTAACAGCTTCAGAACAGCTGTTTATCTTAATGAAGGTTACAACCCAGCCTTGCAACTATGTTTGATTTCCTGGGGGCCTGTTTTGGAATTGTTTTTCCTTGATATAGTCAAACTAGTGTTAAGCGAGTCTCATGCTTTCGGACTAACGCAGCTGGTGAAGGGAGCATCCTTGCCACTGTTTTGTCCATGGTAATAGATAGCAAGCTTGGTACACCTCTTGTATGGAAGAAAACATCTATTTCTGGCTGTTTTACCAAAACATCTCTTCCACTGTCTGCATTTCTTTCTTAAGCAGCTCAGTGGGATTCCATAGGGGGGTACCATGAGATATGGTGGGAAAGGACTTGGGGACTGTAGGAAGCTTTCTCCTGGTACAGCTAAGTGCTCCTTAGTATTCTGTAGAAAGTGAAGAGACAGCTGCCTGCGCAAGTACAGTAATGAGCTAACCCTGCACCTTTGTTTTTCAGAAGCTCTGTTTTTAGGACCTTCCAGAGTCTATCTGAGGCTAACAAACTGGGTAATTATCCCAGTTTAAGCTCTTTGCTCCTTAAAGCTTAAAGGCAGCTTTGCTTCCAGGAAAAAAAAGAGGAAGCAAATGTATAAACAAGCTTTTGCAAAACCAGATGCTTGCCCAAGATTATGAGTTGCCATGGGTTCAAGCACATGCCAAAGAGGCAGCAGTGACCTCATGCCCTTCCAGGAAAAAGGGATCTTCCATTGGAAGGCAACTTAGACTCCACTGGTGAGACTCGTTGACCAGCAAACATCAGTTTCCTCATTCTCACAGTTTAGGCAATCCTCCTTTGGCAAAGGAATGCCTTACCATGCATTCAGGGTTTGATCTCTTTAATCCTTGCATTACAGGAGGTAATCTCTAATCATAATCGTAGCAGCCCAGCTGAGGCAGGAGGCAGTGCTGCTAGCTGATGACAGTCTGTTTCACTTGGGAAGCCCTTAGAAAGGGGGAGCTTCAAACTGCCTGTGACAGTTGGAGCACTGGCTTGAAAGTAGGCAGGGAAATACAACCAGAATTCACCTACTCTTCACACAGGAGTGGCTTGAAATGAATATCAGTTCCTCTATTAATCAACAAATTCCAGAGAAGCTGCTTGCCCTCCCCCAGTTTCGCGGTCTGTACTCCCAGTAGCTACATCCCGCGGCGCTCCTCCGCTCACAGAAGCACGGTCATGCTCGGGATTTGTTTTCTCAAGGAAGTCTCCGTCACCTGCCTGAAAGTCAGTTGGATGCATCTGGTGTGTAAGTGGCGCAGAAGAATTCATCGTGAAAACGTGGTGAGGTAATGCCGCAGCTAATGTGTTAGGCCAGTGAGCTGTGCCTAGCCAGAAGCCAAGCAGCTCTGGAGACAGATCTTAATCGTGGGTTTGTAGCTTGGCCTGCCAGCACTCCTTGGCACCCTGACTTGGCAGTCAGTAACTGGCCCAGGGATCCAGGGAAGCTCGTTCCTAAAGGGGCACTGCTGGAATTTGGCTCGCTTGCTACCCATTGAGACAGATTTCAAACTTTCTGCTTAAGAGGGCAGAGTGGTCTCAGAGAAATATCCCTCATTTCCTGGACACAGAGGCTGCCGTGAGAGACTGAATCCCAGGAGAAAAATGACAAAATGTAATTAAGGAGAATTAGTTGAGAAAATTGCAGCTTGGGATAGGAAGTTGTCCGTGTGGCTGGAACAGGCCCTACAAATGCTGCAGCAAAACTGCTCTGCTCGCTGACCAGGGCATCGGGATGAGCTGAAGCCTGTGCATTTGCTTTCTGTGTATATTTAAGCCTTAGTGCAGCTAGGAGAAGTCTTCCACATATAATTCACCCCCTAGTATGTATGGGAATATATACGATTTTCACAAGCTCCTTCATAGATATCAAAAACGGTGCCTTAGATGACAAGACAGCTTCGGAAAGCATGTAAAATACTGGCTTAGAAATCCTGGATTGATAGGACTGTGGCAGTCTTATTTCCATCCAGCACTGTGCAGCCTCTTGTGGTACGTAGTACTCTTGTATTCATTGCATTTCTAAAAGAGGAAATACAGGAACATGTAGCAAAAAAGAAGGTTGAGACTTCTGACTGTGGTTAATTGCGACAAGTTGGTGACAGAGTGATCAAGGAAAATTCCACTTGCAGACAGACTTGTCTCTCAGTTCTGAGCGCTAATAGGGTTTTTCTGCTCTGTTTTCTTCTTTTCAATCTTATCTGCTGTGGCAAAAACTGTCTTTGACAAGAATCTTTTGCACACATTCCTAAGTGCTTTTAAGGGTAGAGCTGTCAGATGTCTTTTCTTGAGATGTAGTTCCTGGCACACAGTGACTGTGCAAAGCTGACGGCTCTTCTCCCCGCGGTAATTATCTGTATTGCTCCAAGTGACACTGCTGGTGAATGACAACTATGGATAAAAACATCAGCAGCAACAGAACTGCAAAGGTATGTCTGTTTTGTTTTTGTTGTTGTTTTGTTTTGTTTGTTGTTGTTGTTTTTGGTTTTGATTTGAGTAAAGCACATAATTAAAATATATATGTTCTAGAGTAGGGTTTGACATTTGAATTCAACGTTATGCTAGGTGATGTTGGATGTGTTTGGTATTCTCATCCTGAGGGACAAGAGAGGGCTCTTAGGATGATAACGTACCTAATGCCTCTGTGCTTTTTGTTGTGACAAAACCATTAACTGGAAGAATTGTCTTCTTGAGGAGCACTCCACATAAAGCAGGATTCCCAACAGCAAATACCTGTAAATAAGCTCACTTGTGAAATAATAAATATATAACCACAAGGTTCCATCTGTCTTCTTGTTGTTCTGTAATAAAGTTTGGTACGCTGTTATGTTGTTTGAGACTTATGGGGATACTCCAGATGAACAATTGCATGATAGATAATTTCCCTACATTACATGTAAAACAGGAAAAGGTTTAAAATATCTCCGTTTCTTTTGAAAGACTGAAGCTAGTTTATGAGGTTTTCCATATTTACTTATATATTCAAATTGTACCTAACGTATATATTTTTATACATGTATAGAGAGATAAAACAGCCTGCTGCAGCTGTAAAGGTTAGAGAATGCAGAAGTCTCAATTCCTAATTCAATGCCTTGATTATCCTACTGTCTGTGAGTCTAATAAGCACTGTAATGGAATTACTCTTTTCACCCTGGTCTCAATATTTACTGTAAAGAAACTGCTGCCTGGAAATTTGATACAAAACTGGCTGTGTGGGGGAGGTTAGTACTATCTCGATGAGCCATTTGTGGCACTCCGAATTTTCCATTGAGGCATGTAAATGTAAGAGGGCAATCCTCATCATCAGAACCTGATGCAGGACATCTATATAAAGAGAGCGTCTATTTCGGGGAATGCTATTTTCGGGTTTTCTAAATGGCTTGCTGATGGCTAAATAAATTTAATGGTAGCAAGCTGGTTTCCAGTTCTAGTCCAAGGACCTTAGAAACAGCAACACTATGCCCAGCCAAATTCAGGGACAATAGTAACTAGAAAAAGACAAATTTCTTTCTGCTGTATCATTTATGAATCATTTAGGAGGGAGTATCCTCCCTGTACCGCTCGTAATAATATCTGAATGCTATGCTCAGTACTGAAAATCAAAAGATGTTTTTCCTACTACCTGGATTTCTTGAAGTCCCATCAGTAGCTTTCCTATGACAGGTGATGCTTTGCCATTACTGCTGTGCCCCAGCTCTTCCATCTCCACATGGAAAACCGCTTCTGAAAATGAGTTCAGTCTAAGTTCACACCCAGAGAAATGATGTTATTTCTTCCTTGTTGCACCTGCGACAGTCCGCACAGGAAATGTTGCACATCTTGGTGCAATTTAAAGCACGTTAGCATGACAGCCTGTGCTTGGGAAATAGCTCTCTCACTGCTGGACAACGTTTTCTGTGCTGCTGCCAAAAGAAAAACAGGAGCATTTCTTTAGCATGCATTAAGTTGATCTGATATTTTCCTCTCCTTCCAAAACACTCAGTTTATATATTCCTGTCTTTCCCACAAACAAGCGCGTGAGTGAATGCTTGTTTCTGCGAGCTCCTCTGCACCTGGGAACAGGGATACCCCCAGCCCCTAAGATGCCTGCTGCCACCCACCCGGACTCCATCATGGAGCAAAGACATGCTTCAGGCCACAGCTAATACATTGAGCAGGGAGTTATTTAAACAGCCAAGAGGAAATACAAGAGAGAATGGTAAAGTCTCCATTTTTCTGGGCCTGGGGTAGTACATTTTGGGCTACTCTCAGAGAAGCAGTCAGGAGGAGGAGGACCCAATGCCCGTCTTTCCTGAGGGAAATCCTAGAGGTAAAACTTTAGTTCTGCCATGGGCAAAACAGCTTCAACACAGGGAATTTTTGCATCATTTAATTTATTGCCAATTAGCCACACTTCTAATCACAGATTTGGCTGGGTATTGGGAAAGACAAAACCCACAGACAATTAAGCAAGCACTTACGTAAACACCTCTTCTCCCCCTTCTCAATCTCAAAGTGCCTTGTTTTTGGCAGATTTGTTCCCCCAGCCCCTCTCAGCGCAGGAGGTTGGGGCTGGGGTGCGGTGGTCCCTGCCTCTGCTCCCCGACTGCCCCAGCGTGGGTCACCCGCAGCCACAGTCCCTTGGGGTATCCCTGTCCCAGCACACCGGGGATCCTGCCTGGGATTAACTCAAGAGAACAGTTAATCGTACGTGAAGGCAGTTTTGTGGCAGTGCTGTTACTTGTGTTTCTGGAACACCTCAAACGCTGGTGGCACCTTGGAAATTCCTGGGTAGAAAATGAGCGCCTGTTCTTTATCTTCTGCATGAAGTGGGGTGTTCAGGCTAATAAAAAGGCTGGCGGCAAGAAGGAAAGGAGGAAAGAAAGACCCCGAAAGCATTCAAATGAGTTGTGCTGACAATTCTCTCTCATTTGGACAACAGCTTGTCTGTTCCAAGCCTGAGCCCAAAGGTGTGGATTTTGTTGAGAAAGCATTTTCAATTCAACATTTAGCGTGTAAGATGCATTGCGTCTGAGCTCAGTGATTGTGGATGTGGGAGTGAGTATCTAATTTCATCTTAAAGCTGATGTGGAAAGAGGAAGGAAAACGCTGTAGCCAGAGAAAAAGCAGTGAACACAAAGCAAAATTAGTAAAAGTGTGAAAAGCTTTGAAGCTCAGAAAGATATTAACAAGCACAAATCAATGAAATCTGCTCATTTGCATGAGAATAACCTGGACGGAGCTCCTGCTGAGCAAATAGCAACTATGAAAAATTGTATATAGCAAATATTGTTGAACAACATTAAACAATTTTTAGTAATCAAAGAAACAAAACCTTTCACCCACAGTTAATGTTTAGCTCTCCTCCTCAGGTTTTGTGCTTTGTGAGAAAGTGATTGTTTTGCAGTGATTTCCATAACTACAAAGAAGATCTGTTCAGTTTGTGAGAAACATTAATATTGCAAGGTTCATAATTTATTTATTTTTTTAATACAATACAACAGCAGTAAAAAATGATGCTGCAAAATTCCATAAAATCACTTTCTGGTTCATCTCCACCGCCCTCGTAAAACAGAAAAGGTAATTCCAGGGGGACTCTGCAAGAGGGACATCTGGGTGTCCTGTAGCAGGCTCTCATTAACATCAGCAGCTGCAAGCCAATTGCACCACGGAGATAATTTTGCTACGTAATTAACTCCCTTCATTCCCAATAGCTGCTCTCCTCCTGAGCTCCCAGCAAAGGCAGCGGTAGGTGGAGGGAGGCTGAGCATTTGCTTTCCAGGCTTCCAGCCAGCCCCCAGAGGACTCCCGCCTGCTCTGCCAAGCTGGACGGGGAGAGAAAGGGCTGGGAGAGATCACAGCCTCCTGTTTTAGGTGATGGAGTAACAGGGAAATAGGAGACAACAGAATGAAGGTCAACGTAAGTACTAGATTATTTTATTTCTGTTGCAATGAATTTAACTGCGTTGTTTATCTCAGTTGTAACGAATGCGTGTCTGGCATTAGACCTGGATCTGCCTGGGCTGCTTCTCAAAGCACGCTGTTGATCTTGTAAATGAGTTACTAACAAAATACAAGGTCTTATATTTTAAAACACAATCTGAATTTAAATGAGGAAAAAAAACTTTTTTTTTTTTTTTTTTTTTTTAAAGAACAGTATGTCTCAGAAGGGTGAGGTTTTGTACCACGAATATTAGGCAGTAATGTGCCTTACTATAAAGTTATAGTGAGTGACACTGGTTGGCTATGAGGATGCCCTTTGCCTTCCTCATTTGATTGGAAATAACGTGTATAAATAACAACAGTTTCAGTTTTACCCCCCAAGAAAGAGGATGCTGTATTCTTGATGTCAATCTGATACCAATTACTAGGATATGAATAAAGAAAATATTTTAACAGCTTGAGTCACTCAGATGAAGAAATGTAAGGTCATTTGAATGCCTGTCATGTGAGTATGGGAAAGGCTGTGCTCTCTAGGACTGCGATTGACCACGTCCTACAGATCTTCTGCAAAGAGAACTGAAGCTCAGAAGAGGAAAGGGATGGTGGTTGTATTCATTTTTAGGAAATACTGCTTTGTTCTGGGAGAATGGGGGAGTAAGTGGATGGAACGAATCCCATTCACAATTATATGTAAGTGTTTTGTCCCAGACTTCAGAGCCGTGCACATGCAGACAGCTTTAGCTTCCTTTGTGCTAAGCAAAATTTATTTGGCTGTGAGGCTAAATGAATCTTTCAGTCTGATGTTACAGCTGATCCCTGGCAGCTGCGACTCAGGGCAGGGACCTCCGCGGTCCCCACATGCCCCAAGTTAATGACAGCGTGGTAGCAACGTGCAGCTGCTGCACGGGAGTGGTGCTGTGCCCCAGTCATCAGGGCTGGTGGAAATCCACCTCTTCTCTTCGCTGAGGAAAGTTAAAACTTCAGAGAAATTAAATTTTGTCCAAAAGGGTTGTTTCGGATCAGAAAAACAAAAGGAATTGTAATTTTGGGGCAGATCATTTCGATGAGGGAGATGGAGGAAGCCGGAGCACTTGGGAGTTGCAGTGTTGCATTATGAATCACTGAGAGCAGCCTCCTGGAGCCTCCATCACTTCTGCTGCCTTCATGGCATCACTAGAATCCTAGAACCTGCTGAAAGTCATGCAGGGTGCAGGGGTGGCATCCCATCACCCTTGTGCACTCAGGAGGAAGGAAATACAACAGTCCCTGCAAATGAATAATTTTTCTTTTGTTCCAGACAACTTATCTTAGGAATTTCTTGCCTGTTCCCTGGGAGGGCAGAGAACAGCATGGACCCAGCTCCAAAGAATTGCTGTTAAGCTGCTCTTTGCTTAGAAGTACTTGCTATGTTTTTAAGCCCATGTTTGGAAATAAATCCTGTAGTAAAATGAGTTAGGATACTAAAAGGTTTAGAAAAGCACAAAAAGTACATTAACTGGAGCAAAAGCCTTTGGATAGTAGGAGGAAACAAAAACCAGATATATACACACTTTTTGAAATATCAGGAAACAGCAGTTTGTTTTTCCTTTAATGTGGGCATGAGAGCCCATGTGAAAACACTGAGTGGGAATGAAGTCCTGATTGCATGCAAGAGGGTGGGCGTGTGTCAGTTGGTTTTAATACAGCCAGGCTTTGATTAGCAACACTTGTGGAGGAAAGAGTGGTTGGGGGAAATTAACAGAGCTGGCCTTTAATTCCCACCACTGCTTGACTGATTAAATGTGACTCTGCAGAAGTTTCCATCTACGTTTCTAAAAAATCAGTTCTTTATTTTATCAAAAACTGATTTGACCATTCAGGACTTAAAACCTGATGATCAGTATGTTTCCACCCTCCAAAAATCAAGTAACCTGTTGAACAGGCAATAAAAGCAAGCCCTGATATTCATTCATTCCTTGCTCATACAAAAAGATCTGAAACTCTGCATAACAAGAACAGTCTTATTTTCTGAAATAAACAAAGGTAGAAGCGTGTTCTGCAAGCCACAGATGATGTTGCCCATCAACAGGGCCATACAAACCCCGCACCCAGAAGGAGGCCTTGTGCATGTAAAGAGAGATGTGAATGCTTAATGCAAGTGCTTCTCCTGCATATGTTGAACATGTGAGCTCTGTCTGCAATTAACTGACTTGGGTAAAACTTAAATTGACTAAATTGGCCTACCCTTTGAAAGGGACTTATTTGGGAAGCACGTTCCCAGCTAGCAGGGCAAGGGGAATGTTTATTTCTTCAGCTTTGTTCAGAGGTGAAGAGATTAACTGGAAATGGTTCTGTAAACATGTCAGAGGGTGTCACTGAGGCATGAACATAGCTGTATAGCAAACACAGCCCACTGCCTTGAATGGTCTCTTCCTTCTTCTCAAATACTTAAGTCCCTTTTTTCTGCAGTAAAAGAACTTACAGACTTTTTGAAGTGTAAAATGCAGCTACAGAAGTTGGAAAAATGTTTGTGTTCATCCACAAGAGAAGCTTCCACAATAAAAATTATCTTGTTTAAATTATCTCAATAGGTTTTTTTTTAAGAGGCAAATTTAAGAAAATAGATGAAAATTTTCTTTTTTTTTTAATTGAAGATGAAAATACCATCAGGACTGTAGTACCTATGGATCACAGAAAACACTATGTAGTAGTACTGGAGTTTCCAAATGAGAACTGAGGGGGAAGGGAGTACAGAAATGATTTTAGCTGACCTGCAGGTAAGCAGCTAAAATGACTGATAATTGTGAAGGATTTTTTCCAGCAATGTTTGCATGTGTTCTGTGTTTCATATTGCTATCGGCTGAAGATACAGACTGGGGTAAGAAAGCGGTCAGGATTGCTTAGTAACAGTAAATATTTTATGATGTTCTCACATTGTGGGTTGGCTTTTTTTTTTTTTTTTTTTTGCCTTAGCACAGACATTCATCCTATATATAGAGCACAGATGCCAGCCTATGTGAGTACTCCAATTCTGAGGCTATAGGAATTGTTTCCCATAGAACTGTACAATTTTGTACAATTACCAGCTTTACTGGCTCTTCATTTTTTTCCCTTTCTGTATTAACAAGCAGGAGTTAACAGTTTTCATTCTGAAGGCTCTCAAGTGTTGTTCTGTAGTGGGAGCGGGATAAGGACATACAAACTATAGAGATGCAAAAAATCCAACTAGAAGGGAGAGTTCCTACTGCAATCTTGAATTAGATGAATTGATCAGAAATTCAGTAGAAGTAGGTGCACTTCCAGGTACACAAGAACTTTTCTTCACACCTAATTTAGCCGAACCCATGTCACCAGAGGTGTTATCACAGAATCACAGAATCACAGAATTTCCTAGGTTGGAAGAGACCTCAAGGTCATCGAGTCCAACCTCCAACCTAACGCTAACAGCCCTCCACTAAACCATATCCCTAAGCTTATACAGCAAAGTTATTCACTACAGTTGGCTCAATATACGTGACTGATCCGCGTTGCGGTTACAAGGTCACAGGCTCCGTATGGGGGAGAGCAACAACTTAGAAAAGGTTGCAGAGGATGCAAGCTCTGTTTTCTAGATCTGTGCTCTACCGTCATCTTGTTAAAACGTGCTTAGTGAGCAGGAAGAGTAGCAGCGCTGTCTGCCAAGGTGCTTTCTCATGTGGTGATACACTGGTTTTTAAGATGTTCTTTATCTTACAGTAGGTCTGTGGGTGTTTTTTTGGGGCTGGTTATGGGATGATGGGGAAGAAGCAACAAACGCTGAAGAAGAAAAACACTTTGATCTCATCTACATTGCTTTAGAGCTTATTACATGCTGGGCACTGCAAGGACACATTAACGAGACTTCATAAAATAACGAAGAACTACACACAGCTGGCCCGAGATGGCATTTTGTGGATGACAGTGTTAGACAGCCCGTTTCCGCTCCTCTGGTAATACAGAAAAAATGCAGATCCCACTGGCCCCGAAGCACAGCTTCCTCCTATCTAAGCATCCCATAAGGTCTCTGTGATCCTGGGAATGCGAGGCTTGTTTATAGTTAATGGCAGGTCAGAAATGTTTCTGCTTACATGACAGAAAGGGGCTGCCACAGTGATTCTGTACATATGTCCTAGGCAGCTGAAAGTGCAGATAGGGCCTGATTTCTGAGAAATAACCTCGCATTAGATAAGGCAGAGCCTGCACTACAAATGACCTCATTCCACAAAACCCTGGACACGCTTGTTATACTTTGCTAGATGTGCTGTTGGATCAGACGCTCACCTGCTATAAACATAACCTTAACTTTTATCCATGGAATTGCTCCCACTGTTATTGCAATCACAAAATCAATTGGCTAGGACAGCTTCTCAATAAATGAGCCATTTGGAAGAATTCTGGCATCCAGCAGCTGCTCAGTAACTCCCTCTGTGTCATAATGTGAGCAGATGGAGCCCGAAGGATGCTGAGCTGCGGGGCTGGCTGGGGCCTGGGCACTGGGAAGGGAACGGCGAGGGCAAGTTCCTTACCCAGCCTTGCAGAGCTTTGGTTTACTTGGTGTGACTGTACCTTCCCTGTGGGAGCATTGCTGAGGATTTAAATTCAGTGGAACATGTGCAGAAACAGTTTGGCTTTAATAACTGACCCAGCTTAGCTGCCGTTGTAAGTTTTTCTAGTGCTGAGGAGTTCAGCACCGCCTCAAGCTCCAAGAAAAAGCAGCTAATGCTTAGCGTGCTCTCTGCTGCCAGAGCTACAGCACTTTCCAGGACCCAAGTGAGCTAGCTCAATGCTTTCCTGTATGCATATCCCATAAAACAGCTAAACACATCAGCACCTGTGATGCTAGGCATTGCTGGGAGCTTGTTGCATTTTATTTTGCCAATATTAGGCTGATCTACAGCAGTTGTTTCAGCATCCTGGGCTCATACACATTGAAGCCATAGCTGGGACTCCAAAGAGCTTACAAAGCTTACACAGTTTCCATACCACCAGATCCTGAGAGGCTGGTAAGTAACCAGAACACTCAGAAAGGAAGCAATAAAGGGGACTTACTACTCCTGTAAGCAGAGGAGCAAAGGGCAACAAAGGGCAAGATATGAAGGCAGACCTGTTTGACCTGTTGGTTTTTCACATTGTGAAGTTGTTCCTTCTTCTGATTTCTTGGTGGTGAGTGTTCAGCAGAAATTATGTTACTTCAGTGGCATGGTGTGGTGCTGCTTGGGTTGGATTTACTACATGTTGCAGTAGCTTTATGCCAGGTTGTGGACACAGAGCAGGCAGAAGAGTCTGCTTAAAGGAAGGAGGTGGTTGTGTGTTTTGTGGTTTGGTTTTCTTGTTTTTGCTATTGCAGTGTGAGATGAAGATGCAAATAGAAGATTACTTTGAAAGAGTTTTGCCTAGGACCTTCCTTTAGTTTGGTGGTTACAAATTACTAATATTCTTACCTATCTTTATCTTTTATAAAACTCCTTCAGAGACTAGTTCCAAGGCAAAAGGAGAAGAAATATTCATTAAAATACCTGAGTTTCTCTGCCCTTCTTGAAATAGAGTTATACAATATATGCACTTATACTGAAACTGAGAATGAATGGAGAAGACTTGCTCTCAAACTATCACACTGAACCTATACCATGAAATGTGAAATTTGATTTTGCATTGCCTTAGGTGAAAGAGCTTTTCCATTTCATTTTTATCTCTGACAACTCAGCTGGCCAGCAGAAGTCTGACAGTCACCCAAATCAATCATGTTCTATAGTCTAGAGCTTGGTGCTTGTCTCCATTGATTCTCTATTCAAAGTCTTAATTTTCCCAGGTTCCAGCCTTATGGATGGGATACAAGGAGATCTAAGAGAACAGGCTTGTTGTTCCAGCTCAGTTGGATGTTTCCA
The DNA here is from genome assembly GCF_964211825.1 of Aythya ferina. Classification (NCBI taxonomy): domain Eukaryota; kingdom Metazoa; phylum Chordata; class Aves; order Anseriformes; family Anatidae; genus Aythya; species Aythya ferina. The sequence goes on along the minus strand of NC_140315.1, from coordinate 6,373,852 downwards.
AAGCTTCCTTCTACTTTTTTTTTTTTTTTTTTTTTTTCCTTCCAATCTCCTGGTTGGCTTGCAATTGAGATAATGCCCAGGAGCCTTTGAAATCCATGTTGCCAACTGATGTGAGCCTGTACTCCCTAATTTGATCTCTACAAATCAAGGGCTGGCTTTCAAAATTTGAACCACTCTGTTCTGCTCTGAACTGTGTCTCATCTTGGGTGTTTGCACAGTGTCTGTTGACAAAATCAAAGGAGTGGGCAGTGTGCTTCAAGTAAAGAGATCCCTGTGTTGAAAAGGTTTGATTTCCATGCAGTAAGTTTAAAATGTAACTCCTCATTCACTGGGGTTGTTACTGAATATATTCATCTGACTTTGCTAAATGAAGTGTTGGTCAGCTGAGTTGTGATGCTTCTGTGGAACACCTTTGCTGTTGAATGGAGTTCAGACTCCCGTGTTGCTCATGCTGACCGGGCTGTTCTCTTGATTCATTCATTTGGCAACGGAAGCAGACTTGGCAATGTCTAGGAAGAGAGATAAGAGGACAGTTGGAATAATTGCTCTTGCTAATATTTGTTGCAGTCATGTTTGAATGTTGTTGAAGTGTCACTGATGGGAAGAGTACCTCCTCACTCTCATAACCTAGGTTGCAGCCTAGATGCAAACAGAAATTCTCACTGGTGTGTACGGGCCAAATTCTGACCTAGTAAAAATCAGCACGCTTACTGTAAAAGAAACACAATTTGAAATTAGACTTGAGTAACTTCACACACAGGTTAATTAATGAATTGGGCTCAGTATGCTACTTCCACAAGAAAGAACTAGTTGGAAAATGTTGACATTTGGACTTCTAAAACTATACTGCAATCCGAATTTCCTCTTTGTTTCAGTGGAACTTGGAAGAAAGGTTTTGTTGAATAATGCATTAGAGAGGAGATCAGTTCCTGAGTTCAGATGCCCTGGCTCTGCCACCAGTGTCCTGCCTGACCTTGGATAAAGTTCTTTGTACTTCAGCTGTCTGTCTGCACAAAGGGGATGGAATTCCTCTGTTCCTATACGCATCTTCTTGGCACATTATTAAGAGGCTCTGTCCTTCAGCATCTGTAGAGTGCCCAGCAAAAAGAGGCTAAATGTCAAGCCACGTCTAGAAGTGTTGTTGAACAGTAGGAAAAGTCAGATGAGGCAGGGGAAGGGGGGTCAAGTGTGGTTGTGTTTGTTTTTGTTTTCCATTTGTTTTGTTTTTATTCTCCTTTCACTTGTAACAGCATGTGAAGCCCAAGCCCACCCTGGGCTGCACTCTGTGATGAGATTCCTGACAGCCTGGCTTCAGCATGGGTGGTTCAGAGCATTTGGCACTGCCCAAATAGAAAGTGGGCTACCGTGTTCATGGCAAAACTACTTTAATCAGACTACACCACAAGGAAAATGGGACAGTTGTCTGTCTCTGACAGCTGCTGATGGACCAGTCCATGTATCGTGAAAAGACCATTGTTCATGGTCATTCTCACAAAGAAATGTGTGCTGCTAACAACAAGATACTTTCATCAGCTGAGCTGGCAAATGGGCTTTCTGCTGCTGCTCCAAACCAGCTGTTTCTTTACAGCAAATGCTCTGCATAAAAATACAAGGCATCATGTTTCCTATTTGGGTACTATCTTTTTGGACATTACTTGCACTTTCTGATAAGAAATTAATGCTGGAACAGCCAGTGGGAAGCAGTCAGTCGCATTTTAAAGCTGCAAACAAATGGTATGTTGTATTAAAAAGCACTACATCACCGTTCTTTCTACCCTTTGCACAAATGCACCTGGCTAATAAAGCTACCTCTTGCAACTGCTTTCACTCTCCTGTCTTGTAATGAGTAAACATACCCAATATAAATATGCTAAAAATAAAACACAATCATCACATATATAGGCTTCAGCTGAGACGGATATGGCAGTCCTGTGGTGAAGAAGCTTAAAAAATAGGAGTATTTGCTGTCTCATTTCTGTGATCTTAGGCAAGCTGCTTATACTATTCTTCCTCGGATTCCTCTATATTTAACAAATAAACAATAAAAGCGCTGTCTGAAGATGTTGAAAAATACTAAATACTTTGGTCTTCAATGTACGGTGATGTCTGTGTGATGGAGAGGAGCATGGTCACTGTTTCAGGTGTTCTTGCCTGAAGGTAAGTTTATGGATGCACTGCTCTGCCTCAAAGACTTACCAGCTATCAGGGAGATCAATTCATTTGGTGTCACCTGCACAAAGTTGGATTTTTCTCCCTTAGCTAAAGTGTCACATAAATTGTTAGCCTGGGATTCTCTGAATTGGTAGAATCCAGCTCCCCAGGTTGGGGTTGACAAGGATCCAGCTGGAGGTTGCGTCTGCGGCAGCTTTCCTGCCACTGGCATTACCAATGGACATGTATTAAACTCCTCAGTGTTGATGTTAGTGAGAGGTCTGTCTTCATAAGGCTTTGAAAAGAAAAAAAAAGTTTGAGGGAAAATAAGTAGTGTGTGTGTTTGCTTCTTTTTTCAGGTAAGAAACAGTTAACCTTTTTCATGTGCATCTGAAGGCTTCAGATAAATGAGGTAGCGGTCAGGGAGGGCAAGTTTTATTTTTAGTTGGGTGATGCATTTCCTCTGACTTCTGACAAAGAATCCACAGAATGCCAGTGGGGGGAAACCACCTATTTTTCATAGCATGGTGTTCATAAAATCCAAGCAATAAATGTTGGCTCTGCTTTCAAGAGCCTTGGTAGGCACAGTGATGAAGAAGCGCATAGCAGCATTATGCTATTGCTGCACAACATAGTAGACAGATGATAGAAAACATTTAACACTCTGAAACCAATGCTGAGAAACATTCTTTAATTGCAGCCCACCAGTTTTTATACTTAATTGAAATTAAAGCGGAGATGAACACCAAACTGGGAACTAGCACAACGTTTCTATCAGCGTAACATAACAGCACAACGCCATGGCTTTCTCTCTCCAGAACACCTTGGCAAAGGCGCTTTATGACAACAAAGCGGAGTGCTCGGATGAGCTGGCCTTCCGCAAAGGAGACATCCTGACAGTTCTTGACCAAAATGTCATCGGCAGCGAGGGCTGGTGGAAATGTTCCCTCCATGGCAGGCAGGGCCTGGCTCCTGCCAACCGCCTCCAGCTCCTGCCCGGCACTCAGGCCCTTCCACTGCCTCCTTCCACCCATGGCGATGTCCCGGAGCCACCAGCAGGCCAACAGAACATCTACCAAGTCCCCTCAGTCCCCAAGCCTCCTGTGGCATCCTCTACATACGAGAAGATGGAGGGGTGGGTGAAACCACCAGCTAGGGCCTGCACTCTGCCTGCCCAAGGGATATACCAGGTACCGGCCTTGGCTGCGCAGCTGCTCAATGAACGGACCCAAAGCTCAACGCGCCAGGTAAGAGTATCAGTGGCTAGTAAAGTAGTAAAGGTTGTTGTAATTAAAGTAATCCTAGGCGAAGGGAAATAATAATGGCTATTGGCCTGAAAAATCCAGGGGAATTTGCAGCGAAGTCGTTCAAATAAATGGTGTTTAGGAAATTCCCATAAAGTCTCACAATTTATAGCATTACGGGAGAAAGGCTGATCTGGGCAGTATATGAGTCTCCATATTCTGTAGTGTCTCACTGTTTTTGACAGTTTAAGGCAGCTGTAAAGTACAGCAGGAAGTACAGAATATACAGTTTGTTTGGGGGAATCTAGAAATGATTTACAAACCCGTCCCAAAGTTAAACAAGACACAGAGCTTTCTCCCCTGGCTGTATACAGCATGCATCTATCCAGTGTCCTCTGGCACATGAAGGGGTCTTTGCAATCATCTGCACAGGAAGATGATTCCTAATAAACAAATTGTCGTTTGAGACTGCTGGCTTTGATGTAGTTTCTCAGAGTGCTGCTGTCTCTCTTTTTGGCTGTTCGAGGTTGTCATTACCCTTGCACAAAGCAGAAGCGCCTACTTTAGACATGCTGAAGAACGCGGGGTTGTTCAACAGTGAATGGGGCCTCAATCAGTTTCTCTCCCAGCCTGTTTTTACTGCTGCTGAGACAGTGACAAGGGTATGTGGGATGAGAGCAGTTACCAGCACCCCTGGTTAGGGGGAACTGCAACCCATTTTTCTAGGATTTCATTACAACTGCTGGCCTGGCTTTTTCTTTCTCCCTGTTCCTTTCATTTGGCATTCAGATGAAACATGTAAGTGGAAAATGAAATTTTGTTAAATGTCACATAAAGCATCTTAACATCAAAAACTTGAGCTTTCTTCAGCATAAAATTAATTGGGAGTCTTCTATAATAAAAGATAAATAGAGCAGGTGTGGAGGGAGTTCAAGTGCAAGCTTTTGTTGGGTCCCATGAGCTCTTCAGCCCAGGGTAGTTCTTTATTCTGTGTGTGAAAACCACATTAGAAATGTTAATTGGCAAAGGAAAGACGTTCAGCCCTGAACTGTATAGCCTTTCAGGCTGTTTAATGAGCATCTGATTATGGGACTCAGCTGGCCAGCTTTCCTCCTGCTGTGTTGGAGGCAAGCTACAGGACCAGAGGTGCTGGTCTCTTCTTTGTAGCAAATGGGTGGTGGAAAATGGACAAATTCAGTGCATCTCTAGTGACTGAAATCTCCATTTTCAGTACTTCAGCTGCACACCCAGACCTCATACACACCTACCATAAAGGCAAGCTCAAACAGGGAAATGGCTCCAAAAGACCCTTGTGTGGTTGCTGTGGTCTGATTTCTCTGTGTTCATAACCCTAAAGAAGGCAAGGCATTTGCAAACTGAAGTGAGATCAGTCCAGGTTTTCCACATTGTACCAGCAAATCAGGCCCTGAAGTTGTCATCTTTTTCTCTATTCAAGTGCACAGCCCAGTGTTAGAGATCGTTGGCTTTTCCTATATCTGTAATTTCATTATACGTGCCTTGCTTGCCCTACCAGGGAAAGGAGAAAGGGAAAAGAAAAGCCCTAACCTGCTTTTATTATCTAGAAGTTCAGCTTTGCCTGAGCTGTCTCCTGCACAGCATCACAGCTGTTGTTACAACAACTGTACCTTGGCGGTCACAAGCTGCACGCAGATGCACCACAGCATCCTGGACTGCCCTGGGTAGATCCTACAGGACAACTGGCAAAGCTCCTGGCATACTCAGCTGTTCCCTGAACAGCTGGGTAAAGCCACTGTAAGTCTTTGAGGGAGATGATTGAAAGCAATAAAACAAAACAAAACCTCTCAAAGGCTGTATGCTTTCACTCTATACAAAAATGTTGCCCAGAGCTTAGGGCATCTTCCTCCATGTGACTAAAAGTGTTATCAGTTAAGGAGAACAAATCATTTTATAGTAAGATGTTTCCTCTACTGTATACTGAATAGACTTTTTCCACATGAAAATGCCAGTTAGTGCTGTTTTGCAAGCAAGATGGCTCATGCTGTAGAGCACTGTGGGGATCCGTGTTCACTCTCTTTTCTTTAGATAGGAGCAAAGAGCTTTCACAAAGACAGAACAAGCAGCTATGAACCTGGAGTCTTGTTGCACTACCACGTTTCCCCTAGATTTAGTTGCTGCGACTATTATATGATGGAGATTATTACATTAATTCTGATATTATACAGTTTGTTTTAATGCCTCATCTCCAGCAGCGTTTCTGTGGGTCAGTAGTTTGTAATCCTCTCTGTAAAGCAGGCATGGAGACCCAGGCTAAACCATGCTGAATGAACAAAACTCTGTTTCTGAGGCTGGTGAAAAGATCTTTCCCATCATTCATATTTTGGCATCTTAACTAATTGTCCCACAGACCTGGTCATAGCTCTTAAAACAGTGTTTTAAGCAAACAGGGGAATTAGTTTGTAATTGGCCTCAATAATGTAATTCCCATATCAGACTTCTGTTTAAAGAGCTGGACAGGACATCAAGGTAATTATGTTTTCTCCTTCCAAATGAATAAATCCCTTGACATTACAGAATAATGCACCTCAGCTTGTATTTTTTGCTGCCATTACTCCTGCTAAATACGGCCTGACCTAATGGCTCTCTGAGAGTGAAGAAGTAGAAATTCCCTTGCTTTCTTTTTTTAGTGGTTCTGCTTTTGGGCAGTAAGATTTAAGTGATAGCAGAAGCTTGATTTTTCTCCAAATCCTTCCCCTCCCTTGGCTAATCACGCAGATTCTTTGAATTGTATGTGCCCGTACTTATTTGAAATAAAGCAGAAATGAAGGTGAAGGAAAAAGTATGAGGCCTGCTTGTAAGTTTAGCTCCTCTCTATCACCATAAGTGAAAAGCTGGAAGGTTTTTAATCACTTAAGAGCTCTCTATAAGTGGCCTATTCAGCTAGTTGAGTTTTCAAAGATGTCCTGAGCCTACTGCTGACTGCAGTTCCCTCATTATTTGTTTTTCTTCCCTTCTAAGCACCTGTTTACTCTCCCAAGAGCATCCCGGGCTTCAGTCCCGAACATCAGAAGTGAGGTGTACGACGTTCCCTCCACGCAGCGCCGTGAGTCCCTGTTCACACAGGTAAGTCCTGCTGTGGTCCCCCCATGCAGCTGGGACCTTGTTCTGCCTCCCTCCTCTCAGAAACATAGCTGAAGGTTTAAGGTTCAATTCTAGAATTTCCCTGTTGGCTTTTTGCAAAATTTGGCAGAAAACCATGTATTTTTGGGGAAGTTCAAAGCATAAAGCAGTTCTCTTTTGAATCTGTTAAACACTTTAGATTAATGTGTCTTAAACATGGTTATGTTTCTAACAAACACTTTTAGTTTTACTGTCACTGAGTTCTAGGGTACTCTTCCACAGGTGAATTCCCAGTACCAGAGCAGCCAGCCTCTCTGCTTTGGTTTATCCATCAGGAAAGGGGCTTTGTCTTTGTGTCTCTTGCCTAAGAAGATTTCAGGATGTTTCCAAAATGTCTGTGGTGCATGTACAAAAAGCCTAAATGTCACCCACACCACCCACCCTCTGGGCAGCGAAATACAAGGGATGAGATCATGTAACCCTAGTTCATTCAGAGGAAAGACAACATGCTGATCAGGTCTTCCACTGGAGCGTCCTGGTTCATGATCTTCCTCTTGATAACCTGTCTCTGTGGAGAGCAAATGTCACCATTCCCCCTGCATCTCTGCAGTGTGTCCCAGCCCCATCTCGCTGCCCACCATGCAAAGGGGGGCGTGCAGGATCGCAGCAAGTCACAGGAACCTCACACCCCCTGGTACCAGCTGGCAGTGCAGGGTTCAGCTCACCTGAATTCACTTAGTACCAAGCTGTAACAAAGTGGGTTTGTTTTACCTGCTTTGTATTAATGAGGTGATCCCTGCTCAGCACCAGCACCAGGCTGCAGGTGACAGCTGCCTTGCACCACCTAGTGCTCATCCCCGTCCTGTCCAGCTCTGCAGACAAGCACTTCAGCAGCTCTCCAGCAGATCAAGCCCTGATCCAAACTGTATGATCTGAAAGCCTTTGGATACCAGCAGAGTCTTCAGTGGGCTCTAGCAAGGATTGAAGCCAACCTCTTTGCTTTTCCCTTTGGCCAGAGTGCTGCCACTCCGCCCACAGCACGAAAGGGCTCTGTGCTGCTCAGATCCACCGAGTGCTTCCAAGAAGAGCAGCAGCTTTACAACATCCCATCCAGCCCAGAAAAGACAGGAGGTGTTAATCACAGAGACTCGCCAGTGGCCAATGTAAGTAAGGTTCATTGGGCATGAGAGAACAGTCTTCTTTTACTACTGGGATATAGGGTGTGTGTGCTAAACTTCCCCCTGAGCATGTTTGTAGGTGAGGGTAATGGGGATAAGACCACATCTTCAGTGCAGTCCTTTGTCCTTCATATCAAAAGGACGAATACAGCCTGACTCCTGGATAGTCAGGATGCCTACCAGGACAAGGACTACCTCTTCTTTTTATGACAGTGTGAAAAGCGAATTCAATATTGTGCATTAGCGAGTGTCGGATTATTTGTAGTATTCAAGCAGAGAGAAACAAACTCTTCCCCTTGCATGCGGCACTCCTGCCATTCCATCTGGGAGAGCAGCACGCTTGGTTTTGGGGGCGGTATTGAGGTGTAGGGCAAGCATCCTGTGTCCTCCTCACTGTTTGAGGAGCACCCTCCTTGAAGAAAGGGCTGATCTGAAATTTCACAACAGGAAATGCCTCAATGGAAACTCTTTATTAGCTGAATGCCAAATATTTCAGTTTTCCTGAACAGTTTTAGGATCCGAGACAATTTTGACAGGTTCCCTAGCACGTGTGCATGGACACTTCTAGGGTTGGCGAAGGGTTCCAGGGCAGACCAGCCCAGGACAGGAAACTGGAGGCTTCATCGTTTTGTGGGCTTAAAGAGAAGTGCCATAGGTTCATGGCTGCACCGCAGCTGGAGAAGCCAGACTTGAAGAGAGTGTGGTTTCCCCAGTGAAAATAAAATGGAGACCTTGGCATATGAGCAAGTGCTCATTGAAGCTGGCATTCCTGGCATCTTCATGGCTATTAACAACCGTGCCAACCAGCTGCAACAGCCTGGAGCAGATTTCCTTTTGGGGACGCAGTTTATCATTGCTTCCAAAATGAATTTTTTCTTAGAATTCTTCTTCATGGGGAAACTTAAAAAATGCTGGCTTTGGTCTAAAACACCCTTGTCTGCGCTCCCTTTCTCATGCACATTTTCTGCAGAGGACCTGGCCAGTTCTTTCTAAAGTTTTTATTATGTAGTGGTACCTTCAGTTGTTTCTTGTTGTGACACACACCTGTAGCTCCTCCACTCCTTCCCACTTGTGCTTTGTGTTTGTAAGGCATTTACATATGATCTATTCCAAAGTGTCTCTTAGTATTAGTTTGGATGTTCTCACACAAGAAGTGGCCTTATGTGTGCATTTTCAATTTCACAGATTTCAGCTGTGCACGCATCTTTTTAAGGCATTGCATGAGATCTATAGACATCTTAGTAAAACCCATCAAGTAAAAAAAATTAAACTCACTGAAGCTTTTTGACAATGGTTAGTTCTGCCTATTGGTGGCTTCTGTTTGTCAATGTATGCATACGAATGTGGGTGGGGATACTGAAAAATCAAGTGTTTTCTTATACAGAGGTTAATAAAATGTTACCTGCTTCACTCTGTAAAGCTGAGTGTCTAATGTTTCCTACTAATAAGCTAATATTTAACTTTTCTTATAGTCATTTCAGAAAATTATGAAATGAAAGTGTCCCACGCCAAGGAAGATACCACAGATTTCACTGGCTGGGGATACTGCTGTGTGACTTAATCAGTAGTGCTCGAAATATTTTAACCTCCACATGTGCAGCCTGTGCATTTTAGAAAGGAAATAAATACTATGGGTTAGACTTTTTATGGTACGATTCCATTGACATTACTGGAGTCACATACATTTGCACACTCCAATAATTCTTTTTTTTATTGTTGTTGTTATTGTTGTTTGTTTTTGTTTTGTTTTGTTTTTAAAAAAATGCTTATAAATCCTGTGTGCTCTGTTGCAGTTGTATGATGTGCCTCCCAAAAGAGAAACCGATGCTTCAGGGAAGGGATCTCAGAAAAAGTGCTGGGGCCACTACAATACGTTGCCAAACCCTCGAAAGTCAGAATGGATTTATGATATTCCAGTTTCACCTGAAAAAATGGGATTAGAACACAGCCCTTCTGGCCCTTCCTTGGAGAACCAGGTGCTATACGATATACCCCCAGCCAGGTACAAGGCACCAACAAGTACTGAAGCCAAAGGTGTGAATCCACAATTATACGATATTCCACCAACACAACGGAAATTAGTGTTTCCAGATGCTCCTCTTTATGATATTCCACCCCCAAGGGACATGCTCCTTTTGCCACAAAACGGTAGCTGTGAGGCACCCCCAAGTCACCTGGATCCAAAGGCAGAGAACCAGACTTCTGAAGAGAACGTTTATGATATTCCTAAAGGTTTGCCCAACACTTTGCAGTCCAATAAAGAGAGGGAAAAACCCAACAACAGTTCTGGAAACCAGGCATACCGTGTTCCAGTCCAAAGCTCAAGAGACACCAAACTAGAACACGACAGATTATCTGTTCCTAATGCGGACAGCAGAAGCAGCACTGTCTCTAAGTTCTCAAACTCTTCTGCTGAGTTTATGTCATCATCAGAAGAGCCTGTCAAAGAAATTAAACTGGATCTTGATGTAGCCATAGAGACACTGACTAGACTGCAGCATGGTGTATCCAGCTCAGTTGCTAGCTTAATGATTTTTGTGAGTAGTAAGTGGAGATTACAAGAACACCTGGAGAAAAACATTGAAGAAATTCATAGGGCAGTTGATCACATAAAAGTATCACTCAGAGAATTCTTGGCCTTTGCTCGAGGCATAAAGGTAAATGCCTCCTACATCACTGATAATAATCTTCAGACCAGAATTAAAAAACAGCTGGAAATTCTTATCAACTCATTCAAAATCTTAACAGAAACAAGAGAAGCTCTAAACAACTGCAACTGGTCACTGGAGGCTTTGGTCCTCAGGAAGCCTCAGAACAGCCCAGATGATCTTGATCGCTTTGTTATGGTAGCTCGCACAATTCCAGATGATATCAAGCGATTTGTATCCATCATCATTGCCAATGGAAAACTTCTCTTCAGAAAGAGTGAGAAGGAGCAAGAAATGAAGCAATCAAATGTGAGCCCAGAATATAAAATGGCAAAACAAATCCCAGTGCCAAGAAGAATAGAAATAGAATCGCTTCAAAGAAATGCTCACGACAAGCCGAGCCAAAGTCAGGTCTCCCAAGAGAAAACAAAAGACGATGATATTGAGGACTGTGAATATGTTCAACTACAGGTTAGCATGATAGGATTTTACACATATTCTTGATTTTTTATAGGCATTAAGTCATTAGCACTATTTTATCTTTGCATCAGAGCAAACTTCAGTTTGCACAACTACTTTTTGATGGCACAGGTGCAGTGACCAATAATTTTAAGTAATGAAGAGAACTGGCATTAGGGAATTTGCCCACATAGAAAGACAACAGTGAGAGGAGATTTTTAGCTTGTCTGTTTAAATAAATTTGAGAGACTTAATATATATATATATATATATATATATATTTTTAGCTAGGAGTTCACAATTTTTTTTCTTCTCTTTAGACTAGTGGTTGCTTTCTTGCCTGTACATTCCATTTGTTGGCTCTGAAAATCATTATACGAGAAATGCTGACTTTCTAACTTGAAATGTATTAGGCTTTTGTAGAAAATTTTGACTCACCAAACTAAACTCTAAATTATCAAGCTTCTTAGAATAAAAATGGTCATTTGTTAGAATTATTTTTCTTATAATTACTGAAATGCCTGCTAAGAATCTTCCTCTTTATTGGCTTTACAAAGAAATGCTGACTTGTCCTTGGAATATAAGAAATGTTTTGTTTTGTTGAAGCTGATTTCAGTCTTAGACCTTGCAGGATCCTGACACTAATATTTTAGTAGAAAAAACTGCAGTTGGTTCCAATACATTTATCATTGTAGTCCATAACATGAAGCAAACAGATTTCATGTTACTTCTCCTGAAGTAAGTGGAAAAACATATTTATACTCACATATTTTATGCAAACTATTTCAATTTTGCTTTCACTTTGATTTTTAACAGGCACAGAAAATCATTTCAGGTAAAGAAGTGTCAAAGAAGAGTACAGATTCAAAACCAAAGGTATTTCTGACTTTCAAAACTATTACATAAAAGGACTTGTAGTTCTTTATTTCTGTGCTTGCTAAAATTCAAAATAATTTGTGTTTGGAAGCACATATCTATACATAAAGATCTAGTTATTTTCTCATAGTTCATTTTCCCATAACTAGTTCTTCAAATAAGTGCTGAAAAACTATGCAAAATATTTTCCTCAAATATAATGAACTAAAGTCATACTGTTCTTTATCTATTTGCCTGTGCACATCATTTGGGATAAGGCTGTGAAAGGTTGTACTTCAAAATATCTTGTAATGCACTGTTATAAAGACTGATTCCCATTATAGTACATTTTTAATTATTCATAACCCTCATGAAGACAGTACCATTAAAAATCAAGTCTGTGTTTTGCCCAAGAGCTTGAAGTCCAGACTCTACAAAGATATTTAACTACAGTACTTTGTGTGCTATCCATTACTAAAATTGCGTTCAGTGAAATCTGTTTAGGGAACAGGTAATTGGGAGAAAACAGCATTATGAAGCACAGTACTTTGTAGAAAGAAAAATTATTCCAAAAATATTCTAGGCTGGGGATGGGGCAATTTGGAGCCCGTTAACTAAAAGAACTTGTACGTGAAGAAACATGCAACGAATACAGACTAGAACAAATAAAGAAATAACCAGAGTGACCCCAAACTGACTCTAATTACTTTTTTTATCCCTTTTCTAGGTCTTGCCATCTTCAAAAAAGAATGTAATTCAAAGCAAGCAAGAGCCTGCAAAGAAAATAGCTCTTCCAGAACATTGTAGGCTGTGTTTTGGTGCGCTTCAAAAGGCAATTGCTGTATTTAATAATAGTCTGAGCAATAACCAGCCACCTGAAGTCTTTATATCCCACAGCAAATTGATCATCATGGTAGGTCAGAAGATAGTGGATTCTCTCTGCCAGGAAACTCAAGAAAGAGATGCTCGGAATGACATTCTCCATAGCAGCAGCCGGTTTTGCAGCCTCTTGAAGAACCTAGCTCTTGCCACCAAAAACGCTGCAATACAATATCCAAATGCAGACGCAATGAGGGAACTTCAGAATCAAAATGATGAGCTGTATAAATATACACAGCAGTTTAGAGCAATGATGGAATGAAAGATGCTTCATGATTTTATTTTTTATTTTTTAGAACAGTGGTGAAAACTTGAATCTCTTCATTATTAGAGTTCTCTTTGCTCCCTTTGTGTAGGAACCAAGGGGAGTGCAAGAAGCTCAGTGCTGCCAACTTTGTCCTCCCCAAGTATTCCTACCAGGTTGTCCTCTCTCAGGTACTGATGCTCATTTAGCAGGTGAAGACCCATACAATAGCAGACAGAGAGGATTTGTAGTATTGAATTTGTACTTTCTCCTCCGCTGTTCAGACACTGTCTAGAAGTGTTATCTTACTGTTGGGGCAGAGATGTTTGCTGTGTATTCGAGCAAATTTTATTATCTGATTTTTTTTTATTATTTTTTTTTCTATACAGATAAATATATTTTCCTACTTTTTTTTGTTTTTCTATTTGGGTATGTAAAGTCTGTCTTTAAATTTAAACACACTGTTGCGTAAGTTGTCATATTGCTATGTGTACCCATCATCGTTTCTAGAGCACTTGACTCAGATCTTGTAATTAGGGGTGGAAAAAAGTATCCGAAGAATTAGCTTTGCAGCTGTTTAATGTAAAAATGTGTGTTACAGGATGAGATCTGTATGGTATAGATATTAATCAGAAATGTTCCAGCGGGCTGTCTGAGCACTGACAGGAAGCTGGGGGCTCTGCCTTGCCGGGTACAGACACAAGGAGCTGTTCCTGCTGCTCTGCCTCAGAACAAGGTGGTTTCAGTCAGTAAATATGGAGCAAGGTGGTTTCGGTCGGTAAATACCGAAGCTTTGGACGAGCACCTCCAGCACACGGGCAATGCTGATGGTGTTTGGGTCGTGCTGTGGGCGCACACCTCACACTTGGGCAGAGCTGGTGTGGCGCCTCAGCGTTGCGCCGTGCTGTACGCCCGGTAACTGCCCCTGCGGACCGCTTCTGTGCCCGGCTCCTTTTTATTTTTCCTGATTAATTTATTGTGAAGTTCTATCTGAAATGTGAAGGCCGGGCCTTTCGGGTCTATCTGCACGTTTGCCCTGACGCGGGCTCAAGCCCTGTGTTTCTACAGCTGCCTCCAGCCTCCACTCGTGCCCGCGGGGCAGAGCCAGTCCCTCACGGCACCGCCCCCACCCCCTCGCCCCGCCCCGCAGCGCCGCCATTTTGCGGGGCTCTGCCCCCCTCAGCCCGACCCCTCACAGCGGCGCGGGAAGCGTCCTCTCAGCACCAGGGGGGGGGTGTTACGAGTTTGGAAACGCCTGCTGTGGCCGTAAATCCTCCGGAGCGGGCGTTCTGCCTGCATTTGCTCACTAATTAATTAAATAAAAGAATAAATAAATAGAAAAAGACAGTTGCTGCTGCGCTAAGAGGGGGAGTGAAGGCAACCGCGGTTGGGGCGCCCCCCCGCTGGGCGCTGTGGTAGCTTCCGACGGCCTCCAGATGGGCTCTCTCGGGTGGCCCCGCCCCCTCCCGAGTAGCCACGCCCTCCTTTTCAATAAACCACGCCCCCAAGCGGCCGGTGGCTGCCGCGCCCCTCTCCGCGCGCGCCGGAAGTGCTTCCCGCCGCCGGAAGCGCGTCGCGTGTGGGGAGAAGGGAGAAGAACCCGGAAGCGCGGCGGGGCGATGGGGTGCGATGGCGGCACCATCCCCAAGCGGCACGAGCTGGTCAAGGGGCCCCCCAAGGCCCAGAAGGTCCGGGCGGGGTGGGGAGGGCTCGGGGAGGGCCCCGGGGGGCGTTCGGAGCGGCTCGGGCTCTGCCTCTGCCTCGGGGAGCCGCAGGGTGCGGGGCGTGCGGGGGGGGGGTCACTGGTGGGAGTGGGGGGGGGAGGCGGGGAGAGGGGTACGGGAAGGGGCGGAAAAATAAACAAGTAAATGGGAAAAAGTTAATAAAAACGCTTCCGTTCCCTCTCCGGTGTGGTCATACTGCTCCGTGTGTCGGTCAAAGTCGCTTTGAATATCAGCCTGCCTTTTATGGCCGAATTTGCCACAAAACCCGCGTTTTAAAGTGAGATTCTGGAGTTTGTTTTTACAGCTGACGTCCCCTGATACAGTTGTTGCTTTTCTCTCGTTATAGGAATGGCCCCGGTAGTTAGCTCGAGCTGGTGAGGTGGGAGGGGTGAGATCCAGGATTAGGGAGAAAAGGGCGGTGGGTAAGGTGTGGAGAGATAGTGACAGTGCTGAGGGCAGTGGTTAAGCGCAGGTGACAAAATGGAAGAAAACTGACTGAAAAAGTAGCTCCCAAGATGCAGAAATGAGCTCAGTAGCTAAAAACTAATTATGAACTTTCACCACAAGTTTTTGTTATTTTATGGGGTAGCTTTAAATGTAAAGATGCGGGTTTGGTAAGGTGCATGGGGATTTGATAAATATTTCAAGTGTTGTTTGAATTGATATTTAAATAATTTGTGAATAGAAAAGATATTTTAAAATCATGGATATGTTTTCATTCAGGTTGACAAAACTGCTGAATTGGTGGCAAGGTGGTACTACTGCACTCTGAGTCAAGAGAAGCTTTGTCGACCGATTGTAGCCTGTGAGCTAGGCAGGTACGACTTTCTATACAGATTTCTATATTGAAAGGTACTAATTTGTAAATAAAAGAATATTTTGAGCATCAAACGTTATTACTGAAAATTTTATGTTACAGGTTGTATAACAAAGATGCTGTCATTGAATTTTTGTTGGACAAGTCAGCTGATAAAACGCCTGTGGAAGCTGCCTCACATATCAAGAGCATTAAGGTAAAAAGGTTGTGTTTAACGCCGAAGCGTGCCACAAAATTTAAAATGTGCTGCAAAAGTTCAGTTGGTTTGTCTTCTCACTGTATATTAAAATCGTTAAAAATAGCAACCCTCAATGAAAAACATCTCTGGACATGTTGCTGTGGCTCAAAAGTCAGCTGTAAAAAGCCTAAGGCTTTTTATTTTTATTATTTTTATTATTTTATTTATTTTATTTTTATTCATCTTTCAGAACGTAACAGAACTAAACCTTGCAGATAATCCAGCTTGGAGTGGTGATAAAGAAAGCAAGAAAGGTGACACGTACGATGACATCCAGTCAGCACGCTTTATATGCCCTGTGGTGGGACTGGAAATGAATGGAAGGCATAGGTCAGTATTTTAGTTACTGTTTGTAGATTATAAAAGTAAGTACTATGTTAAATATGCAGCGGGTTAAAAGTTTTAAATCAGTAGCATTGCAACTCATGTACACACTTGAGCCTTTGTGGGGACCACGTGTCCTTCATTCATCCCATGTTTAAGAGGAAAGATGAATTGTTACCTGTTTCCTAAATCAAATTATGTCTGTAATAAAGGAGTAGAGAGCAATGTTTGCAGCAAAAAAGTGACTTAAAGTTGTCTGGGGCTAAACCGTGGGAGACTGACATGGGCAAGTGGAGGAAGGTCAACTGAGACCTTTTGCAGTGGGATAAATTGCAACAAGGAATTCCACTTTGCCCTGTGCTAGGATAAGAATGAAGGGGAGGTGTATGTCTATTAAAATCCTGTGCTAGCATCTATTTTTTATGTTGCTGAAGAAGGATTTTCCTTTGCATTGTGGTTTAGGCAAATTACAAATTTCTTTTTCTGTACATATTAAACCTGATAGATGAGAGAGGTTTGGTTCACAGCTTGATAGTTTCAAAGTATTTCTTTGTTCAGTGAACGATTAGCCTGTATTTTTCCATCACTACTTACATTAGGTACGTATTAATTCACACATCCAAAATGTGCAGATACCTTGTTTAGCTGCAAGCATATATAAAGAGAAAGTTAGCTGTGTCCTACCAGCTGTTTGCAGTATTTGTTTTGTGTTAATTTGGCACTGCAGGTACATGCTTCAGACGCACAGGGTTTTTTAAAAGTGATCTTATGCCTTTGTTTAAAGGTTTTGCTTCTTGAGGAACTGTGGCTGTGTGTTCTCGGAACGTGCTCTCAAAGAGATTAAAACAGAAGTTTGTCACAAGGTGAGTTTTTCCTTCAACTTTAGTAGCAATGGGTTTACACGTAACCCGCAGAGATAGATGTAGATATATATGAACAATTATGTTCACATCCACTATTGTAAGGCGGCTTTTTAATCAGAATATGCACATTGAAATGTGTATAAGTTCTGTTTTATGGTGGCCTGAAATAAGTCTTTACGTAGTTGTCAAAATGAATGTTTTTGCTCTCAAAAACAGTTTGGTGTTGCAATAATTACTTTCAAAACATCATTTTTCAAATATTTGGTTATAGTTTGTTTAAAAGAGGGTTATTTCTTTGTCTGGTTTGTATTTATCAGTGTCTGCTATATTTGTTTAAAATGATTACATTTCCAAATTACGTTTTGATCCCTGTATTTTGAAGGGCCATTGTCTTTTTTTGGAGGCAAAAAAAAAAATAATTTTCAGCAATTTCATGGATTGTTGTTGAAAATACTGGCCGCGTTTCATTTTCACAATAGTGGAGTGATCTCCTTATGAAGGTCTCTTTGGAGATGAAGGCAATGATTCATGTTGCAAATGCTCTCATCTTCATATCACTACTTTTATTTGCATTTGATTTGTGGTGACACTTGCCACAGTTATTTTTCACCAAATACCCTGATATTTGATAAGCTGTACCGTGTACTTACAATAAACAAGACCTGTGAACCAAATACTTTCTCAGTACGGTGTTGTATGTGATGTGAAATAGAATTAATCAGCTTTAGCCTCATTTTGCTGCATTCAGTGTTAATTTTGTTCTATAGAATGCTGCTATAGCCCTTTAGATAATGGCTCTGCTTTCCTGTTGCCAGATGCTGCTTTATTTTTAATGTGTTTTTTCTCTGTTTCTAAGTTTGTTGTTGATAGATGGATGTAATGGGATTAGTAGATGCAGAAACCGGATGTTTTTTCCATGGTTTGGCCAGCCTAGTAATCTTATAAAAAACTAAATTAGTCCCACATGTTTTATGTAATTTTATTAATAATTAGGAAGTATTTATCATAATTTCATTATTTGCGTGCAAGTGTTTTTACATGTATGTGACTTCACTATATACAGAAGGATGCTTCTGGAAATAATGAAGTGAATATAATACAGCTTAGTCTGTCTTCCTTTCGTTACTGGATTTTTATTCAACAAGGCAATGGTAACCAGCCATGAGGATGTTTTAGTCTTCCCTTTGATTAAGAGTGATTCAGTAGATTTTTAGATACACGATGGTAATGCTCTCATTCTGTGCTCGGAATCAGGAAGAGGGACTGTAACTTTTATTGAAAGGATCATGAGGAACTGATCGCCATGCTTTCTGGTGGCTAACAGTTTTAGTATCCATAGCCCTAACTAGCTTCATTGACCCAGCACACTTTGTTTTTATATTGCAATATACTAAAATGAGATGAAAGTAATGAAAAAGAAAAAAAAAAATGTTGTGTGTTGTACGTATGCTGTTTTCATTTCATCCCAGGGGATGAGATTTCTAATATGGATGCAAACTGGGGAAGTGTCAGTCTAGATGTTTAGCAGCTCTTTTCTCCACTACTGTGAAATTCAAGAAAGCTCTTTCAAAACAAACTATTCTTGTGCGTTAGTCTCACCTATGAGCCTAGAGAGCAATCTTGATGGTCTGCTAATTTGTAAACAACAGTTCCCCAGAGGACTCTACCAAACAGATGCATTAATGATGCAGTAAAAACATTCGCCAAAGAATACAGATATCCGACAGCCTGAACGGTAATTCTGCAGTCCTCATCTTCCTACTCATTTGCTTTAAACTAGATAAACTGAATTAGATAATTAACATATTTACATGCTATAAAGATACTTATCACAAAATGCTGTGCTGAAGTATTTGGGACAAATTTTGAAGATTTTAACTACTTAGGCTGAAAAGGGTTAAAAAAAATAGTAACTTGTGAATGCAAATAACTTGTAGTACCTTTTTACAGAGACATATTTTGTCTGGGCCGTATTGTTGAGGTTTTGTAGAACAAGTTGAGAAAACTTAATCAGTAGGAAGTTGTAGGCTCAAATGTGCAGGATAGGACTCCCAGTAGGCAGGAAGGGAAACAGCTTTGTTTAAGATACTGGAGTTTGCTGGTTATGAGTATTCTGTAGGAGGAAATCCTGAATAATAGCAGTTCTCTGCTGCCTCCTTCCTGCCTGCAGTTCTTCAGGAAGGGTTTTATGTGATGTAAAAAACACCAATTTAAAATATACACTTCTAAATTGGAACTATCCACCTACTATTGGTTTTGATTCTTTGTCAGAGCACTAAAATTAAAAGACCAAGCCATATAGTTTCCAATCACTGTGTTTGTATTTGATGGTTTCTTGAGCAAGACCGGTACCAGTGTGTACGTTCTGTTGAGGCTAAATGTAATTGAATGATTAGGATAAAGAGCAGCAGTGAGAAGGAGCTCTCATATCACTCAGTGTTGAAAATTCCACGGGTCTGGCATAACCAAAAGGGATGACCAGCTTCAGAGTTTCATGAAGCTCCCCCCGTATGAAGGGGGCAGGAGGCAGGGGAGAAGCACGAATTCCTTATTATAATATTTCCTGTACTTTGTATAATTAATTTCTGGCTGATGATCATCCTACAAACCTGTTTCTTAACCAGCTTTTTGAAGTGTAATCTCTTGCATGTCTTTACAGCTTCTTTTGGAGGTGATTCCAGGTTCAACAGATTTCAATGCACACTTGAAATAATACCTTAACTATTAAAGCTTATGCCATATAGAACACTTAATCAAATGTTTAACTTAGATACAGAGCTATTGAACGTGTGCCTTCAGCTTTTTAAAGCAGAAATTATGCATACATCTTTCAGATAGAGTTAAGGTGTGTACAGTATGTTATGCAGCGTAGTGTTTCCTAGAACACGGTCACATTGACAATTTATGCTCTTAGATCAACAGTTTCCAAAAGTTAGTAAACATTGGTTGCTGAGATCCAAGAGTAGTGATCTATCTACTTGTTTCACAGTAGCACATACAGGACTTTAATGAATGCTTGTCTATGCATGTTGAATGCTTTCAGCTTTCACAATTTTATAACTTACTCTTTTAATTGTTGTTAGAAGTAAAAAAAACATTTCAACAATTTAATGAAGTTGTGATCACTCAGTAATGGGTAAAATAATATTTCTCAATAATTGAGAATGGGGTGGCTTGTTTAAGATTTTGCATAGGGTTTTTATAGGCGTAGAATTTTGTGTTTAAAATATTAATTTCTTTAGGAAAGGAGAGTCACTCCTCAATGTTTTTCCGGATTAACATGGCTAAAGTAAGACATAAATTATATTTCTAAGAGGGATTTAGAGATCTACATTTTTTCCTTATTTTTCTGGTCAGTTGCTGCAAACCAAGCCAGTTTAACTAAGTGCCTTGCTATTGAATTTCACCTTTTCAGTCAACTCAGAGGTGAAACAGTTGTTCCATATGAGGGTGATGAAAGGTAAAAAAACCTAGGTGCTGGATTGTCTCCAAAGACAGTAATGAGGAACATTACATCCATGTTTTAAAAAGCAACACAGAGTAGATAAACACTGGGAGTGCCTTACAGTGGATTGGGTGTGGTTTGGAGAGAAATTCAGTCTGAATATTGTTATGGTTAATACATGTCTGGGACCCATTAGCTTCAGTAATGGCTTTCAGAGGGACTCTCAAAATGCCCAGTGTGAGCATGGTGTATGGCTTTTTTCCTTCCTATCCATAAAAAAAATCTTCATCAATAATTAGCCATAAGATAGGCCATGGGTTCTACATGAGACTGAGTACAGGGTTGAGCTTTTTAAGTTTCTGTAAATAAATATAGACCAGATGGTCCTCCTCTAGGTTAAAGTTCACTTGAAAGAAATTGTTTCCAAGAAAATTGTGTGGGAAAAGGAGCACTACAGTTCCAAGAACCTAGGAGTAAGTTTGTAATAAGAAAATTTTGTGTTCTATTGTTGGGTCATTTCTTGATTCATTTGAATTTTCAGAAGAATGTGCAGTCTTTAAGTTAGTTTTCCTGGTGCTGAGTTCAAAAATCTACTTCCTTGCTGTAGGCTAGTGAGAACTACGCTTGGTCTGCAAAGGATCTGGAAAATAAGATCTTTGTCCTAGATGGTGGTAGATGTTAACGCCACTTGTCGCAGACTGTTGCAAGATTCAGGGAAGTTTTGTTTCCCTACCCTGGGACTGAAAGCTCTTCACTCAGTTTTTCCATTGTTCCCTGGCCTCAGATTTCCCACGTCTCATTGCCATGAGCTCCTGCAGAGAATCAGAACCAGGGACTTAGAGGTAAACATGCATTTCAGGACCCCTGCTAATGTTACTGCTACAGACACCCTCGTCATTAGGAGCAAAGCATGAATAGTGCAAGAGTGGTGTTGCCATGCTACACAATGAAATTAGAGATGCAGATGGCCATGAAAAAACAGTGAAATGGACTGTGTCTGAAGCTGGCTGGCACCTGTTTCTCTACAAGCTCTGCAGTTTGTGTCATCTTTGTTAATCAATGTGATGTAGTTCATAAAACATACAGCAGACATAACTTGTGTTCTTCATATTTCACCTTTGTTCAGTCATTACTTCCATTTTATTACTTTCATACCATTTTTTCAGCTGTAGACACACATGGGGAACATGTATTTTCCACTTGAATAAGTCACGTAAAGGATTATGAATGTCACCCTTGTGTTCTGTAAGTTGCAGATTTAGATATGTCATTTTCTTTAAACTGATCCCTTAGCAGTTGTTGCTTTCTTTTACTGTAATATATAAAACTGCTTATTTCACTGGTGAAACAGTAGTACAGCATTAAAGCATGAGGGTAAGCACAATACACCAAGTGAGTGAAGTCTGTGGCTAAAAATCTTGATGGGTTCTGTCAATATTTTGAGTATTTTTTTAGCTGTTGGTTAACTCAAATGTTCAGCTTCATGTTGAAGTAGTTATCTTCCTGAAAACGCCAGTGATCTTCAATTGGGACTTCTGCCTGGTGCAGTACTTTAAGTCTGTGGCGTCTCTCTAGGCAGTCCGTAACAAG
This sequence comes from Aythya ferina, assembly GCF_964211825.1. Classification (NCBI taxonomy): domain Eukaryota; kingdom Metazoa; phylum Chordata; class Aves; order Anseriformes; family Anatidae; genus Aythya; species Aythya ferina. The sequence goes on along the minus strand of NC_140315.1, from coordinate 6,352,094 downwards.
GGGATATGTTGCAGGCTCAAACTTGTTTGCAAACAAGTGAGGTGATTCAATAATCCACTGTAAATCCCCCAGTCCATAGACGCAAATGTCTCTGATGTAATGACCTGCAAAGACAAACAGAAGCATCTGAAAGCAGCAGAAAGCTGACCTGAATCACTGAAAATATTTTGACTCTGTGCTGTTATTAATAAAAACTACCTTTTGAGTTCTCACAGAGCATTATTACTCTAGGTTTTAATACTAGATGTTTTTTAACAGTAGATTTTTTTTTAATACTAGATTTGAAACTTGATTTTGTATCTCCAACTGCTTCAATGACACACCGTATCTTGTAGTGGGGCATGCTGAAGTTTTTCTCATATCCTATTTCTTTTTGAGTGCCTATTTAATCATGCAATGTTTTACTAAGCTGAGTTTTATGGTTTTGTATTTTAAACTTTTTTGTGTGTGTGGTCAGCACATGAGGAGATTTAACCCAGAGCTGATGTGAGTATCCGACAGTCGTGCTTGTCGAGTAAATCCCTTCACACTTCTCACTGAAAACTGATAAGCCAAGTTAATGCATTGGTAAATGTAATAGAAGAAGGCAATCAAATAAACAAAAGCTTACAAACCTTAGCCACCGAAATATAAAATAGATGCAATCCTGCCGTTGCCCCCCTTGAATTATTGAATTATTGTAACTGGAGGTTGAAAGAATGGTTGTCAGTATGTGGTTACTGTGAAAATCTTTGCAAGAATCTGTCAGAACATATTTAAATTAGATACAGTGGAGGAGGATGGATTGCTCTTTTATTCCACACTTCCAAAATAAAATATATATGGCTAGTGAGACACATTTAATAGCTAGCTTAACACGTAATACGTAATGTGCAATGAATGCTAGTCAGTGAATCAAATTCTAGTTCACATTTCACATTACCTTTGCAGCCCTTGTGTGTGGTGCCTTCTTGATCTTTCCATTTAATGGCTCGTATGTTTCCTTCCCAGTCTGCATTTGGTGTAGCACCTGGAGCATCTTTAAAAACAATGTTCTGATGAGATTCCTTTCTACTTATTTCTACTAAGAGGGATAATTTTCACTGCTGTAGACTTTTTAAGCATAGCCTTGTCAAGTATTTATTTACAGTTACTTACATCATAAGAAAATTATTTTGTTCTCTGTTTCATTTATTCTTTTTTTTTTTTTTTTTTTTTTTGTGAGAGCATAAGCTTTTATGTAGTTTAAAAAATTACTTTTTTAATCAACATTTTTGTAGCCTTGTAGCTAATGGTCTACTACAGCATAAGTAGTACTTCCTGGAGTTAGGCTTCATTTTACCATCAGGAGATGGGGTTTGAAGGAACAGCACCAGGACTGAAGAAATTACCATATTTATGCAACACAATTCGAGCAAGGTGGCATTAAGCCCCAAAATGGAGCTCACTAGCTCTCTGTTTCATAGACCCTGCAGTATTGGTGCAGGAGTTATCCACAGTAAAAATTGCATAAATCTTACCATTTAAACGATTCAGTGTGACCCAGTAGTGTTCGTCCGGACTGTATGTGTCTCTTGACCATTCAAGCAAGTCTTTTGCACGTGCATCAGTCAGTGTAAACTCCACAAATTCTTTAGTGAGAATGTAATAGGCACTACCAAAATATATAGTCAAATTATACGGAGGTTTAGATTTTATGTTCTTGGTTGGATACACGTATGACGTTCCAGAACGCACGTATTCTCTGTAACTAAACTGTGTTCTGTGTTTCATATGAAGGGGTTGGACTACCCCAGGAGTCATATTTTTACCATTCCATTTACTTTTGATGTATTTGATAATGTCTTTGTTTGTTTTAATGGGATAATCTTGGCCACACAGATTAATAACGTAATTCCACTGAATTTTGGATTGAACTAGATCTCTCATGCAATTAATATCAGCTTGTAATCTTGAAAATCCGGCATAAACAACATTTTCTCTTTTTGAGGAAATAAAAATATTTTCAAAGCAATTAACAATATTTTGTACAGCAGCTTTATAATCCTCTGATGATTTTTCATCGACATGTATGCAGTAAATATTCTGAGGCATATAAATAGCTCTTAGTAGCTTTACAAACATTTCCAACTCCTTGTGAATTGTGATAATGTATGCCAGTGAGAAGCTTCCTTCTTCAGCTGACAGTGGTCTTGTTATAAAGTGTAGATTCTTCAAGACCGTGGAGCAGTTGCATGGAGTCTGAATGCAGTTGAATGTTTCAGGTTGGTAGGTATTCTGGCAAACGTTTCCAATTTTAAAAGCAGCAGTTTTCCCCATAAAAAGAGCTGAACAAAGTTCATCTGGGTAAAAACCACACTCTGCTGTATTTCCACTAAATTTCTGTTCATTTGGATCTTCGAGAAGTGTATCCTTTAGGTAGATGAAGGTGTAGATGAAGGTACAGACTGCAATGCATGCTAAAAATCCTGATTTTGTTGCATCAAGTGGGTTCATCTTTTATTATCCGGAGACTGTCTTCAGATCGTGTGAGGGTCTAGCTCATAAGCGAGAAGTTGATCCTACTTTGAAGCAACGTGTGCTCCAGCAGGTGAGCAGTGCAGTAGGTTGGTCGAAGTCCAGTCCCCCCCACAGGAACGGTGGGCAAGCTCTGTATGGGACAGCGTGTAATCTCAGCCATTGACGAGATTTCCTTAAGGCCTGGGAAACCTTAGCTTCTGTTGGAGGAACAGAATTTAATTCAGTGAATTAAGTCAGCAAAAAATTTATTAAATAAACAAAAGGGGAAGATGAAAATGCATTCTACAAAATGCGTCATTCCTTATCCTTATAAAGTCAGCAAATGTTTCTTTCTAACTCATTTTGGACCTTCCCCCCCCCCACACACACACATCTTTGCATTAGTGCTTTGGAAAACAGCACATGTGGACAACAGTCATCCCTTATTTTTAGCATGTGTACGTATCCTGAGATAAAGTATGCTCCTGCCTCCATTAGCATTCATAGATAACTGTAATTTACATTGCTGTTGACATAGGAGTTTTTCTTTTTCTTACTTATACCTCTCTTGTTGAAATGTCCGAAGCATGATAGTGCAGCAGTCCCAAATCCCACAGCTATTACGTGAAGTTTTGTCCTTGAAACATTTGGTACAGAGCTACCTAGAGAATGTTCCAGGGAGGGGAGGAAGAGTCCATCAGCTGTCATTAAGCTTAATAGTTAAGAAATATTTTATGTCTTTTAAAGAAAATTCATATGCTCCTGTACCTTATTCAGTGAATTTGTTTTTAATGCTTTCTGTTATTTTCACCTCTAAGTATTCTATGTTTTGCAGCTGTCAGCATCGCAACATATTTGCTATTATGTAAGAACAAGCATAGTTTTGTAGTTTCTTTGTGACCACTGTTGTGGTTAGAAGGATCTAGGTATTTGTTAGAAAATCAGTGGACTTATTAAAATGAAAAACCAGTATATGGCAGTCTTAGAAGCTCAAAAATAGAGGTCATTGGAGTCAAAGTTGGAAAGAAACAGAATTTTAAAAGCATTAAAAATACAGGATTTTAAGCAAGAGTACAGATCCCGTAAAACACTAAAATTTTGATATCTATTAGGCTGTTGGGAAGGAATGTATTTATCTTGTTATCCTTACTGGTATGCACTGAATTTCATGCTGAAAGAATGCCTCTTTTGCACTTAGCATTTCAGAAAGTGACTTTGTGTGTTAAGTGGAGGATTCATCCATTTTGTTTCAATGTTCTGTCAACAGTGCTCCTCAGCCTGCATTGAATGCATAGGCCAAAGAAAAACATTAGGAAGTCAGGTCCCAGAAGATTTTTTTTCATCAGCTCCTGAGGGATACATTTACTGTGTAAACAAGCTTGATTGTCTTTCGGCCGTTTGCGTGAAAAACTTAAGCAAATCAAGTCCACATCAATCTTTTAATATTGTGCAGAAAGGAGGAGAACAAGAATGCCATTAAAAGGTAGAAGCCAGAATTTTTCCAGTAAAAATGAAATATGCCAGTGCTGTAGCCTGCTACCAGCTGACTACCAGAGCCAAGAATAGATTTGCGTAAGAGCCATTATGTGCCCAATAGCAGAAGCTAGGGAGAGGGAGTGTTTGTTAGGAAACACTGTTTTTTATGGACCTGGAGCCAGAAAAAATGTTTTATTCTTAGAAAATGATGGGGGGGGGGCATTGAGGTTGCTCTGAATTAGGGAACATGATGAGATCTCTGTGATCCAGCACGTGGAAAGACCACTCTGCACATAAAAGTTACACTGGAGACATAGAGCAGTTAAAGAAATCTTTGGGACTTCGTATTTGCTTAGAAAAGAGAGCATCTGTCTGTATATGACCAGTACGCGCTTCATGGTGTTTGGTTGCTTGTTTGGTTGTTTTAATTGAACACGATTTTGTGGATGGGTTGCAAAAGTTAGTTCCCAAGGGAACCAAGCTATAACCAGTTTGTTTTGTACACTTACGTTTTTATTACCCATCAAATAATAGCTACCAGGGATGTTTCAGCTTGTTAAGTATTTACTCTGAATTCTTCCTATTGAATTACTATAGCAGCATAAATGTACACAAACAATCCGGTGTCAGGTAAGAGGAAACAATACCTTTCATAACAGTAAAAATGTTTCTGGGGGTTGACCAAATGATGAAGCCTTGCCTAAGAGAGCAGAATTTGACGTCACTCAACCTCAGGATATGTTCACAGAATGCCAGCATTGGCTTTCTGCTAGTGTTTTAGCAGGTCTAGAGCTGAAACTGTAGCTCTTGGTCCCATTGTGTTGGAAATTTGTAACTGACGAGATTCATCTAACCTCTATTCTGTTACCTGCTGTCAAGGACTCTGCTACCATACTCACTCCTGCCCTTGAAGAGCAAGGGATCTTTCTGTTAAGATCCACTGTCCAGGCACAAGCCAAACTGTCTTGCCTTACGTTAATTTTATCATGCTAGAGTGCCCCTATAGGTGTTTATTGTTATCAAAACATCTCTGAAATCCGACCTTACATGGATAGGTTTTCTAAATCTGGAGTATGAAGTTGTCTTAATCTTTAGCAGTGCTTGGCATTCTTCAAAAAAAATAGCACACTGTAGGGATTTTCACGCATCTTTGTGGCTGCTTTTATGGGTATTACCTAACGGAAAATTGTCATCTTAATCCATCTCAATTAAATGTCAACTGTAGAGAAAAATGGAAGTATGCTTGTACCTGAAAATAGGCCTGTAAAATATCATCTCAGTTTATAAAAACCCCATTACAACTTGCAGTGTATTTCATAGTTAGTAATGAATTGTTTTATAGTTCATTGTTCCTTCCTGCCATAAGATTTTGGACTGCATCATTGCATGTCAAATTTTCCTATTCTGTCCGTACTCTTTGTACTGGTTAATATTAATGGTTAGATAAAATTTAGTTTGTATGGCAATAATCCAATGAAACAAATGGTTTAGGAATACTTTGTCTTGTACTAATTAAATGGGCAAAAGGCATTAGCTCCTGTATTTCCAAATCTTTTTATGCCTTTTTTTGTCTGAAAGGTGAAAGATTATTCATGCAGGCCTTAGTGTAGACATTTCATAAGCAAGTGAATACTAATTCAGTCCTCTAAAAGTTTAATGTTAAAATCAGCACTTTCAATGGATTCTACCTTTTTTTCATTAAGGCCAGGTGAGTGTGCTGAGGCTGCCTTTGTGTCACGTAAAAGAAAAACTTATTCATACATCCCAGTTAACTATCTTATAAATCTAAAACTGTTCTCACTTAAACATATTGCATCAGTGTTTGCTGATAAATATAAACAGATTTATGGAGGTGTACCTTCTTATCCTTAATTTTTTCCTATTTTGTTATATTTTTTTCAGAATGTTTGATCTTGTAACAATCTAAAACAAACACTGTGATAGCTATTTAAACTGTTACGTTATATGGTTGTAAGGTACTAATTTGGTTGGACCATTTTTTATAAATACTTGTTAAATTCTGAGTTTATTGATACAAACAATACGTGCAGCAATGACCTTCTTGTACATCTCTAACAAAATTTAAAGAAAGCTTTACTGCAGATTTGAGTATTTTGTTAAAGTGAAGTGGTCTTTCTGAAATGCAGATATGGCACTTTATAAAAATTACAATATTCTGTGCTTTAATAAAGAAAAAGCAAAAACCCAAAGTCCTAAAATCTAAATTATTTAGTCTTACCTTGCCCAGAATTATCCAGGAGAAGGCAACATAATAAAAATAAATAGTCCCATTGTCCTTCAGCAAAATTCAGACAACATTCTTCATTCTGTTGCTCGTGTGGAAGTCTCAACATAAGTGAAAAGGGGTTAAACATTAACGTGCATGTTTTCATTTAAGGCTTCATCTGGCTTCCCGCAATGCTTAGCATATTTATTCTGCAGTAATGCTGGTTAGCCTCGGAAGAAATGTCCTCAGCTTCTCTATAATGAGAGAAAACTTGAGCTTTTCCAAATTTCTGTTGCCACTGTTCGGAGACAGCCTTTAAAGGACTGAAAGCCGGCTTTCAGATCCGTGGAGTACATTGCTGGTGGTTGTGAATTGCATAGCTTTACCACAGGCTCTAACCTCGGTGCTGGGCGATGAGAACTGCAGGGGAAACTCGCCTTTCTCTCCTCCTCCTCCTCCTCCCCCCCCGGTTCTTAACTGTTTGCCTGCTGAAACTTTCCGATTTGCAGCACACAAGTATAGGAAAGAATTGTACCTGGTCACTTCTAGGGTCTGAAGCTTAAAGATACTGAATGAGATGTGTTCCTCCTGAGCGGTCACTGCATTACCGCTTTTACTGAGATTTTTTGGGGGGTGGAGTCTTAAGCGAAAAAAATAAGTTTACTGGAATTACAAAGCTTTGGGGCTCTAGAAATAAGAAGGCTGGCATATTTTGGATACTTACAGATTAAAATAGTGTATTACTCAGAAATAAATAGGGAGAAAACCTGGAAGTAAACTAAGGCACAGCTGCAGGTACAGCCTTTAAGGGCAGCTCTGTGAACAGAGGCTTCAGCTTGGACACTGTTTTTGTAGCAGATGCTACAATTTCTGAGTGAAGTTCATGATCACTGACTTAGTATGAAGGAGGCTTCTTCCACTCTTCCCGAGTTACCTTTTCCCCATCTCTTTTCCCCATTGCCACTCTCCTCGGCCCCTCGGACAAGTGCCAGAGGTGGTGTTCAGCTGCTCATGCCCTACTGGCCTCCTAGGGAACGAGCTGCTGGAAAACGCCCTCTCCCACTCCGTGTTTTTAGTTAAAGATTATTGTCTTCTCTAACTGTTAATGCGTCAGCTTACATAGCTGGTAAATGAATACTGATTTGGTCCATGGCTGAGTAGGATGTCTGCTCAGGCTGGTTTCTAAATAGGTCTCAATCCTACCTCAAGAGGGGCGGTCAGGATGCGGTGACATAGCCCCTATGTGGGTGAGAATTTCTTTTGGAAAACTGTTCATGTCCTTTTGCCTTCCTCCTAGGGGTTGTATTTAGGAGGGCTGCAGGAATGAACTTGGTGTTTATAGTTTGGGAAGGGGGTTTCAGGTCTCCATAGGATATTGAACTGTAACATTGATGTAAATATCTAGCTGTGGAAACATAATGCAATTGCGTAACAGGCAAAGATGACTGGAGTAGTCTGGGATGGAACTACATGTTAGATGCTTTACACACACACACACAAAAAAATGAAAGTAGCTTACAGCAAGAAGCAAGGTACAAATGTCTTCTGTAGCTGAAACGTGTTGCAAGAAATGATCTTGAATTAAGATTCCGTTACTACTGAAAACGAAACCAAAGAAAACACTTGCAAATTAAAAGGTCTTCATTATTCTAAAAAGTAGTCTGACTGTTACTGGTGTGTTGTTGTTTGTTTGTTTTTTTTTAAATACAGCTTTTTTTTATTCATCTTCTGACAACTCTTAATACCTTTATTGTTCTAATGATTTAAAGTCTTTGGGGTGCATTTTTTTTGTTAAGCTGGTGTGTGAACATGTAGAGTATGTAGAGTACATAAATAAGTGAATAAAAGATTTTGAAGAAATTATTATTACTTGCAGACCCTTTAAATAAATCCTTGTTGCAAGCATGTTAAACCATTTTAGTATAAACAGTTATGAATGTTTTTTATAATTGGATCCTGAAAGGACATTTAGACAAAGACTATGCAGTTTATCCAGCATGTCCTTCAGCTAACATCCCTGCCTTATCCCAACCTTCAATTAACCTTTGAATCTCACATTCACATCTACAAGCTGCTGTTCTAATGCTTTTGTCCACTCCAGAATAGTGCACAAATTCAGTCTCATCTGTGAATGTCTCCTGTTCAAGGTGCTGCAAAGACGTTAAGGAACTACACTAGGCACCTTCATATGTATTTTAAATCCCAGTATAAACAAGGTACAGCAAAGGGGACCTTGTGATATCGTAAGACAAATATCTGCCACAGAACACCTTAGGTGGAAGGAACAACCTTCCTGAGTTTGCAAAACTGAAATTTCTTTCTGTTTTTTATCTCAGCGTTTCAGATTGTTGGGATAAAGTCCTTTTATTTTTTATATGAAAAGATAGCCCCAAAAAAAAAAATTAAAACTTTGCATCGACCAATGATGACAATTAAAAAAAATGTGATGCACATCCAAACAACAAATAGTATCTACTGGAGTAAGTGAAACCTGGGAAGGTGGAGTTGGTTCTACGCATGTAACTTGCTGTACTTAAAGTGTGTTTGGAACAGTTTGGTCTCTGTAATACAATCTGGTTGTTGTCATGGCAAGAAGTTATCTGTTTCAGTGTATGAAAACAGGACACAGTCTTTTCCCCATTTATTGTAAATATTTTTCATTTTAGAACAGTTCCACCTGTGTTTTCCAGATGAGAACCCTGTATTTCTTTGCTTTTTTTTTTTTTTAAATGCAACATTTATTCAGATTGGAGTCTTTTTACGTAAACTTTTACTTGCAGGAAATAGCCTCATATTTTTGTATTAATAGGTTATGCTTTAAAATATTGCAGAAATTACTTTTCAAACCAGTAGCGTGTAGGTGGGTGCTGTCTTTCAGGCTGTATTCAGAAAACATCCGACTGGGAATGTATGTGTAGGGCTTCTTTAGACTCAGTACAGCTCCAGTCATTTTCACTTTAGTAGAAAGATTAATGGTCTGTCTTGCTTATCTAGACTTCTCTCTCACCAGTGTCTGAGGTCATACTGAGCTGGTATTTCTAGCGGTAGCTTATTGAGTAACTATGGAAAAATGTGAGCTACTCACCCATTTCCTGTGTGAGACTTACTATTGCGCCTGACTTACATGAATATTCTCCTTTGTTGTCATTCTGAACACTTGTACTCAGATTAATTTTTTTTATTGTTCATCACTTGAGTATACTGTAGTTAAACAAATGAAAGGAGGTATGTACAGTACTACAATCCCTGCTACAAATGCCTGAATAACCTTTCTAATCCTTTGTTCAGAAAACATAAGAGTAGCAGCAGAGACAGAATTATAAACTAATCTTGCAGACAAGGAGAAAGGTTCTGGATTTACCAAAAGAACTTATAAAAAATAAAAAAATGAGATCCTAAAACAGTAAAACATCATATTCGATGTCCTGGATTTACTAGATGATTAAAAATTGTGCAGTGAAACATCTGTATACTCAATCAGAAAATAAATGTGAAATTACATGAAGCAGATCACATACAGCTAAATTAATAAGTACACTTTGAAAATGTAAAACTTGATAGTGTTCAATAAATCAGGTAAAGGACGGTGAGATGGCCAGGCAAGGTTAATGAATAATGCCACTTTCATGACCCCCCTTTTTATCTCCATAATCATTTAAAATAAAATAAAAAAGTTTTCCTGTTGTAGCTGCTGGGGAGAAACGTTCTCTGGTGCTGTTCCTGGTCAGTATAAAGGAACTGCTGCTCAGGCGTTATTGGTTGTGTGACTATAAGTAAGTTGAAAGACATCTTAGAGCATTGTGTCATAATACTTTGATCTTAATCAAATGCATTCATAAATTAAAAAAAAAAAAAAAAAAAAAAAAGACAGCTTTGAAGAACAAAATATTTTAATACTTCAAAAATTATTTTAGAATTTCCTGTACAAATTGACATGGGAGCTGCTTTTAAATGTGGTTATCACCAGTTCATGATTCACAGTGAAGATGAATATTCATCTTCCTTTTGATGAAGAGGGATGCTGTCAGTCAGTATTATTTTGCTCAGTAGTAAAAACTATGGAGATTTTCCCTTTGATGTTTTAAGTGAAAAGCTGTTTCAGACTGTGTTAGAAGAGAAGAAATATCAGAAAAGACACAGTGGTAAAGGGAAGAGTTAGGGAACACTTTGGAAATGGTAAACACAGAACTGTTAATTCTAACAAAGGTTCACCAGCATAAAGATCCTGAAGAAACTGTGATTTTTGTCGTCTTTTTTTTAAAGTGTGGTGTTCCCTTTCAAGAGGAAGATGTGATTATCCTTAATGGTAATAAAGAAGATGTGGAAGTGTTGAAGAAAAGAATGGAGGAAAGAAAGCTCAAAAGTAAATTAGAAAAGGTAATATTTTTATATATTGCTTAAAATAAGTTATTCTCTATAATGCAAATTTTGATCAGACCACATAGCTTGGTCTCCTGATCTTTATACCCACTGGAAGATGTAAAACTCATGAGATTCTGTGTGCATATTCTGTTAACAGCAATTTGAAATTGTGTCTACTGAAACTCTTTTAACTAGCAGACACTGCGTGGTGCTCAGAAAATCATGGAATTAAGTGATACGTGTTTAGGGGAATCTTGAGAGTGTGAATCATCATTGCCTGATGCTTCCAGCAGCCAAGACTTTACGGAGATGTTAATCACTTGACCCTTATTTCTGCGCTTGATTTTGTCTGCATCTAAGATTAGATGGCATACAAACGTTTTCCTAGATTCTGTTGGACTGAATGCTAGTTTAGTTACCAGCAAGCATGTAATTCCTTTTCATTGGAGTCACTCACATGTGCCAGTACAGCACCACAGGGCATGGGCCTGGGTTAGCCCGGGCATGGGTTAAAAGCACGGTTTTAAAAGGACTTTAAAGACAGTTGAGGATAAAGTATTATAGATCCCAACAGATGCGCAATCGTTCCCAAAAGCGGTCATTTGCACTCAATTTTCATTAGGAAGGTGTCTCTTTTTGTAAGTGAAGCACCTGTAGCTTTGGTTCAAATAGACTGGAAGCTGATGCTAGCCTTAACTTCTACACAAGAGAAGTACCACCAAGGTGTACTGAGCAGTTCTCTCTCTTACGGTGTCAGCACAGTTGCTCTTGGCAGCAGACAAAAAATTATGCTTTGGTCTTGAGCACTGTGTGGGCATTTGAGTGTGCCAGTATTTCTGTTTTAGAAGAGACGTGCATCACAGGCTGGTGCAGTATTTGCAGATCTCTCAGCAGGCCTCTTGCGTTTTGTCCTCAGTTACTGATGAGTTTCACAACACTTCCTTGCCCTGTTGCCAGATGAATTTTTGCAGCTAGAATAGTGATTCTGCTCTTCTCTGCTGTCATTGGCTCCACTGGTTATAACCTGAGATCTGTGAGCTCCAGCTCTGGTGTCAGTGAACAGTTACTGGCTTAGAGCCTGTATGCACTGCTGTTACTCGGTTCCTGCTATCTAGGGGAGCAGTCTGAGTGTACCAACTGTAGTTGGAACAAAAACCATAATCTACTTTTCTTTATACCCATAAGACAAATCATAAGGAAGATGCAGCTAGCACTAGTACTAAAAAATAATAATAATAATTCAAGTTTAAGTGTGTCATATGTGCCCATGCTGAAATATGTATAGTATACACTCATGTATAGCATATATTGACAAACATCTCATAATTCAGATAACATATACTGGGAGGTAACTCATTTTAAATCCATTCGTAATAACAAAATCTGAAGCACCTTGAAAAGAATATTTTTGTGTACAGTGGAGGAGGACAGGAGAGCCAAGTCTGCTTTTGGAATAGTTACGCTCTGCCACCACCTTCTGGCTAAGTTTTGCAGCAGCATGTGGTATAGTTTTGTTTTGTTTTTTTTTTTTTCCCCAAGCATTAATTGTATTCTTGACAGCATGGGTTCTCCTAATTCTTACAACATATTGAAAGGAATTTGTTTTTTTGGGGGTTGTATAACTTCTTTGAAATATGTACCCCATTCTGAGTGTATATGGAGTCAGCTTTTTTGATAACGCTGCCAACAGCTGTTTTAATATATCTTTCTTTTTCAGTTTGACATTTTATATAATCAAAGCCAGTAATGAAACTCTTGCTGTTGCTGCTGTTTGGTTTTGTGTTTTGTTTTTTTTTTTTTTTTCCTTGTGGTGTTTTTTTTAATCTTGACAATTATGAATTAACTAGGAAAATCTGGTCCACAGATGCTTTTAAAAAAAATGGGTTAGCTCTTCACACCTTTGCTTCCCAAGCAATTTGCATCAAAGAGCCCACTTACTGAAAGTTACCCAGAAGGGATTTTTTTTATTAACTAAATAAAAAGAAGTAGATATAAGATGTGGGATTACTCTGAATTTTATATTGAAAAATGTCTGTACTGATTATGGTTAGCTGTGTCCTGTTTAAAGTCCTTCAGTTTATTATCCTGCCATGTGAGTTCAGTTTTGAATTACCTTAATGATTATACCTCCTTCCCCTGCAAAGTATACAAACCAAAATATCAGATCTAGACGGTTGAATTTTGGCCTCTATGTCTTTATTCAAGGTTCCTTTAAGGTTTCCGATATTATTATTTTTCCCCTATAGAAATAGTATTGAAAATATGGTTTGAAGTTTTTTGAAAATATGAAAATATTGAAAAATTATGTTGGGAACAGTTCCACTGTTCTTGTTGTGTGTCTATCAAATGCAAATTAGGAATTGCATATTCTTCAGTAAATCATTAGATTTCTATTTGTGTTGTTTCAGAAATCAAAGAAATGTAAGTCAGCAGAAACAGCTTCTCAGCAAGATACCACCGAAGGTAATGTCACAGCTATTAATTATGTTTACTCTTAGGAGTTGTGAAATAGGTTGATGATTTCATTTATTTTTTTTAATTCATAGAAGCTCCAGGTCCTTCAAAAGTCAAGAATAGAAAGGATTGTATCAGTTCCAGTTCTGGGGAAAAGAGGCAGATCATCTTCACCAAAAGTTCAGGTTGGTGATAATGCTTTGAACTAAATGTTGAAAAAAGTGAACAGTTCTGCTTAGAAAAATATTGCAGGAGAGATCCTTCTTTGTATTTTTGTACCAGAGTTTTCAGAAGCTACCTGGTCACTTCTTTTCTGACCAGTAGGTTATTGCACTCAGTTTGCATGAAGAATTTCTTAAGCTAGAGCTTTTCCAAATGCGTGTGTTTAAGTGTAGTCTCTTGTACATGTGAGCCCAGGTTTGAGTGAACGGAAGGAATTTTCTTTGGGCTTTTTCTTTACTGATTTATAGAACTTCATTCTGAAACTGATTACACACTATCAGTTAAAAATTAGAGAAGATAAACAATTTTTAAAATAATTTAATTTAGTCCCTCTCATTTAAAAAAAAAATCTGTTATTTTAACCACATCACTAGTCCTAGTGTATTCGTTAGCTGCCCCATACTACTTTGAAAGGCAGAACAGGGAGAACTGAGAATACAAATTTCTTCACAGCCTATCTTAATTTATTTTCTTTCTTGGTAATAAAAGGTCAACTCCGGTCTTCGAATGAGCCATGATGTTGTTCTTTTTTCAAAGAACCTAGTGTTTTGAACATATATCCTAAAGGCTGTCTTTTCAAGCTGGAGTAGGAAGCTTCCTCTTGAAGTTTAACAAAGTTCCTTGTTCAACAGAAACTGTAGTCAACTTTTTCTTAAAATGGAGTTTTGCTGTACCATCTGCCAAATCTACAAAACTGGCAAGTGCTGTGATAACTAACGACAATAATATACGCTGTTAACTATACTGCATTTCTGCATTTTTTGCCATGAAAACAAGGCAGATTTGCTTGTTTATGTCATTCCAATGTTGCCGTGCTTTAAGTTGGTGGAAACCGACTTAAACAAATATGATGAGAGATTCTTATTCACACAGTTATATAGTCAAGGGTTTGGTGTATCTTTTTTTTTTTTTTTTTTTTTTTTTTTTTTTTTTTTTGGAAGAGATAGTGTGAGGAGAATTAGTAGTTATCCTGAAGTTCAAGCAGTCAAAAAGTCTTCTATGGTGATTTATTTCAGTGAAGTTTATTAAAAAGTCCCAAGCTGATGAATTTTAGTCCTCCGTTTTAGCTATTAATTTGCTATGCTTCACTGGGAGCATTGAAATATAACTTCAGGATGTACTGGTGTATCTACAGTAGTTATGAAGGTATGAATAAAATTGCCTGTCCTTTGGTGACTCTCTTTAGGTAATATATATTATTCTATTTAATGTCTCCAATTCATACTGATGTGTTAATACAGAAATATAAGAATGGGTGTGTGTTTAAAGGCTGTCTGAGGTTTTAAGGTGAAGTATTAAACTGTGTATATTACAGCCACAGGAAAAGTCAGAATCATTTGTTTGAAGAATCTAAATTTATCTACACTTCATTGTTTAATTATTCTATGTGATAAGCTGAGAGAATTTCCATTAGAAATGTCTAACCTGCCACTTTCTGTTTTTATAAGGGCTAAGCTTTTAGACGTGTTTCGTTTGTGATTATAATTGCTTTAAGTTGTTGAGGAACTTAGTAATTCTAATAACACGATGTATTTTTCTTTTCCAATAACATAAAGGAGAAAAATATGCCTTTTGAAATGGCAGGTCATTGGTTTGTTTCTGACAGCAGTTACATTGACCAGTAGGGGAATAAGAGGAGAGAGGGAAAATGAAGAAAAAACATGGGGTGAGGAATGCCAGTAGCATAGGAATTAATTTGTGAACATGGCACCCTAAGGTTTCTGGACTTCCAGCATATGTATTCAGTCTTTCAAATCCAGTGTTTAGTAATTCTTTCCAGACAACTATTAGTGGCATTAAAAGCAGCATTCTCCAAATACAAAAAGGGTCTGATATATGATGCTTAAGATTGCACATAAAATTCCTATGACTACATGCAGAAATTGGATAAGTGCATTTTCAGACAGGCTCCATGCTAATTATTTACATGCAGTTGTGCCTAAATTATACTAAATATGTAGAGTTTCTGCAGACCTTTCTGTGTTCATTTCTTTGCACGAGAGATTTGACACATGCTTTTAAAACACTGTCCTCCTACTTCAGAGAAGGCTGAGTAGTCATTAAGAAAGAGTTCTTTTTTTGTAACACTAGATATAACACTGAGAGAAATGGTGTGAGAAGTGGAGGGATGGACACTTTCCTATCCCAGATATTTAAAAAAAAAAAAAAAAAAAAAAAATGTAGGTGAAGTTGTTGGTCATGAATGACTTTGCACAGAATAAAGAGAGCAGATTCCCTGGGGATAGTATGTCACAAGTTTGGCTTTTGCCATTTGATAGCTAATTTTCAAACAGTACTTCAGGGTGATGGAATACTTTAATGTTTCTTAAGATTAGAGTTCAGAGCCATTTTTCATCTGGAGGAATAAATGTTGTCAGTACTGAATTACAGTGCAAGGGTTTGCACAAGTAGGAAGGAATTATTCTCTTCAAGGTTTGTAAATGCATTTTGAGCATAAATTTTGTAAGCTAAGGATATGCTTGCTATTGAGTTCAATTATAGGATATTTTTGTGATAGCCATGAAAAAAAGTATATACTCCATGTCTGTACGCATAACTTAAAAAAAAAAAAAAACAGCCTTAATAACAGCTCACAATTGGAAAAATGTATGTTTGACTCTATTCCTTTTTCTCTAGGAGATAATGGAAGTTCAGCTGTCCCAGGAAAAGTCAATAAGGCGGCTTCTACTACCACGAAGAGATCCATCGCAGACAGCGAGGAGAAATCTGAGGCATACAAATCTATTTTTACATCACACAGCTCAGCAAAACGTTCAAAGGAAGAGTGTTCCAATTGGGTTACTCACACAGCATACTGTTTCTGAAACAATGATGAGCCTGATCCTAATGTTCATTACTGCTTTCCTTCCCTAAGGCTTTTTCTGTACAACTCTAATACAGAACAGTTGTTGTAATCTGATGTTATCTGGAATTACTCAGTTCGCAAGTAGTTTATAAACTTATGAATAGCTAATGAACTTGTGTTAGTTGCAACTTTTGTTAAATAAGAAATAGATTACCAGAGTCCATGTTGTATCAGCAGACCTCATTCTAAAATGATGGATTATTTACACAACTGGTTTTTTGTTCCCTCAGCTGGATGCTGTCGTTCCCGGTCACAGTGTCTCAGTACTAGAAATAAGGATAAGAGGATATGCCTGCTGTCCTCGTCTGTTGAAATCTGCTGCAAATGTGTTTGAATTTTTCATTGTATTGGTACAGAAATTCAGCCTTTTGAGACTTTCTGACAGTAAAAGAAGCAATAATGCTTTCCTTTTGAAGTATCGATCTTTGCTCCCAGTGGAACTGTTATGTTTCTTAAGGGGCCTGTAGGCACTTTCAAGTACTATACATTTTGTTGGTGTATATGGAAGCATTATGTTTGTACAAATGCTTGTACAAACAGCAAAGTAGCTGTACAATATTCTTATTGTATGTGTTGTAATCTGCTTTTAATAACATACTTTCATAGTTAATCATTAGATATAAAGGTGAGCCTGTAATAATGAGTTTTTGGTTTTCCAAAAAGGCTTGGGAGGTTTCTTAGTGGTGGTGTTTGTAAAGCTAGAAGTATCAGTATATCTGAGCTTTGATTCTTCTGTTAGAGGATCAGAATAGAGTGGAACAAAAGTGTGTTTTCTTACTCATCTGCTGAAACAGTAAGGTTCTGTGTCATCTGTGAGGAGGAATTTGCCTTTCTGGGCTGAATTAAATTCAGCAGCTTACTTGAAAATATGAATATTTATACAGGGAGAGAGAAAAGCATGCCTAGTAAAAGAATAGAAATGGACAGATCTTAGCTGGATTTTTAGGGAGAAAATATGGTATGTGCCATGCAAATCAGAAACCCGGTGGTAGCTGATGGAGGGAACCCTTCAAGGCTGAAGTTGCTCTTTGAGAACATTTCTCTTTCACTTTGTGGGCAACAGAAACGTGTGACTTTGAGAACATCTGTAGTACACATTATTTTATTTTCTGACAAAATTCTCCACCACAAACGACTATTTGACTGTTAACTGCTGGTTACAGGAAAATACAGCATTATAGTACTTCACTGAGTTTTGCTTTTGTATCTGTGCTTTTTATTCCTGTGACTTTGATATAAATAAAACTTGCTCTTGTCGTATGACCATAACGCATCATGTTCAGTTGAACAGACACACAAATGTTTATTTTGTTAATGTTAGAACATAACTTTTTAATGGTAGCCATTGTGTAATGCCATAGGCTTTCATTTAGCCCTTTTCTTCTTAGCTTTTCTCCAAACACAGGAATCCTACTAAAATGTTCATGTTCCATATCAATCAGCGGTTGAATATTTGAATCCAGTACCATCGAGATGAAATGACCAGGGAGAGGGACAGATGCTTTTCACCTGTATTCCTCTTCAAAGAAATGAAAGCTGCTTTTATGATCTTGGCTCAAACTAACAGAATAGAAATGCAGAAAGTAGGAGGCTTTTAAAACCACTGCATGATGTTACATTGTTACCTTTGTATGTGAAAATAGTTAATTATCCTCCTAATTTATTTTTTTAAACTGTCCCCATTTATAATTGGCAATAATTAATCAGGAATTAAAACGCTGTGTTTATATTTGCATAGGTGGTCTTCGTGATACAAGTGCATTGAAAGAAACTGGTTGGACTTTATTATTTTGATAGGTGTAAGAAGCCAATGTTTATTGGCTTGTTGTAGAATTTATATGGCGGTGAGCATTTTTGTTTTCCAAAGATGTGAATGCATATATCCATCACATCAAACAGTTTGAGGTTCACTTGAGCTTCCAGGAAGCAAACAGACACACTTTATATGCATGTCTAATAATCGGCTTTGTTCTCTCTCTTTTGTATTCTTTTCCTGTTCATTATTATCCTTCATTATTTGTTAGTTAACGATAATGAAGTTAATGCACTAATATATATACCATGGCTGTCCCTTTACTTGCAGTCTAATTCAGTTTTGACAATACAAGTTAGTCTTATTAGTATTTTATAGGAGTCTATTTTTCTTTCATTTAAATCAGTTATAAATCTTGAGGCAAATTAACAGAGTTACCTTAATGCTTTTGATTTAGCTGTTACTCAGCTAAAGAATAGGAGCAAAATATAACGTGCAGTATTGCTTCCTCCCTTTTCTCCCTAGTATATTAGGGCAAGCCCTGCCTGCTGACTTGGTAACAAACCTTTCCTGCTCTTTGGGGCATAACAGACACATTTTTTTCCATCTGACCTGCTCATCTATTAAAATAAGTTTAAAACTACCATGATTTGGTTAGTATACCGATTCTTTGTATACACTTAGCGCAAACTATCAATTCCAGAAAATAAACCTATGCCCCTTCATTAGGAAGAGTTTTGTGTGGTAGGTTACCATCCTGGCTTTGTGGATGGAGTTCTCAAAATGTTTATGGTTTATAGAAGTGTTGTCAGTGACTGATGAGGTCTTTTCCTTCCCTTTACAAAAAGCAGCTGTGAAGGAATGTGATATATTGTTGGCATGTGATGCAATTCATCGCCACAATTGACTTTTGTTAATGTAAAATAGAGAAGGAAAAAACTGACACTTCTGTTGTTGGCAGGCTGGGTTAGGCAGTTGAGACTGGAACGTTGACTTGGCAAGTTTTAATAGATCCAAGCGAATAGTTTGCTGGAGGATGTTTGCTTTGTTGTGGTTTTCTTTTTGTGGGGGAGGGCAATTTAATTTTCTTTTAATGTAGGTGAATTTGAATGTTGGTGAAAGTTGAAGACAGCAGAAGTCCAAAACCTTCTATATTTTTTGAGATGCCACATAAGTCTGCCACAGCATTGCATCCATGTGCCTCTGTTCTGAGGAGTTCACAGAACTGTTAGTTCTGCTTCCATGAAGTTCCAGTCTTGGTCTTTCTTCTGAAGAGCCTAAAAAGGATTCAATTAGTGTCAGTTGTATAACGGGGAGATTTCTGTGTCAGTGTTGTGGAACCTGCCCACTGAGAATTGGACTAAAATTCAACAATTTCCTTCACGTAACCTAACAGTCACACACTGGTAGTGAAACCTGGCCTGATACACACCGGTGGAAAGGGGCTGTGAAGCTCTGTATCCTGTTCTGCAGTCTGTCAGCTATCTGTCTTTCTGCACGCTGACATAGCATTCAGTACATTCAGTATTTGAACCTCTAAAACTGAATGTATGGACGCCCTCGGGTTTTGAGACTCAGTAGAGGTCAGCCTGGTATCAGTCGTCCATACTGCACCTTTATTCCCTAGTCACCCCAAATCAGACGTGGTATTTCATGCTGTCTTACAGGAGATCCTGTGAACCTTTTCCCCTTGTCCCCAGTGACCCTTAACAGCACCAGGTGCTGTGAGGCAGCCTGCAGCCTCCAATGCTGGGGCACAGCTACGATGCACTCCTGCAGCTCATAAACCAATTTGCGGCCCCCGTGCACTTGGAGATCTGGGAAGAGGAGCGGAGAGGCAGGCACTGTGCTTTTTGCCTTTGTAGAGGACAATGAGCTTTGCGTATGGAGCATCTCAGAGCTAAAAGAGGTGAGTTTGAGCTGGGTTTGTCTCTCCTGGTTCCTGCACTTTGTAGTAGAAGGTGATTTCTGTCCTTTGTTCCCAAACCTCCAGTACCTGCGTTCCTTACACATCTCCTGACCTGACCACAGCTCCTTCCCTTCCGTGTTTGCCGGCAGTTGGGCTGGAGGTATGTGCTGATCCACCCGCCGGCAGGTAGCTGCCCAGCTCTGCAGCCTGTCCCTCTCTAAGGGCACTGCCCTTGGAGGCCTTGCCTCTCCAGCCATCTATTTCTGCGAGACCTTGGTAGAAAACTGCATCTTCAAGGTTTTTATATCTCTGTGAGCCTTAGTTGAAATCAGGCGATGATTTTTTACACTGCTGAAAGAAGGGAGGGTGTAACTGCTTTAAATCTCTAGAAAATTAAATTAAAATCCTTCAGAGAAGAAGCATGCACACGCATGACCAGTGACCATCAGGAAGGCAGAGTGGAAGAGGAGGAATGAGAGGAGGAATGAGTGCTGCAAAGATTAGAATGTAGTGACTTGCTGATAAAAAAAAAAAAAAAAAGTGAATAATAAAGGGACACAGTTCAATCTGTAAGGGTATTTAAAATTGTATTTCCCTCAACCCCTTTTTTTAGAAGTAATTGTAGAATTATTCTCCATCTAATGGGAATAAGCTTGAGAGGTGTCCAGTGGGAAAATGCATGCCATTCGCTAAGATGGGATTTTACTTGGAACCTCAGAGCTTCTCTGAGTCAGTCTCCAACTTCCATGCCATGAGATCATCACATGCCTATCAAATTGACCAAAAAAAGCTTTAAGTATTCTTCTCTTTTAAGCATGATGTTTGTTAGATTAAAATATTTCTTATTAATGTCCTATTATTAGCTAAACTGAACGAACACAACTGCCTTTAAGTGTCCCGTCTTGCTTGCTTTGCAGCCTAGACGCCAGTTGCAGTTGGTATACTTTGTTCAAGATTCAGAACTGCAGTGACCCTGCCAAATAGTTTCTTAGTTGCATTTAAAAATAAAAGGGCTGTTTATACATTACAATCCACAGAGGGTCTGAAATCAGTATGTCCTAAGATGAATACAAATCATAGACAAAAAGTGTTTTGTTGGAAGCCTTCACAAATATGGAACTGATTACTGCTAGACAGTGCAGATTTCCTTCTGTAAGATGGAACTGATATAATTCCTTCCTGACAGCTAGAAATTATAATTGGGTTGGGTTTTTTTCTGTGTTTTAAACTTCACCAACCTTCAAAATGAGCAAGAAGGATGGAATCCTGATCCATCTGCAGTTGATGGGAATTCTGCCTGTAAGCCAGGATTTTCATCTAAATATCCATCCAACTGCCCGGTTACTGTGGAGGTACTGCTAACAATTTCATAGCTGTGGTTTTGTCAAGCATTTAGCTTCATGTGGATTAAAATATCTCTTACAGGTCAGTGACAGAATTCAATTTGCAAATTGACCACAGGTCTTTTTGGGGAGAAGAACCGATTTCACTATGACATTAAGTAAAATGAAATTCCCTTTTAAAAATGTTACCCTAGCAGCTCTTTATACCGCATCCAGCAAGCATCCAGCCTTTTTGTAGTATTTTGTCAGCATCACATCTCTAAGAGTTTTTCTCAAAAGTCAAGGGCACGAGTTAGTGAAAAACAACCCCTTTCCTTTGCAGAAGCATTCATCTGTCAGACTGCACCACTACTTTTTCATCCAGTGTTGCCTCCTTCCCTCTCATTCGCCTCCTTTGTTTCTGCTGCTTACATAAATCAGGCCAGTGCTCTGCTTAATGGTTATCAGCAGAGTGGGGAGTACGGAATGATCAGGGCGATGGGGCTCTGGCTTTGGGTCCCTGATTGCTCGTTTGGGCTGGTTTGCATTTGTTAGGCAGTCAGGCTGCCTCATCAGGCTGAATTTTCTCCATCTTCCAGGCGAAGTCCTAAATCTGATGGCATCTTGAGTCACGGTAGACTCAGGAGCCATGTCTCGTTGCTGTATGGATTACTTATTTTGCTACTTATGGGGCAGTTTTTAAAGAGCAGGGTTGTTTCCACAGTAGAGAACACCAAGGTGTTCAATCTGTCCTTGCTTTCCTTGTTACTGCTAAGGACACGTCTCCCTCCTCCTTCTCTGATGCTGGATGGATGTCCAGTCTTTCACTCCCTCCTCTGCCATGTATTTCCCCGCTGTATGAGGTTGTCTGAAGACTTAATTGTTATGTTCAGGGACACCAGATGTCCGTATTAGCAAACAGTGTAATTTGTAAACAGAAGACATGAGGAATGCTTTTCCGTGGGCTGACTTGACTCTGGAAAGAAATATGTTGTTAGGTGTTAGATGAAAACAGAAACAATTTGACAGTGTAAGTTTTCCTTGCAGTTATAAATGTCATATTTTTATTCCATGAGTTTCCCTTTTTTTAATTAAAAGTAATTCAGTGGAACCACACAGCATCCACTTTGCAGCGATAAGTGGTTTTTGCCATGTTAGCTTTGAAAGGGCTGCATTGAACGGGATGGGTGTAGCTTTCTTCAACTTGCCTACAAAGCTAAAGAAATGCAAAGCAGCTTATTGCTCAATTATGCTGACTTTAGCAAACTCGGTAGGACAAATTAAAAAAAGAAAAAGGGAATATCTAGTCTCAACCTGGATATTTAATGGGTCCCGAAATGTGCTGAACTCTTTAGTCTAAATGGGCTCTTTAGTGTGGTGTCAAATAAGTTAAAAAGCGAGGGAGCTTTATAAAGCTTGCTTCATTGTTTAAACTTGTTTAACTCATGTTAAGGCTAATGTACATTTATTCAGACTGACAAAGTGCTGAATTTACACAACAGGGATAGTAATAATTAGGTCAGATACTTTTTAAATGGCAATGGGGGAGTGGGAATACTTGACTCTTACATGCTTATGAATGGAAATGATTATGAGCACTGACTGAGGCCAGCCACAGTACATGCATATGCTCTGCACACCCCCCACCCCCAGCAATTCCCCTTCCACGTCCACTGGTGCCAGTGCCCCTGTCCTCATGTCCTTGCATCCTTGCTCCTGTCCCGGCTGCAGCCGAGCATGGGCAGCAGCTGCCAGAGCTTTGTGCTGCATCTTGTGAGGACGCCGCACTCCTAACGTGGTTCCATGTGTCTGCTGCAAGCCCGTAAATGTCCTTTGAGGCCGGCTCTCATCTTCCCTGCCAGGGTCTGATTGAGACCAATAAATTACACTAACAAAGATGAAAACCCCGTCATTAAAGCTGCATTGTCTGTTCAAGCTTATGAAGTTCAACTCTAATCTTTACCCATGTCCACTTTGACGAGACTATTTAGTTGTTAGGTATCTGCGTTTTCTGCAGTTATTACCTCTAGGGCCAGAGGTGATAGGGGTGAGCTGTCTGCGCCTTGCACCTTTCTGAGAGATTTGAGGCTGGTAACTCCTAGGAGAGAGTCCCAGATTAGTTAGTCCATGGAGCTGATCCAGCACAGCAGGATTTGTTTCTCCAAGATTTTTTTTTTCCCCTTGGCTTTCCTAATATTTGAACAAGCCCTCTTGTTTAATTCAATGAAACCGAATCTGCTTGCCTTTGAATTGTGGTCAGCAGTGGGCATGCTGGGCTGGTTGGATCTCTTAAGCTGCAGCCATTTACTTCCCCATTGAGATTTAAGCTACTCATAGCTCATTTGGTTTGCATGTTTCCATTCTTTAAGGAGTCATTAAACAGTCCCAAGGTGCTGTCAGACGGGCCAGCTGCGCAGGGCCAGGCAGATAGGCAGAGCCGCCTGAGCGCTCCTGCGCTTACAAACTACGGAAGGGAGCTGGAATTGGGCTGAAATGGTGAGGGTTTGGTCACAAGCACCAACTGCTTGGAAACCAGCACCTGGGGACGTGTGCGGGTGCTGCTCTCCCTGATCACGGTCCCCAGAGCACAGGGCGGGCAGGGGCGCAGCCGCGGCACCCAGGGCTGGAGGCAGAGCTGCTGCTGCTGCAGGAGCCACCGGCCCCAAAGCCAGCTCGAGTGAAACTTCGCTGCAATGGGGCACTCCTCTGTGGCCATTCACCGAGACTTTTTTTCTTCTCTGTGGCTTTGGGCCAAAATACGACGGCGAGCACATACGAGGTGCACTTGGCCCTGTCGTCCATGCGGTGGCACCAAAGGCACGGCCCAGCCGCCGGCTGCGCTCTTCCCCCTCTTCTCTCTTTCTTTTCCTTCATCCCTCTCTTTCTTCCCCCTCTCTCTTCCTCTCCCCACTGCTCCCAACCCAGTGCGACAGCTTCACAAATCCAGAGCTGAATTTCTTCCTCCCTAAACCTTCTGGTTTGCTTCCTCTGCTGCTCAAAGTCTCCAAAACTCCCCCAGCTGCGCTGTAAGTCATCTCTTTTTCAACCTTAATAATCGGCTAGAGGTAACAGCCCTGCTAAGGCTTTCCCTTCAGTCACCTACAGAAATGTGCCTGTAACTCCGTAGAGCAACAAGCAGATGATGTTGGAGCCTGGCACAGGAGTGCAGCGTGCAGGAGGAGCTGCTGCGTGCCAGCTGGGCAGCAGTTTGCTAAGTGCCTGCCCTGAAGAATCAGCGATCACAGGGTAAATCTGCCGTCTCTGTCCTTCCCTGCTCCCTCAGTTGTTTTCATATGTATGCAGATTAAAAACCCTTAATATCAGGGAACGCATCTCGTCTGTGAGTGGAGAAATACCAATAGCAATAAGGAGATGGACTGCAAGAGGGGGAAAAACATCTCTAGAGGGAGAGGGCAGTGGAGAAACAGTGCCCGGCTTTTAACAGAGGGCTCCCAAGTGAAAACAGCAGGATTTATTTGACTGTTTAATACGCTGATTTTTCAAAGAGAGTTGGTCAGAAAAGAGAGTATTTGTTCCGCAGAAAATTCCAGTGCTTCAGAGCTTGTTTCCATTCCAGATCAGAATGAAAAGCACAAACTACCCCCCCGAAGTAATGTTCTCTAACGTTGATTTGGGACGGTTCAGCTGGGCCCATTGCTTGTGTTGTTCCAGCTATGTTATAATATTTTTCTTTTTGTTTAAAACAAGCTGCTCACAGAATTAACATTTTCATTTGTCTCAAAGCTGAAATAAAATATTTGGTTCTCTCATCCTCTAAAAACACTGCAAAAAGCTGCCTGTTCAGGGTTTAAATCCCATTTTCTGAGATCTTTAATACCTTGAAAAGTTTTCAGCAGCTCTCCTTGTCATGTCTAGCACTTCGTATTTGATTTGGAGAGATCCCCAAGTCAAGTTGTCTGTAGTTGAAATTTTAAAAACAAAAGAGGGAAAGAAAAACTTGTCTTCTATTTTAGGGTCTTGCAGTACTGGAAATGCAAACAGTGCACAGTGAATATTTAACTAGTGCATGAGAATCTAAAAAAGTGTAAAGCAAATGCAATGCAGCAAGTCTATTTGCCTTGTTCAACTAGAGCAGCATTAAGACATTAAAAATAGATTTACAGATTTCATAATGTGATTGCAACATTCACACAGGTTGGGATTTTTAATTTAACTTTGAACTGGATAGTGCAGATTGCACGGAGACCAGCATGGACTGTATTCTAATGGGAGCATTTGCCTTATGCGGAATTAACATATCAAAGGCAGAGAACGATTTTTGGAGAAGATGGCACAATGATCCGTCTTGCTCGCAGGGTTGACATCCTACTAAAGCTGGTGGCATCAGAGCGTGGGTTCAGACTGTTTCAACCACATGATACAACCGTGGCGGAGCCTGGCAAAATTTGCTTCTGTCTTCCCTTGGTGTTAGAGGTCGGCACGGTGCTGGAAGGGCAGTGTGCTCCAGCAGCGAGCCGGCCTGGTAGAAGCCACTGAAAGCAGGCTGTAGTTTTGGCAGGACTGCCCGTCCCTCTCGCAGACAGTGGTGACCAGCTTCTGTACACATCATTGCAGCTTGCCTCGTGCTCACTCAAACTGAAAACGTTTGCACCTGGAAGCAATGCTTGAAGTGAACTTTTGTAGCTGAGGACGTGACAGCTTGCTTTGGAAATGGACCTCAGCAAGGCTGGTGGAGCAGTATGGTGGGAGCAGGTGTACCTGTGGGAGGGGATGAGCATCTGGGGGTCCCTTTCCACCATTGCTCTGGCTGCTTTGCACGCCATGCGCCTGCCCCTGCTCTGCAGCGTCTGCGAGGCAGCGTCACCGCACCGGGTAGAGGTGCTGCACAGCCAGGGCAGGCCTTCGCAGGTCCGGGTCAGAATTTGGGAAGTCTGCAGAATTTCCTGGTACCAGGAGAAGCCAGCCTGTGTCTGAGAGAGGCCAGCACCCCAACACTGGCTTACTTCAAGGAAAATAATAACAATAATAATAAAGAAAAGGCAGTGTTTTAGCACTGTTGGCTGAGGCAAAACAAGCAGGTGTCAGCCTCTCACATTTCTTCCCTGACAGCTGCCATCATGCCCTGACTGAGGTGTAGTTGAGAGCGTTGGTTTGAATGCCAGTCAAGTAGTATTGCTAGAAAAGGAATTCGAGGCAGGGCTGTCTTCAAGGAATTTGTCTGTATCACTAACAAGGATTGATAGATGCAGTAAAGATTTTGAAAGTACAGAAAAAGAGAAGAGCAGCAAAAAGGACACAGGCAGGTCCATTGGTGGAACTGCCTGCTGTGACAAAGATCGAGCCCCTGCTGCTGTCAGTTTACCTCTGCACTGGGTTCTTCTCTTGGGGATACATTTGACAGTGCAGCTGTGCTGGAGATGGATCTCTTCTACACTGACAAACAACCTGAAAGATGGAATCCTTTGCCGTTTGACTCCAGAAGAATCAGTCATACACCATCTGTACTTCAAAAAGCAAGACACAACTCTGTCCCCATGCACATGCAAATGTGTAATTTTGAAGATGCTGTGTCTGTCATACACTATTTTGCAACCCAAACACAAGGACATCAGATAGGTTTACACCAGCTGCAAACTCTTGAGGAAGTACGCTCTCTGACCAGCCCGTACCCGTGTGTACCTATACATCTTACTGTGAAAATCCTTCTCTGAGCCTGATAAAAGGTTTTCAACAGCTAAACTGAGGACCACATTAGTTAGCTGTTTTCTTAGAAGGGGAAGTAATGTATTTGCAAACATCAGTATTCTGTCCTTCAGCACAAAGACACTGCAGCCCTCCACTGGTGTGGTAAGCTCTGCGTGCTTTTCTAGGATGTTGGCATTTTGTGATCACAAAGATTATCCTTGCTCTTCAACAATGTCAGAAAGTGGTCCATATGAAAACAACTGAGTGACGGGATAAACAAAAGGAATTATGAAAACTATATAATTTGGTCTGAGAACTCTGATGCCTTCTGGGAAGTATAATATAATACCCAGCATGAAATAACCCATCAAACACGGACAGCGCAGCCATGGAGCAATGTTGAGCAAGAAGTTTGACCAGAGCACCGATTACTGATTTCAAAACACCCCAGTGCTATGTGGCCACAACAATCTGAGGCGAAATTGGAGTAGTCAGAGAGAATCAAAGTGGTGCAGACGTGCTGCTCTCACAACTACTGTTGAAGATCACTTAATGCAGATATGCAACAGCTGCAACAAGTTTCATGCAGAGACATGCCTTTATATTTAATTTAAGTATGGGCATTGGCACTCACAGGGGAAGGAATGCTGCCTGAAAGTAATATTGAACCTTCTGCATCTGGAACAAAGATTCATATTGAATCATATTGAAAGTGAAGAAGTCGTGGGTAGCCCAAGAGGTGCTTTCATTGCAGTGACTTAGGCAGTAACAGCAGCAGTTGAGGATTAACTATGAATTGGGCTATCTCCTTACATCTTCAGGAATGGAAAATGAGGTTATTTGTAAACTTGCATTGCTGCTGTCTGCAAGGTAGTTGTCCTGAGGATAAGGATGCTGTGATTTGCCAGGGCGCAAATTAAGTCATTCCTTTTACACCCAGCCTTTTTTAAAATCTACACTGCTGCTTTCCAGCCAGCTCCAGCAGCCTCCAGGGGTTCATGGGTTACTCCCAAGTGACCCGTGCATGATAGCAAAGGAAAAAAAACCAAGTTCACTAAACAGTGATCCTAGCATCTGCTGGAAGGTGTCTGGAGATCATCAAAATTAACCATGTGGAGAACTGACCTCCAGTAGAAGTTAGTCAGGTACATCAAAATCAGCAAATATCAGACTGTGCCTTCTAGGTGGAATGTGAATGGTTGCTGACCGAAGGCCACAGACAATTCTCTGGTGTGGTCATTTTTAACATCAAAACATGGAATTGTGATGGCACAGCAAAACTGTGCCAGAAACAGATTATGTCACCAAATGCATCTGAAATATCACTTTGGAAATCACTGTGTTTTTATGTGATCTCTTTGCCTTATTTCTTCCAAACCAGCAGCCATCTGCCTGCGGAGTCCGATCTGTCTTCCTGGGACATTGACTGGGGCTGAGGTCCACCAGTCTGTTGGGTAAAAGCCACGACAGCATTTACAACTCAGACCTGCTGATTTTGTCTGCTAATCTTTATAAAGTTACAATTTATTTATTGAGAGTTTTTTTTTTTTTTTTTTCCTGAAATAAGGTTTAATATTTATCTAAAACAAAGCAGCAAGTGTTTGGGAAGTAGATTAAATCCTTTCTATAAACTGTGGATTCAAGATTTCAAGATTATAGAGCCATTTTTGCAAATTCAGCTTGGAGCATTCCTGTAGGTTCTTAATCTCACGAGATTTCACCAGCAGGTATTGCAGTAGTCTGCAGTGACTTTTTACCTTTTGGGCAAAAATTAAATAAGAATTCATAATGCGATTGCATTAAGATTTAAGAACTATGCTGCAAAAACTCATCAATGTTGCTGTGATCTTACCTGCCTTGAGATTGCAGGCAAATACCGCCCCGCTGGTACAGTTAAACTTTCCAGAGCAAGCTTGGATGATATACTGAGCTCCAGCATGTTTTCACTAAGCTTCTCTGAAATGATTTTCAAAGGGCAAAAACCTAGGCTTAGCTCATTGCGGAGCCAAACTGTTACCTGTAGTCTTTAAAGAACATGCTGTAACCCTTTTGCTAAACGATCTGCTCTGCTGTTACCAAGTTTTACCCAATATTCAAATGAAACTTATTCCTTTTCAACCTTTGCCAAGCTGAGGTTATTAAGAAAGAGATACAAATTAAAAGGATTAAAAATGCAGCTCTAATTAAACACATATGAGCAGTTAAGAGTCGGCTCTGCCCTGGTTATCTGTGCACATAGAAATATCACACAACTTAAAACAGCCATAGTCTCCATTAAGTGCTTGCTAAAGGCACCACCAAGCAATGTAATAACACGCTGTGTCTTTCTCTAGAGCTTTTTATATATAGGTCCTAAAATGTTTTGAAAAATGAGATGAGCCATTGCTGACCCGTTTACAAAGGAGAAGCTGTGGCAGAGCGAGAAGGGCATTTCACTGACTTGTGCATAACCAGGTGTGAGGACTAGAACTGGGTCTCTGAATGTGCAGCTTTGGACAGTGAAGCTTCTCCCTTTTAAAATTATTTCTCAGCATCTCAGAGCTGTAACACTGCTTCCTGCTGCAGATGATTTCTGGCTCTGCTCACCTCTTCAACGGGTTTGTAGTACCCAGCCTCCTGCATGGAGGAGAGCTGCTGGTTGTTCCAGAAAGCTGTGGCAGTGGCGTGAGGCAGGGTAGCCTGCATTTCCAAGCAGACCTGATGGTTCTTCTCAGAAAAATGTAATGTGCAACCAAAACATATCAAGCAATTTTGGCTTTCTATGACAGAAGTGAGTTGGTATCTCTTAATATGTATCCAAACAAGCCCTTGAAGACATATAATCACAAAACAGCATGTGCGATCACAGCTCGGCATTTTAAGGGATTAGAGGGGGATTAGGACGTTTGTAAATTCCTCACCAACCTTTTGTACAGACAGGATGGAATATTTTTTAAAGAATTCACAAGCAGCAACTGTCTGTTAAAAGCCTTTATTCCACTCTGATTTGTGCTAGGTGTGGCTTGCTTTGTGATTTTTTTAAAAGGTAGCATAACATAGCTCATCAATCCAGGCTGCATATAAATCCTGCTTTGTGTGATTCTTAATATGTTTCAAGGGCTTTTTGCTCTTCATGAAGAATAGGAAAACCTTGCAACAGAGCATAACAGGTCCTTTCATTCTCCTCCTGGTGTTGCTGGTTTAACACACCCACCCAAGGGAATTATATCACCCGGGGAAAAAAAGTGAGTGAATTTTGATCCTCAAGAAGTGTTCAAGAAAAGCCATTAATGTTCTAGTACTTCTGGGGCCAACTTATCATGATTGGCTTCAAAAATCACAGTAAATAATCAGGATTTATCAGACAGGATAACAGGACTTACCTGCTTTTTCTGGGAATGGGAGATGAAGCTGGACAGGAAAGGAGAGCAACACCCTGCCTTGTGCCCGCATCCAGGTGTGATGATCTGACAGATCATTTGGATACGGTGCGTATTAAACAGCACTGCTCAGAGCATCCCTCGGGCAAAGAAGAATAGGAAATGCTATGTAAAAAAAATGTTGTTTGCTTGAATGGGTCAATTTTTCAATATTATGGCTGAATGAACCATGGCTAC
Organism: Aythya ferina; assembly: GCF_964211825.1. Taxonomy (NCBI): domain Eukaryota; kingdom Metazoa; phylum Chordata; class Aves; order Anseriformes; family Anatidae; genus Aythya; species Aythya ferina. Next base: position 6,321,783 of record NC_140315.1, on the reverse strand, counting down.
TGGTTAATGGTAAACTTTCTAGGGAGAATTGTCCCACAGGTAGGGAGCTGCTGCAGCACACAGTGCTAACATGCTTGATCTGAAATGAAACTTTCTCCGTGCACATGTCTCTAAGATTGTCTCCTGGTTTGGGAGAGTGGATACTGTTTGGGACTACTGTAAGTCACTCCAGGCCAAAGCTGTCGGTGCCACAGGATCCAGGGGTTGTTGTCTTCTCACCAAGGCTGCTGAGGATGGACGCTCTGCACTGCACCCTCCACCTGCTTCTAGCAGGGCGCGGTAAGCCTTGTCTATTTGCAGATCTGCCAAGGATAGGTCAACCAGAAAGACTGCAAACTGTGCAGAACTTTTAGGTTCATTATTTTTCCCAGAAGACTGAATGTGTAAAGCTCTGAACTTGACAATTTCCTCTGTATCCAGTACCTCACCACTGTTTCTTTATCCAAAAGCTAATCTTGACCATGACAGTTGCTTTGGGTCAAGGATGTGAATATAAAGCACCCCACCAAATCCTTAATAGCCTCTGCATGCCCACTTACTGCACTATTATTTCCAGGATTTGCCTGGAAACCTTTGGAGAAACATATCTGGAGGAGGGAGGGAGAGGCCCTGGGGTCAGCAGCCACAGTGTCGGGCTTCTGGGCCTTTGCTGCTGATGGAGCTGGTGACTCAGGTGTCAGTAAAAGTGACTGTGCCACCACCCAGACAGCAATAGCAACCTCCCCGCAAGGAAAAGATGGGGGTTGCCACCCCGTTTCTGTCTGACTGGTTCCTCGCTCCCTTCTGGCTCTTTGTTCACTTTTAAAGTATATTTGGAGTGTTTTTTTGCCCAGTACGGTGTGGCTAAGGAGGGCACAGGGATGTTAATTTTTGTTACTGCTCATCCTTCAGACATAGCTTGCAAGCTGCAGCCCAAGGGCAGCGTGGAGGGGCCTGCACTTTGTGTTTCTCCAGAGGGAACACCCGACACAGAATTCCGTGTGGTCACCCCTTAGGAAATACAGTAATTCCTATTGGTTTAATTTACCCCGGGAAGACACTGTAGTGAAAACAAGGCCACCTGTAAGGGAGAGCAGAGCAAGCACCAGGGCTGTACAGGGGAGAGTCCCCAGTTTTAAAGCGGAGAGTAGGTGTCAGTCTCTTAAAAAGTGGGGAGGGATTAGGACATACAAGCCCAGTACCAGCCTAATTTATTGGTAGTTGCGTGTTCAGGTGTAACTTTATTAAAAAAAAAAAAAAAAAAAAAAAAAAAAAGTAATGCTTGAATATTCACTGTGCCATTTCTTCATGGCCACCGAGATTAATTGGGGAATGAAGCAACCGAGGGAGCCGAAGCAGCCATGGCCTGCAAAGTGCACAACATGGCCACCTCCACACGTGAGGGGTTTGCTGCCTGGGCCGAATTCTCTCCTCTTTCTCCTCTTCCTCCTCCTCCTCCTCCTCCATGTTTTAATAATTCCTGGGTGACTGAAACTGACCTTGAGGTCAGGAGCCTCCGGTTAACAGCCAGGAAATGCCCTTCCCATTGGTCATTATTGCCTAATTAACAACTTGAAATATTTCACAATAAATCTCAACGACACAAGATGGCCATTTCGAGGGTGGGGGCTGCAGAGCACTTGGCAGCATTTGCATTTAAAAGCCCCCAGTGAGATGCAGAGGGCCGAGTGCATGCCTCAGCTCTTGCTCACCCGGGAGTGGTGCTTCCAGCCTCCCTCACCCTCCGAAGAAAGTTTTCACAAATACAATGGCCAGGAATGACTGGCTTTAAGGCCAGGTATTTCCAACCACCGCCACGGTGCCAGAAAGGGCTTATAAAAGCCAGGAACGAGGAGGCCGGCCTTAGCAGCCCCTTCTCTCCCTCAGATGAGGAATTCTTGGCTTGAATCAACACCGGGCTGGCCCGAGCCATGGCATGCTGGTGGCCTTGGGAGCAGGGGCTATGGCTGGGCCTTCCTCACCTCCAGCCACCAGCCAGGACTGTCAGCCCCTGGGGCTTGCCAGTGACGTGGTCCCTATACACTATATTGCAAGGGATAATCCCAGTCCAAGGGGTTTCATAGTTTTTGTGGCACATCGAAGGGGGTGTTAGGAGAGCAGGGTTTGGGAAACAGCTTCCCTCTAGGTGAGGAGGAAGGTAAGGGCAGAGGGAATGCCCTGAGTGGCTGGCAGGGGGAAGTAATGCAGGAACATGCTGTGGGCATGAAGGCCGGAGATGGAAACTGGGTGTCAGGGTGGCCTCCATGGGCCACTTTAAGGCCCTAATCTGGCAGAAAAGTCACACAACAAAAGCAACACGTGGAGGGGTCCAGCAAATGCCAGGAGCTGGGTCCTGCCTAAAAAGGGAGAAAGAAGAGGCAAAAGATGAAATCCCCTTGTCTTTTGGCACTGGTGAGCCGAATTGGTTCGGCTGGCCACAGAGGAGCAGCCTGAAACCATGTTCATTATAAGCGAACCTGTTCCCTGCCAGTGTCCAGCAGCACACGTCTGCTGAGCATCAGGAGTGCAAGGAGACGTATGTCTGCTGAGATGGAGCAAGTAGTATGGTGTATACCCCAGCACACTGCTTTGTCCTGCCCCACCAGGGATTTTGCCAGTGCCCCAGCAAATTCACCCCTTAAAAGTGTAATAAAACCAAACCAACAGAAGGAACTTGCTTCACTGTGAAGATGGAATTGCTTCAAACTGAATTTTGCATTTTCTGTTAGTACACCTTTACACCGAGGTTTAATACAGAGTAGTCAATTTAATTGGTTGTTACTTCCATCTGTAGGCACTGAGAGTTGTGATGTATTTACAGTAAAAACGTGTGCCATGTGTCAATATAATGAGTGCAGCTTATAGAGCTGCTCCTTGTAGAGCTGTGGAGGAACCACTGGGCTGAGTGCTCTGTAACCACCCCGTTCTTTGGTGGTAGGATCACCAGTTGGGTGAATGTTCTGCCATATCACACCACCAGAGCAAAAGGGTCAAGCCAAACATGAATACACCTAAAAGAGCATGTACTGCTATAAATGATGCTGAAATGCAGATGGATGCAATAGAGCTGAACCCAGTTTTAATGTGTTTTGTGATTTTAGTTTGTTCATTGTACATATTGGGCTGCAGTTGATGTCACTGTTTCCTTTGGATAACCAGAGTGCTTTTATTTGTGTTAACCATCTGCAGTAAGGGAAAAATAATAGAAAGAAAAGCCTGTGACTGTTGCATGTCTACAGACAGGAAGAACAGTGCGAAGTAACTGATTTTTTGTTGTTGTTG